>NC_133104.1:33233212-33833212 GCF_022965805.1 Primulina eburnea | reverse complement strand
GACTGAAGAACCAGTTTTGGAATCTCCTGTTCAAGTAACCGAACAATTTTCTATCTCAGCTGAACAACAAACTGAACAACCTTCTACTACTTTTGTTCTTCCAATTGTCTCTTCTCCTCCCCAGCCTCAACAGGAACATACAACTGAAAATATTTCAGGAATGATGACGCATGAAACCGAAGCAACTGAAGGCACTATGGTTGTCTTTACTCAACAGGAACAGGTGTAGATTCTAGAAACTTTCGGAGCCATGTCTCCTGGTATTTCAGATACTGATGTCCTGTTTGAAGAAATTCAGAATTTTCAGACCAAACTCGTCAGTATGATGAATGTTATTTCTGAAATACAGTCAACTTAGCTTGCACACTCATTGAAACTCAACTCTAACAATGAGTTTACCACGAACAGACTACATCAAATCAATCAGAATATGACTTCTCTCTTTCTCCAAATAGAAAAAATCAAGAAAGATAGATTGTCGACTGAATCTCATTTTCAAACTTAAGCATTAGTCGGCAGACGCTTTAATTTTCTGGAGAGTACAGTCACCGAAAGTATTGATATGCTGCAAAACATTGTGATGAATGGTGTGTCAGATATCACATCGAATGTTCGAATTTTATCCAAGAAATTTGATGTGCTTGAAAAAAAGGGGGAAATAGGAGAGATAGAAACGTTAAAAGATCATAAAGGAGAAGACAAAGGAAAGAAGAAGAAATGAAGATCAATTGACTTCAGTTATTGGTTGAAGATTCAAGAGGAAATTTTTATTCTTTTATTATTTGTATGAATCTGTACATAGATTAGTTCCTGATTTTCTTTCTTTGTATGAATCTATACATTAGAATAATTATTTTATCTACAATGATTTCAAAGAATATTTTTGAGTTCAGTTGATCAGTTCATACTTTACAAGTTTTGTCAAACACGAAAAATGGGGAGATTGTTGGAAACTTAATTTCGGTTGTTTGACAAACTAAGTGTTTAATTTATTGGACTAACTGATCAAGTAGCTTGAAGTAACTGAACTACATAAATCAACTGACAGTTGCCTAAATGAAAATTAATGTGCAATTTATCGAAGGCAACTGAAACCAGCTAAACCAAACTTACGAAGACAACTGACTGATCAGTTGGAAACTGATCAGTTGATATATTCAGTTGTGAGCTTACCAGCGATTGCTTATCAGCTGATCATTCAGCTATACACGTCATCAGTTGTCGAAAAGGACATTCAACCGACAATAGTACAAAGCAGACTGCAACTCTGGAACGCTTCATTCAAGAGCTTACATTGTACAAATGTCATAGGAATATTGACGTGGCAATCAACGGGTATAAATATTAAAATTATATTTAATGTTACCATTGAAGAAAAGCCCATAAATAGGTGAGAAGAGCAGTTGAGGAATGAATCGATCTATCTATTCTCTTAAGCTTGTTGTTACCCTGCTGAAATTATCGCTCTTACTCAAGAATCAAAAAGCTCACACTTATCAGATTTATTTGTAGCATTTGAGGTAAATTTTCGAGCTTATAAGCACTAACTGTTTTGTTATTTATTTGATATTCATCTAGATCAGTTGTACTAAGTTCAGTCGAAGAACTGAGAGATATTTTGTAAACTAAGAGTTTCAGTTTTGGCAGTCTTAAGTTCAAACTGAAGTGGGTCTGTACAAGTTTGTATGGATCAAAGCCTTTTAGTGCATATCCTATCCTTGTGATAGAAGGGGTGATGTAGGAGTAATTAAATCTCTGAACATCCATAAATCTTTGTGTGTTTTTACTTCAGTTATTTATTTTATCTTTCAGCTAGTTTATTTCCACAATTGTTCTCAGTTAAACTGATTGTTATTGACTGACAAGATTCTTAGTTTCAGTTTTTCACAAAACTGACACTTCATTCGAACAAATTCTAAAATCGTGAGTGTTTATTCAACCTCCTCCCTTCTAAACGCATCTCAACCAATCAACTGATCCTAACAAAAAGATCATTAAGAAAACTTGAAGGACCCCCACCAATAGTATTGTCTATTTTCTATGTACAAAAAATCAAATTTTTATCAAGTTAAATTAATTCGATAGTAACTATTTATAATAAATTGTGTTATGTATTTTTTAGTCATGCCTTGTTCATTATTTTCATTTCGTATTTAATTAAATATTAAAATTACTATTAATTAATGAAAAAAATAAAACAATGCAAATAAATTAAAAAGAGATAAAAAAACAAATTAGCATTAAAAATAATTAAAAAAATTGAAAATAAAAAAATATGAAATGGACAAAAAAATAAAAGACCATTTTGAAATTTTCAATCATGTCATTTTTTAATTTATATTTGTTGTGAATAATCCCAGTAGCTTCTTCTCCCGTAATGTTCAAGAACTCAACTCCCAGTAAGCATATGCTCTCAAGTGCATTCAATCAAGATTCAACAAACAACACACGTATATAGAAAAGCAAGAATAACGAACGATAAACACAAGAATTATAGTGGTTTGGCTTTCTTCGCCTACATCCACTTGGAACTCAGAGTAAGATATTATAATTTCAGAAGAAGATCGATACACAGAGGACGTGAAAGTAAAACAAGGAAAAGCACTATAGGCATGTTTATTTCATATATATAAACCTTATTCACTTTTCTTTAACTAACTTGGATATTAGTCACCTAGTTAGTTATTATTAGCTCATCAATAAACACCTAAGCACAACTTTTGCAAACCACATCTTCAGGGGTGAACTCGATACTGAATATACGTTGATCTACTTTGCCTACAAATCTCCACCTGATCAGCATATCAATATCCCTTGCTCTTCATTGTTCTTTTTTCCTCCTGTCTAAGGAGGCTTTCCCAATTTGATAGTGACATACAATGCTGGAGTTTTGTTCATGTCACCACTTTGGTCAGCATATCACAAGGATTTTCGTCAGTCCCAATCTTCTTTATCTTCACTATACCTTGAGATACCATATCCCTTATGAAATGAAGCCTTACATCTATATGTTTTGTCCTCTCATGATGTACTGGATTTTTCATCAGTTACACAGCTCCCTGACTGTCATAGTACACCACGGTTTTAGCTTGACACCATTCTAATTCTTTAACCAAACCTTTTATCCATAAAGCTTCCTTAACCGCCTCTGTAGCAGCAAGATACTCAGCCTCTGTCATGGATAAAGTTACAATATGTTGAAGAGTAGACTTCCAGCTGACCGTATCTTCATATAGAGTAAACACATATCCTGTTTGCGACTTCCTATTATCTATGTCACCAGCAAAGTCTGAATCTACATAGCCTGAAATTTCTCATTATTTTTCCACTTGTTATCGTATTTCAAACCAGGCTCTTTTGACCCTTTAAGATACCTTAGCAACCACTTCACGGCTTGCCAATGTTTAGGACCAAGATTTGCCATAAACCTGCTAACTAGGCTTGACGCTAAAGCTATATCAGCTCTCGTACACATCATACCGTACTTAATACTCCCTGTAGCACTGGAGTATGGTACTTTAAGTATTTCTTCAACTTCCTCTTCACTCTACGGGCTTTGTTCTCAAGAGTGATATATAAGTGGCTCAAAGATCTATCTCTTATTATATCCACGCTTAAGATTCTTGATTCATGGCCCATTTGTTTCATTTCGAACTTTGTTCCTAGCAGTTGTTTTAGTTTATTGACTTTCTTGATTTCTTTGCTTGCAATGAGCATATCATCCACATATAATATAAAGTATAATATGCTGCCTTTTCCCGGATTCTTAAAATAGAAACAACTATCATAGCTGCTTCTTTGATATCCATTTCTCATCATGAATCATCGAACCTCAGATACCACTGGGGGGGTAATTGTTTCAGGTCATATAATGACCTCTTTAAGAGACAAACTTTGTGTTCCTCACGGCTGATGCATAGCCTTCTTGTTGGGCCATATAAATGGTTTCCTCCAACTCAGCATGTAAAAAGCCGTCTTAACATCCATTTACTCTAATTCCATATCGTAATGAGTCACCAAATACAATAGTATTCTAATGGAGGAGTGTCTTACTACTGGTGAAAAGATCTCATTGTAATCTATTATCTCCCTTTGGGAATAACACTTTGCCACTAGCCTTGCTTTTTATTTTGCTTTCATAACTCCCGGAACTCCTTCTTTGAACTTATATACCCATTTGCAGCCTATAACCATTTGTTTTCCAGGATTATCTACTAGTGTCTAGGTATGATTTTTATTTAAAGATATCATTTCTTCATTCATTGCTTGTTTCCAAAAATGAGAAATGTTACTGCTACTAGCTTCCTGGTATGTTCTTGGTTCTTCGTCCATGATGTTTAGAGCTGCAGCAAGGGCATAAGTGCTAAGTGCAATTTATTGTACTTTTATTACTTGTTTTTAACTTGGAATTTTGTGATTCTTGAGCAGGTTTTATGTGATTTGTTGTTGTTTTTGTTGTTGTAGTTTGGAAGCTTAGAATGAGAATTTGGAGTAGTAAATTGTTGAATTGGAAAGTGCAAAAGATAAAAAAAAGCCGAAGCTCCAGCGCACCCACGCTAACAAAGAGACCGCACCCGCGGTCAATGTTCAAGAATTTTTGCCGAAGATTTACCGCACCCGCGGTCCCCTCTGCACCGCACCCGCGGTCACTGAATTTCGAAGAAAGTTTTCCCCAAAACAGCGGCGCACCAGCGGTGCCATCTTTACCGCACCCGCGGTCTTTGACAGACAAAGTCCGGAAATTATGAAATTTGGTGTATTGCGCATGGGAGTTGATGACTTTTGTGTTTTGCGTGCAAAGACTGGTCTAGGACTAAAAGGCTTATATTATTTATCTAGGTTATTTTTTGGAGAGCTAAGGAAGGAGTGGAGGCTGCTGAAGAAAGATTGAAGATCAAGTTCATCAAGTTCTTGAGAATTCTTTTGCACAAATCCGGGGACGGAATCAGCACTTCAACATCTTGTTCTAAGTCTTCTTTCTTTTATTTTTCATTTTATATGTATTGTTTTAAAACCATGTTTTATTGTTTTGTTTGTGTTATTATGAACTAATTTTTATTTCTAGAGGAATGATGGAACAAAACTAGAAACCATGTGTTGTGATTTATGAATTATGCTATATAATTTTTCCTTATTGTTCATTTGTATTTTTCAATCTTAATGCTTTCATTTTACTGGCCATATCTTGAATGATTCTTATGTTTATAATTTATCACTTGGAAAAGGGAATTTATAAACAAGAAATGGAAAAATATATCGATGGTATTTATATAGTTCGGGAGGACATATATTGATATTGAAGCCATTAAAAGAAGTTATTGCTTATTGTGTTATTTAATTATAGATTGTTGATGGGGACGTTACAATCCTTTGTTAGATAATTAGTATCTACTTAGCACTCGGGAGAGGGAGTAGATAATTATAGAATTCTTGGCTAATGAATAAGAAGGACATTTATAATATAGCTACACAAAATAACACATGGTGGATAGTTTCGTGAAATCGGACCTCTAGATCTTTTATTCCATTGTTGTTTACTACTATTTGGTACTATAATTAAATTTATTTTCAATCTAGTTATTGGTGAAAACAAATCTGTCAATTGATTATTCTAAATAAAGTCAAGACTATTTCAATTACAAGCACTAATATAATTTTAGAAATACATTCCTCGTGGGATCGACACTTGTACTCAAAATTACATTTTACTATAACTTGACGTCGTGCACTTGTGAGCAATCAAGAAAACACGCAACAAGTTTTTGGCGCTGTTTCCGGGGAGTGTCTATTTTAAATTTATATTAGTATTGTTACCAATTAGTCTTGATTTTAATTTAGAAATGTTTTTATTGCATTACATTAAACATTGATTTGTTTCTTATCTTTGTTTGATAGTGCATGCGAAGATCGCAAAATCTTGACTTGCTTATCTTTGATCATGAGATCGAATGAACCGCAAGAAGATTAAGAAAGGCAAGAAGAGAAGAGATTCGAGCAATGGCTGAAAACAGAGATAATGAAAATCCACCCCCTGCAATACCCATCAGAAATCATTTTAGGCCGGTACTAAATGCTCATTACTTGGACATAGCACGAGAGACTATTAATGCAAACAACTTTGAGCTCAAGCCTGCATTGATAAACATGGTTCAACATAATCAGTTTGGGGGAGCCGCTACTGCAGATCCTCATCTACATCTCAGAACATTCCTTGAAATAACTGACACGGTAAAAATAAATGGTGTTTCTGATGATATAATTCGATTGCGTTTGTTTCTTTTTTCTCTTAGGGACCAAGCAAGAGGATGGCTCCAATCGCTTCCTTTGGGGAGTATCACTACATGGCAGGAGTTAGCAACCAAGTTTCTTGCTAAATATTTTCCACCTGCGAAGTCTGCACAGTTGAAAATTGAGATAAGTACTTTTAGGCAGACTGACTTTGAGCAATTATATGAGGTATGGGAACGGTATAAGTAGTTGTTGAGGAGGTGTCCAAACCATGGTTTTGAAGATTGGGTACAGATTGAATTGTTTTACAATCGTTTGAATGGACAAACAAGAGGCACTGTGGATGCAGCAGCTGGTGGAACGATATTTGCCAAATCACCTGATCAAGCATATGATTTGCTTGAACAGATGACCATTAACAGTTATCAGTGGCCATCTGATAGGTCAGAGTAAAGAAGACAGCTGGTATCTATGCCGTGGATCCTATCACATCACTACCGCCCAAGTATCTGCATTGACCACACAACTAGCAGCCATGAATAAAGTGAGCATACCCGACACTGAAGGTCCTTCCGTTGTTGCTGAAGAAACTCATTCTCTTGAAGAAGCCCAATATATCAACAACAGAAATTTTGGTGGATTTGGAGGATATCGAGGTAATCCTCCTCCTAATACTTATCATCCAGGCTTGAGAAATCATGAAAATTTTTCTTATGCAAACAATAAGAATGTGTTGAATTCTCCCCCGGGGTTCAATACATCAAAAGGGGAGGGAAAGCCTTCGTTTGAAGATTTGGTAGGTACATTTGTGGCTGAATCTGGAAAGAGGATGGCTAGAACTGAGTCTCGGCTTGATAGCATGGAGACTCACATAGGAAATATGGGTGCTACGATGAAATCTTTGGAGACGCAAATTGGACAGTTGGCTAATGCTTTGAGAGATCAGAACAGGGGACAATTTCCGAGTAATACGGAAGTTAATCCAAAAGAACAGTGCAAGGCAGTCACTTTGAGGAGCAGAAAAGAATTGGAGGTTCAAAGTCCCAAGAAGATGGTGGAAAGTGAGAAGTCAGTGGAAGATGTTGAGTTTGAGGTTATAACATAGAAGAAGGTTGAGGACTCTAAGACAAAAGTTGTACAACCTCCTGCATTTAAGCCTACCATTCCATACCCTCAGAGGTTCAAAAAGAAGAGTTTAGATGATCCATTTGCAAAATTCCTTGAGATTTTTAAGAAGATGCACATCAATATACCATTTGCTGATGCGTTGGAGCAAATGCCCAACTATGCCAAGTTCATTAAAGATGTGATGTCTAAAAAGAGGAAGCTGCAAGAGTTTGAGACAATGAAGCTTACTGAGGAGTGCAGTGCCATCCTACAAAAGAAACTACCACAAAAATTGAAAGATCCAGGGAGTTTTACTATTCCTTGATTTATTGGTGGTTCTCATTGTAGTAAAGCTTTATGTGATTTAGGAGCAAGTATTAATTTGATGCCATTTTCTATTTTCAGGAAATTGGAGCTTGGAGAAATTAAACCAACCACTATCACCCTACAGCTTGCAGACAGAAGTCTTACGTATCCAAGTGGGATCGTCGAGGATGTATTGGTAAAAGTGGATAAGTTTATTTTTCCTGCAGACTTTGTGATTCTAGATATGGAAGAGGATAATGATGTTCCATTAATCTCTGGGAGACCGTTCCTGGCAACTGGAAGGGCATTGATAGATGTGCATAAGGGTGAACTCACCTTGAGAGTTGGTGGAGAAGAAGTCATTTTCAATATCTATCATGCCATGAAGGGATCAAATGAGGTAAGTACTTGTAAAAGCATTGATGTTATAAAATCATGTGTATCCTTTGACTGTGCAGGAAATAAGGACCCTTTGGAGAGTTGCTTGGTTGGAGCTGTTGAAGCTGTTAGTAAAGACGACTGGGAAGTGAAAGAGAAACTGGTGGCTCTTGAAGTATTGCACAAAGAAAAGAAAACGGATATGTTGATTGAGGAGCTGAACGTCGAAGAGAAAATAGAGGTAATATCACCCTCTCCTGATTTGAAGGAACTGCCAAGCCACCTATGTTATGCATTCTTAGGAGAGAAGTCAACATATCCGGTAATCATATCTTCCTCCCTTAATATTGACGAAAAAGATAAATTATTGAGAGTATTGAGGGAATATAAAACTGCCTTGGGATGGTCGATTTCTGATATTAGGGGAATTAGCCCCACTATATGCATGCATAAAATTTGAATGGAGGAGTCATATACTCCTTATGTGGATCATCAGAGGAGATTAAATCCGGCAATGAAAGAAGTTGTGAAAAATGAGGTGCTTAAATTGTTGAATGCTGGTGTGATATATGTTATTTCTGATAGTAGTTGGGTGTCTCCTGTACAAGTTGTACCGAAAAAGGGTGGAATAACTGTGGTTAAAAATGAACATGATGAATTAGTATCTACTCGTACTGTAACTGGTTGGCGAGTTTGTATGGATTATAGAAAATTGAACAATGCCACCCGAAAAGATCATTTTCCATTGCCTTTTATTGATCAAATGCTAGATAGACTTGCTGGTTATTGTCATTATTGCTTCTTAGATGGTTATTCAGGTTATAACCAGATAGCTATAGCACCAGAGGATCAGGAGAAGACTACTTTTACTTGTCCCTTGGCACGTTCGCTTTTAGGAGAATGTCTTTTGGGCTATGCAATGCACCGGCTACTTTTCAGAGGTGTATGATGGCTATATTTGCAGACATGATGAGGAAATCATGGAAGTCTTCATGGATGACTTCTCGGTATTTGGCTCTTCATTTGATCACTGTTTACATAACTTATCCCTTGTGTTGCAGAGATGCCAAGAAAAGAACCTAGTTCTTAATTGAGAAAAATGTCATTTTATGGTCCAAGAGGGCATTGTCCTTGGACATAAAGTATCATCTAAGGGATTAGAGGTGGATAGAGCCAAGGTGGTTGCAATTAAAAAACTTCCTCCACCAAAGAACATCAAAGGAATAAGGAGCTTTCTAGGACATGCGGGGTTTTATCGGAGATTCATTAAAGATTTTTCTAAGATCACTAAACCCTTATGTAATTTGCTTGAAAAAGATTCCACATTCATATTTGATGATGATTGTTTGCAGGCTTTTGAGAAAATCAAGAGGGCATTGGTGACAGCACCAATCATGATAGTGCCGGACTGGAAGGAGCCCTTTGAGCTGATGTGTGACGCAAGTGATTATGCCGTTGGTGCGGTATTGGGCCAAAGAAGAGAAAGGATGTTTAGGGCAATCTATTATGCAAGCCGTACTATGGATGCTGCACAGCAAAATTACACCACGACTGAAAAAGAGATGCTTGCTGTAGTATTTGCCTTCGACAAATTCAGGCCATATCTGATCGGAACAAAGGTAATTGTTTTTACTAACCATGCAGCCATTCGTTACCTATTTGCCAAGAAGGATGTGAAACCACGCTTGATAAGGTGGATACTGCTATTACAAGAATTTGACTTCGAGGTCAAAGATAAGAAGGGAAGTGAGAATCAAGTGGCTGACCACTTGTCAAGACTTGAGATAGAGGATAGGAAAGAAGAAGGAGCAATACAGGAAACATTTCCGGATGAACAACTCTTCGAGGTAAGTTCAGTACTCCCTTGGTTTGCTGACATTGCGAATTTTTTGTCTTGTGGTATTCTTCCTCCAGATCTGAACCACCATCAGAAAAAGAAGTTCTTCCATGATATCAAATTTTTCTTCTGGGATGATCCTTGTGTGTATAAGAGATGTGCTGACCAAGTGATTAGGAGATGTGTTGATGGTGTCGAAGCACACCAAATTCTTGAGCTATGTCATTCATCCGCATGCGGTGGACATTTTGGAGCGACACGAACTGTAGCTAAGGTATTGCAATCAGGTTTTTCTGGCCTACTTTGTTTAAGGATAGCTATATCTTAGTGAAATCATGTGATAGGTGCCAAAGGTTAGGAAACATCTCTAGACATCACGAATTGCCACTGAAAAATATTTTGGAAGTGGAACTTTTTGATGTCTGGGACATAGATTTCATGGGGACCCTTTCCCCCTTCTTTTGGTCAATCTTATATATTATTAGTTGTAGATTATGTTTCGAAATGGGTGGAAGCAAAATCGCCACCAGTACTAATGATGCTCGTGTTGTAGTTAAGTTTGTGCACAAGAACATCTTCACTAGATTTGGAACACCGAGAGCCATCATAAGTGACGAAGGTATGCATTTTTGCAATAGAATTTTCAACTCACTGTTGGCTAAATACAATGTGAAGCACAAAGTGGTACTAGCATATCATCCTCAATCGAATGGACAAGCTGAAGTATCAAACCGGGAAATTAAGCAAATACTGGAAAAGTCTGTCAACACCAACCTGAGAGATTGGGCTATGAAGTTGGATGATGCGTTATGGGCTTATCGGACTGCATTCAAGACGCCTATTGAGATGTCTCCCTATAGGCTGGTTTTTGGTAAAGCATGTCACTTGCTGCTAGAATTGGAGCATCGAGCATTCTGGGCAGTTAAGAAGTTGAGCTTTGACTTGAAAGCATCTGGCGATGGCAGAAAACTACAGTTAAATGAAATGGAGGAGTTCCGAAACGATGCATATGAAAATGTCAAGATTTACAAAGAGCAGACCAAGAAGTGGCACGATAAACTCATTGTACGAAGGGAGCTCAAACCAGGACAACAAGTACTATTGTTCAACTCCCTTCTGAAGTTGTTTCCTGGTAAGTTGAGATCGCGTTGGTCAGGTCCATTTTTGGTGGAGACAGTGTACCCTCATGGGGCGATTGAGCTAAAATGCAGTGATGGGAGGACCTTCAAGGTGAACGGACAACGAGTGAAGCCATATTATGGGACTGAAGTAAGGCACCTTGACAACATTCCTTTGGGCAGATCGACTTGATGTAGACTGATGGTAGTCGGGCTGAAGACGTTAAACCAAGCGCTTATTGGGAGGCAACCCAAATTTTTGTTTCTCTTTTGCATTTTGTTTTCGGTTTTGCTTTTATTTTTGTATTATGATTATTTTTGGTTGTGTACTTTTAGTATAGTGTGTGTTTATATTTTCCCAAATCTAATGAATCCCAATTGTTTTCTTTTCAGGACTAAAAATTGGAGAAGAAAAAAATTTCCCGAAGGAACACCACACCGGCAGTATATATTGCACCGCACTTGCGATTTATAAAAAATCAAATACGGAAGATCAGCCGAGACTGCACCGCACCTGCGGTACATTTGACACTGCACCCGCGCTTATGGTGTATTCAAAATACAAGAAATTCCCGAGAGCACACCGCACCCGTGGTGTTTCTTATACCGCACCCGCGCAAGTTTTCCCGAGAGCACACCGCCCCTGCGGTCTCTACTGGACCGCCCCCGCGGTCGCGTAATATTGAATATCAAAAATAATTCGAAGGCACACCGCGCCCGCGGTCGTTTTTATACCACATCCGCGGTCGCTTGATTTAAAAACTGAATGGGGCAGAAACGACGCATAAATGAAGAACTGAAACGTCTGCATAACTTTTTCTTAAAACGTGCTAGATTTTTTTTTTTTTTTAAACCTCACATAGCATTCGGCCGAACCATAAAATATTTTTGATATCATTTTAAAATAAAACAACCAACTTCTTTACCAAATCTAAAAATAACGTTTGAAAAGTATAGCCCATACTATAACTTCTCAAAAATCTCTCATAAATAAATTGTCGTAAAAAAATATCTTTAACATTGCTTAAAATCATGAATCGTAAACTAGTGCGGAAAACTAGCGTAGGTCCTCGGGTTATGTGCACCTTCAGTTCAGTCGGATCAACCATCAAGACCTCCATTAGCATTATCATGATAACCTGCATCCATCACACCTAGTGAGTCTAAAGACTCAACACACCATAATCTTGATAACGAGTAATACGTAATACAGTTAACATATAACAGTGAAAAATACTTGTACTTAAAATATCATTTTCATGAAGATGCATAAACTTAAACTTAAGCATTTTCGTAAACATTTTCATGATGCATAAAAATATTTTCATAAAAACATAAGCATACTCATATTCATATACGTATTCATATTCATATTCGTATTCATGTTCATGTTCGTGTTTGTTTAATTCAGATCGTGATTGTGACTCGTATTCTTAATCTTAATAGGCGATGGATCCATCTAGAAAACCACAGTACTGGGCGGCGGGGACACCAGCAACACTCTCACCGGTCAACTGGGCCTTGGCCTACGTATTAACATATTCGTATTCGTATCACGTATTCATATTCGTATCCGTATCCAAGGAAACACGATCGTCGGGCTCCCACTGGGACCATAACCCTCACGACATTTCCAACATATTCAGTAGTCACAATCTCTTCACATCCTTCAACATGTTATCATCACTTAATAAAAATCATGTATGTACATATCGTTTTATTTTTGAAACCAAGCATGCAACATATCTTTTAAATGTCAAAGATTAATCCATAAAAATCCATGAACATTTAACATAAACGTTTTAACATATAAAAATCATAAAAAAACATAAACGTTTTTAAAATCAACATCATGAAACTCTTAAACATTTCAAGTAATCATATTAACACATAAAACAGCATTCAGGGCACTGTCATGACGTTTACTAATTTCTAGGTGTAAAAAGACCGTTTTACCCCTGGACGCGACATTTTACGTTTTTGACATTTTCTTAATTCCATCTACTCTAACATGTCCCAAATAACTATTTAAGCTTACATAAATTTTCCCATATTTTTATTTAGCCTAAAACGAGAACTTTTAAATTAATCTTCAAATGTGACGCATTAATGCGTTTTAATCCCGAATAAAACCAAACCTTAATATAAAATTTCCAAATTACAAACTTAGACTTATAATAATTATTTAAGCTTAAACCTAATTTTTCATAATTTTATAAAGTATAAAACTAGGCGTTTCAATTAATGCGTTAATTAACGTTTCGTGCGGCGATTAAATTCCAAATAAATCCAAAACTCGTTGATTTGATCCCAAATTTTAAACATAGCATTTTTATGATTTATTCTACCCTTCCAAGTCATGAGCCACCCCCATGGACCCTTGAATCAATTTTTAGCTTTATAAATTTCGTTTTGACACCTATTCGAACATACCGAGCCATCTCCCAATTTACCCGAGCCACGCCCGAGCCACCTTGAACCAAGACTTAGTCAACCCATATAGGGACCCTATTGTGCAAGCCCAGCCCCCAAAACATGACCCTAACACACTCAAATTCTCGCTGGAAGTCGACCCATGTTTCTGCTGTGTTGTGTGTGTGAGTTTCATAGTTGCTCTAGGACTCCTAGTTATCCTAGGACACTACCAGCTGAGCCACTTCCGCACCCAGCACTCCCTAACCTTCCCTATACCTCGCCTGAACCAAGCCCAGACCAACCCACACCCTAAAACCCAGCAGCGAAGCCAATAAACGAGAAGCACACACCTGCGCAACTTCTTGCTGTCCTTCGGCTTGGTGTTTTGTTCTAGCCAGCATCAAGCCAGCCGCACCAGCCCCTATGCCGACCACTTCCCCTCATCCCAAGACCCTGATGGAGTTAGTCTAGCCCAGCCCCAAGCCCTCGACCAAGCCCCTACCTTCCCTGCACAAGCCGATCACCCCTGCCGCCCCATAGAAGCTCTCGGGTGGAGTCCTTCTTGATAAGGACTCCTCCCCGACCCATGGTCTCGAGTCCTAGCGTGGCTAGGACTCTTCCCCTGACCCAAACCGAGACCCAGGTGTGACCCACGCTAGGCCATGCAGCACCTAACCCATGAACCAATCCAGGGACGGAGCCACCCCAAAGGCTGGGGTGGGCTCCAGCCCAGTCTTGATTTTTGGGCTTACCTAGGATTATGGATTGAATTTTTTTTTTTTTTAATTTTAGCCTTGTGTTTTAATTTATTTAAAAATTTAGCCCAGCCCATTTTTTTTGCCATCTAGCCCAGCCCATTTTTTTTGCCATCTCCCAAAATAAAAACGAGAGGCTACTGGATGGAAATTTGTCGCTTGTTCTCCCCACAACGGCACAACCTTCGTTTTCTCAGGTTTGTTGTTCCCATCTTGATTTTAGATCAACGTTTTCAAAAGCATGTTTCTGTGTTTTGATTAATTGGATTTTCCCCTGATTTATTATGTCTGATTGACTACTATTATACTTTTTTTTGTGGGAAGTTTGAGTTGTAAAAAATAAGACGTACAATGATTTGATGAATTGGGCAGAAATCAAAAGCCAAAGTCCTTGTCACTTTTCCAGTTTTCTACTAATTTTACCACCACAGTAGATTACTGTAGGAGAAAATCTCGAAGAAAGTCTATGAGTAGAGCAAATCAGAAGCCAAAGTCCTTATGCATAAATAAATTAATTTTATTACGAGGAAATCTAGAATTCTAATTGCATTTATGTCTACTCATAATAATTCAAATAAAGAAATACTTATTAATAAAAAGATATCTTATCAAAGTACAGATTGATTACTGTAGTTTATGCTAGTTTAGCTATTTTTTCTTGAATTGCAGAATTTTCTTGTTGGCTTTTGTTTAAAATTTGCAATTTGGTAATTATTTTGGTGTTGAATGGTGTAGGTTACAAATACAATGGAAGCTCAAAAAGGCAAGAAAAAAAATATGTTTTCATATTTTAATCCTAAAGCTAGTACATCGACTAGAGATGAGCATTCTCCAACTAATGATGAGATCTCAAACCATGATGAATAACATCCGCTCAAGTATCAAAGAGTTGATAGTGATGTTAGCGGTTATGTTCAACTAGATCCGGCCAATCGTACTCCAATTTGGCAATGTCCTGTCAATGAAAGAGATGCAATCAGACGAGCTTATATCTTAAGGGGGCCATATCAACCTGTTATGGAGTATCCGCGAACCAAATTAGGAGAACAATTCCGGCGATTTCAAAAGAGTTGGTTTGAGCAATTTCCTTGGTTGGAGTACTCTCCTAATAAAGATGCAGCATTTTGCTTCCCATGTTTCCTTTTCCAAGGAAAAGAGGCTCGTTATGGCGCATTTACAGTTGATGGTTTTAGAGGTTGGAAAAGAGTTAATGATGGGAAAAGATGTGCTTTATTGATGCATACAGGAAGTCCCACTTCACCACATAACAATGCCGTGGAATCTATGAGTGCTTTGATGAATGTAAGTGGTCACATTGATAAAGTGATGAATGCACAAACAATAGAAGAAGTGAAGAAAAACCGTTTGAGGCTTACAACCACAATTGAAAGCATTCGTTGGCTTTGTTTGCAAGGATGTGCATTGAGAGGAAATGATGAATCTTCATCATCCATAAATCAAGGTAATCTTATAGAAATGATAAAGCTTATGGGAAAAATGGATGTTAACATTAATAATGTTGTTTTGGAAAAAGCTCCAAAAAATGCAAAGTATACATCACCAGATATTCAAAAAGAAATTTTGCATATTCTTGCTGAGAGAGTGAGAAAGAAAATACGTGAAGATGTTGGGAGTGCAAAATTTTGTCTTTTGATTGATGAGGCTAAAGACATATCAGACAAAGAGCAGATGGCTATTGTGTTGAGATTTGTTGATCGTGAAGGGTTCTTAATGGAGCGTTTCTTTGATATTGTGCATGTTTCTGACACCACTGCGGTAACACTTAAAAAAGAAATATGTAATGTGCTTGGTCAACATAATTTTCATATCAAAGATATTCGGGGTCAAGGATACGATGGAGCTAGCAATATGCGTGGCTCATGGAATGGACTGCAAGCTCTTTTTCTGAGGGATTCTCCTCAAGCATATTATGTTCATTGTTTTGCACATAGACTTCAATTATCGTTGGTGGCTGCTGCTGAAAAGGAGAGTTCTATTTGGCTATTTTTTTCAAAATTGAATTCTATTTGTAATCTTATTAAGGCATCTCCAAAACGTCACACTGAGTTGCAATCTGCCCAAGCTATTGAAATTGCAACCATGGTAGCTACTGGTATTCGCGAGACAGGTACTAAACTTAATCATATGATTTCTTATTAAAATTGAGTTCTCATTTTATTTCTCATTAATCATTTCACCTCTCATTTGTTACTGGTATTCGCGAGACAGGTACTGGCCTTAATCAGATTGGTACTTTGCAACGAGCTGGAAAGACGCGCTGGAGTTCTCATTTTGAGTCGATTTGCAGTATGATAGATATGTACAGCTCTGTGATTATTGTGCTTGAGCACATGACGGAGGAAGCATCTTCGAATTCTATACGAGGGGAAGCTACAGGTTTTTTGATTGCATTGAGATCGTTTGATTTCATATTTATCCTATACTTAATGCATAAGATTATGGGGATCACAGATTTGCTTTGTCGAGCTTTGCAAGAGAAGTCTTTGGACATTTTAAATGCAATGGATTTTGTCTCAACTACCAAAGATTTACTTCATACTTTGAGAGCAGAAGGTTATGATATTCTTCTAATGATTGTGCAATCAGTTTGTGAAAATAATGGTATTGAGATACCAGATATGAATGCTTGGTATAGATCTGCTACAGGACGTTCGAGCCAGCAGAGGGATTCTATTACATTTGAACATCATTACCATTTTGATGTATTTAATGCTGCAATAGATTTTCAAGTGGAAGAACTCAATAGCAGATTCAATGATGGGGCTGTAGAACTTCTTAGACTTAGTTCTGCTTTGGAACCTCGAGACAACTTTAAGTTGTTTAATGCTGATGATATTTACAATCTTGCAGAGAAATTCTATCCTAGTGATTTCAATAAACAAGAACTACATTATCTGAAAAGTCAGTTGGATCATTATAAGTTTGATATAATTCATCATGAAAGGTTTCAGAATATTGGTACTATTTCTGAATTATGTCGACGATTACTAGAGACTGAAAAGACGCGTCATTATCACTTAATTGACAGATTGATTCGTCTTGTTTTAACGCTCCCTGTTTCTACTGCGACAACAGAACGATCATTCTCAGCTATGAAACTTCTTAAAACATCTCTCCGGAATAAGATGGAAGAAGAGTTATTGGCAGATTCTATGATTGTCTACATTGAAAGAGAGTTTACTGCAAGTATAGACATTGATTCAGTAATTGATGAGTTCTACTCAATGAAAAACCGCAGGGCACATCTTCAGTAGTTTATATCTGGTTTGTATCACTCTCTAATATTAATAGTTAATTTTTAAATATTTGATTTATATTATTTAATGTTGTTTATCGATTCATTCAGCCCAGTCTCAAATTATTTCCTGGCTACGTCCCTGAACCAATCCATGACAACCCAAATCGTGAGACATGTTCCAGCTTAAGGTTTCTGGTTTTTTTTTCTTTCTTTGTGCAGCGATTAGTTGCATTTGTGTGCTATTCTAGACCTCTAAACTTGTGTAAAACTTGCCCCTTAACATCCTAATTCATGGCAGCCCCTTTAGATCACATAAAACATGATTTTGGATCAAAAATTCCCAAGTTTAATACATGACCATGCAATATTACGAAAATAATTATAAGAACTTCATGCCTTCTATACAAACATTATTTAAAACAATAATATGATGTGATAGACCAGAAAAGGAGATGTATGGCGTGCCTTTGCGTAATTTACGCACGAAAAAACCGTTGACGACGAAAAACGGCGACGAAGAGACGATGGCTTGAACCCCCTTGAACCTTTCAAATTTTCTTTCTACAATTGATGACTGTGTGTGCCGTGTGATTGAGTGGTATGGGAGAGGAATTTCTGAATTTCAAAAGTGTGTGGCCGTGAGTGATTTTGCAAAGTGAGGGTTTTGGGTGATTAAAAACATTTAAATACCCATATAATTATTAATCAATGATTAGGCCTAATAAGCCCTCAAATTAGGCCCAATTATCTTTGATTAAATAATAAAAATTATTTTGTTTAATAAAGTTTGCGAATTTATTAGCCGGGTTGCCAAGAAGTTCGTATTTTTGTTGAAAAACCAACACCGATAAAATTTTCGTCCCGGCGTATAAAATCACCTCAAAAACCCCATATTTTCAAAAATAAGAAAAAGCATCACCTATATTTAAAATAATTAGAAACATTTATTTAATAAAAACATTTTACAATTTTTTCAGCCATCGGTCTCCATTCCTCGATCGCAACTTGAATAACCTTTTAAAAATATATTTTAATGCAATCATGTAGAAAAATATATTTTAAACATGTAAATATGCATCACATAATTAATTAATGCAATTAAATCTTTTAATTGAAATACACAAAGAATTTAATAATTTATATGCACGTGGTTTGCGTGGACTTTAAATTTTCGGGGCGTTACAAGAGCCCTTCTCAAATTTCTCTCCTCCACTTCGAAAAAACTCCACTCAAAATACATTCCACACTCAAATTTTGATCTTTCAAGCACAAAAATACACTCCACACCTACATAACTTCACAAATTCAACTCAAATTTCCATCTACTTTTCATACAATCTACACCAAACCTAGGGTTTGAAAGGGGGTCGGAAATTTTCATTAAGATTTGATAGGAGCTTCGATTTTGTTCTTCCAAGAAACATTTCTACACTCAAGGTGAGCAATTCCATAGTATATTTGTTGAGATTCAAATTATTGGTGTTATTGGCTATGGAAGATAATTGAATTTTTGTGGAGTATATTTGTGACATTGTTATTTGGATTGGTGTGTATAATTTTTGAGGTGTTGTTATTGTGGTTAACAAGTTTGGGGGTGTGAAGAATCATCAAATTTTGTAATTTGGATTGAGGAGAAGTTGGTGATTGGAAGGTGTTCGATAAAATGTCTCCAAGAAAAAAGCAATCCAAGGGTGCATCAACATCTGCAAATTATGATGCAAACAGGTTTTGGATGAGAAAGCGGAGGAGAACTATGGTAAAATTTTGAACAAAAGCATTGTAAAAGAAAGGGGATTTGATCTGAGTTTCCCCCGATCTGAAATTGGATTAATGCTTACTGCTCGGCATTGGGAGGAGTTTGGAAGGCAACCACAAGACGGTGTAATTTCATTGGTAAAAGAATTTTATGCTAACCTTAAGGTTAGGCATGAACAATTGAAGGTTTTGGTGCGTGGTAAAATGGTAGCTTTTGATGCACATACTATCAATACACTGTATGGTATACCTCAATGTATGCATGATGAATATGAAGAATACCGGACTGAGCATGTTGATTATAATAATATTCTTCAAACAATTTGCATAGAGGGAGCGGAGTGGAGAATGAGGGATGATGTGCATGTCAGCCTAGCCAAGTCTGATCTGAAAAGTGTTGCCAAAGATTGGTATTTTTTATTTCTAGGATTAAACCTACCGAGCATACCACCACTGTCATCAAGGAGAGGGCTATTCTTACTTTTTGCATCATGACAGGAAGGACAATTGATTTAGGTCAATTGCTTCAGAGTTCGATTCTTGATTATGCAAAAGGTAATTCTCCTAGCGGACTCCTCCACCCTTCTCTTATCACTGCATTATGCCATAATGCGGGAGTGACTTGGGCAATGAATGAAGAATTGTTAAAGTCGAAAAATGTCATTGTGGTAATTCAACCACATAGGGCAGTCAAAGGTGAACACGCTGCGGCACGTCGAGCTGAAATGGAATTCAACAGAAGAGCTGCAGAAAGACGTGCTCATGCTCAAGCTCAAGAACCACAACCACAACCAAGAAATAGGCGGGATAGATTAACTCAGTTGGAACAGGAGATGTGCCAACAACGCCAAGATATGGATGAGTTTCGGTTTAGGACCGATACATTTATGGGATATATGATGGATTTTACGTCTGTCTTGGCTCAGCAATTTCCATCAGCTTCTTCATCTGGTAATCCATTTCCACCTCCTCCACAATGGCCACCCATATACCACCCGTCGGAGTTCCAACCATCCCAAGATGACGCTGATGATGAGGATGGCGATGACCACTGACGGTCGTTGCCCGAATTATGTGTATTCTCCTAATTTTCATGCTTATTTACATCGAGGACGATGCACATGTTTTAGTTTGGGGGAGATGTGATTTATTTTATTTTATTTTGTGTGTTCATTTTCTTTTGTGTGTTTATTTATTTATTTAGTTTATTTTGTGTGTTTATTTTTTTTTTTAAGTTGTTTGCTTGTGTGTTTGTATTGTTTTAGTCATGAAATTTTTTATTTTGAAATGGCCAATGATGAAAAAAAATTGTATTGAAAAGAAAGGTCATGCATTTCATTCATGTTAATCATTCAATTTGAAAAATTTAGAGAACAATCATGAGATTTGGTAAGTTTGAGACTTATAATTTCTATACAACTCTGTGATTTTCATTTGACATTGAAATAAATTTTTGCAAACACGTATATGATTGAGGCAATCTTTGATTTTATTTGAGCCTATTTATATTGTTCATAAATATTCATTTGAAGCCCTCTTGAGCTTATATGAGAAAAGAATTGTGTTCTTGAAATTTCTTGGAAGCCAATCACTTTTCTTTTGAATATATATGTATTTGGTTGATGCATTGAGACACCATTTTCACATTGATTAGATTCTACTTTGTGTTGGTGAATTGAGATTTTGTCTAGAACTATCCAAACATCACTCCAGGCGAAATACGGACAAATTATGATTTAGGTGATTTTTGGATCGATTGAGCCGTTCAAGCCACCAAATAAAATTAATTTATCATTTGTCACCTCTTTGAGCTTATATGAATTTTAATGGCACACGTAATTATGTGTAAAAGACCTCATTCGAATATTCTTTCAAGTATCCCACATTTACCAATCCTTTGAATATCTTATACAATTAATTCCTACCTTCTCAAGGGAGTAAGAATTCAAAAGATTAAAGAAAGTGATATTCTCCTAGAAAAGAAAATTGATGAATGATGTTTGATTGAAGAAGTTGGAGAAAAAGGGGAGAAAAAGAGATGAAATGAATAAAAAAAAATGGAAATAAAAGAAAAAGTGGAGTTTGCAAAAGAGATAAAAATTCAACTTACTCCCTTATTTGAACTCCTAATCTTTATTTGTAGCCATGAGCCAAGGCCTAACATTACAACCACTGAAAATCCTATTAATTAACCTAGTCATAGTTGTCCAATATACTAGTGGAGAGTGATTGGGAGGATCTAGCTTATGGACAATCGATAAAAACTTTCATTGAGTAAGAATCTTGATCAATTTTACACACATCTCATTGCATCAAATATTTATTTGGTATCCCTTTCTTGAATGAATATTGCTTTGAACCCAATTTTTACCGGAAAATACCTCTTGATTTGTGTTTGTAAAAAAAAATTGAAATCGATTGAGAATGTTTTGAAACATGAGTTGAAGAGATTAGAAGTTAAGAAAATTAACCGATTGCATGATTATATCCGGATGAAAAATTGGTTGGATTGATTTGAATTGTGAATGCATGAAGTATTTAAAGTATTTCATTACTTGTTTGTTTGTGTTGTTTTGTTTTGCTCGGGACTAGCAAAATCTTAAGTTTGGGGGAGTTTGATAAGTGCAATTTATTGTACTTTTATTACTTGTTTTTAACTTGGAATTTTGTGATTCTTGAGCAGGTTTTATGTGATTTGTTGTTGTTTTTGTTGTTGTAGTTTGGAAGCTTAGAATGAGAATTTGGAGTAGTAAATTGTTGAATTGGAAAGTGCAAAAGATAAAAAAGGCTGAAGCTCTAGCGCACCCACGCTAACAAAGAGACCGCACCCGCGGTCAATGTTCAAGAATTTTTGCCGAAGCTTTACCGCACCCGCGGTCACTGAATTTCGAAGATGAAAGTTTTCCCCGAAACATCGGCGCACCCGCGGTGCCATTTTTACCGCACCCGCGGTCTTTGACAGACAAAGTCCGGAAATTCTGAAATTTGGTGTGCTACAAATGGGAGTTGATGACTTTTGTGTTTTGCGTGCAAAGACTGGTCTAGGACTATAAAAGGATTCTATTATTCATTATCTAGGTTATTTTTTGGAGAGCTAAGGAAGGAGTGGAGGCTGCTGAAGAAAGATTTAAGATCAAGTTCATCAAGTTCTTGGGAATTCTTTTGCACAAATCCGGGGACGGAATCAGCACTTCAACATCTTGTTCTAAGTCTTCTTTCTTTTATTTTTCATTTTATATGTCTTGTTTTAAAACCATGTTTTATTGTTTTGTTTGTGTTATTATGAATTAATTTTTATTTCTAGAGGAATGATAGAACAAAACTAGAAACCATGTGTTGGGATTTATGAATTGTGCTATATAAGTTTTCCTTATTGTTCATTTGTATTTTTCAATCTTAATGCTTTCATTTTACTGGCCATATCTTGAATGATTCTCATGTTTATAATTTATCACTTGGAAAAGGGAATTTATGAACAAGAAAGCGAAAAATATATCGATGGTATTTATATAGTTCGGGAGGACATATATTGCTATTGAAGCCATTAACAGAAGTTATTGCTTATTGTGTTATTTAATTATAGATTGTTGACGGGGACGTTACAATCCTTTGTTAGATAATTAGTATCTACTTAGCACTCGGGAGAGGGAGTAGATAATTATAGAATTCTTGGCTAATGAATAAGAAGGACATTTATAATATAGCTACACAAAATAACACATGGTGGATAGTTGCGTGAAATCGGACCTCTAGATCTTTTATTCTATTGTTGTTTACTACTATTTGGTACTATAATTAAATTTATTTTCAATCTAGTTATTGGTGCAAAAAAATCTGTCAATTGATTATTCTAAATAAAGTCGAGACTATTTCAATTACAAGCACTAATATAATTTTAGAAATACATTCCTCGTGTGATTCAACACTTGTACTCAAAATTACATTTTACTATAACTTGACGTCGTGCACTTGCGAGCAATCAAGAAAACACGCAACAATAAGCAGTGAGTTCAGCAAAACCAAGTCAGCTTGGTGGTCTAATGTCCCTTCCTTTCATATCTCTTGCTAGTTGGTACTGACTTAAATCAGTTTGCTCAGTAGTATCTTTTACTTCTTCTTCTTAAGTTTCGATCTTAATGGTTTCTAGTTCACTCTCCACCTTAGATTGATAGCTGCTTTCCTATTCCATTTGAACAGTTTAAGCCCCACTTTCTTCTAGGCTATGCATATCATTTTTTAGTATCTCCTGCTCGTTGAAGATCACATCCCTGCTAGTGATTGCCTTAGATTTGTTTCCTTTATTAAGCCAACATCTGAATCCCTTCACTCCATCGGAATTCCCCAAAATATTGCACATTTTTTGTATATGCTCAATCTTCAATGACATGCACATATGTTGGGCATCCAAAAATTCTTAAGTTTGAGTAGTTAACTGGTTTTCCAGACCATATTTCTTTGGGTACCTTAAAATCCAATGTTGTAAAGGGCTTTTATTAATTAAGTGAACTACAGTGGACACAGCTTCCCCCATAATTGCTTGCCCAAGTTAGCATGGCTAAGCATACATCGAACCCTTTCTAGTATTGTTCGATTCATGGGTTCTGCGACTCCGTTTTGTTGAGGCGTGTATCTCACCATCTTGTGTCTTGCTATTCCTTGATCTTTACAAAATAATGTAAACTCGTGTGCAAGGTATTCAAGTCCATTATCAGTTTCTAGTCTTTTAATCCTCTTACTGGTTTGGTTTTCTTCCAAAGCTTTACATTGTTTGAAGCTTTTAAATGCCTCATTCTTTTGCTTTAATATGTATAGCCAAACCTTCTTAGAAAAATCATCAATGAAGATTATGAAATATCTAGCTCCACCTAGTGTCTTAAGCTTAGCTGGTCCCCAAATATCGGAATGAACCTAATCCAAAGTTCCCTTAGTGGCATGCTGTGCCAGACTGAACTTGAATTTAGTTTGTTTACCAAAGATACAATGTTCAAAAAAGTCTATGTTGTGCACAAGGTCAAAACCAAAGATCCCTTGTCTCTTTAACTCATCGATTCCTCTTTGACTAATGTAACCAAGCCTAATATGGCACAGATTTTGTCATATCTTTTGACTGTTCTGAACCTAGGCTGACAGTGGGAATAATTGTGTTGCCTTGCAAGACATAGATGTGTCCTTTCTTAATTACCTTCATTATAACCAGAGCACCCGAACTAACTTTTAGGAATCCTTCTTCAACTTTGTATGTATAGCCTTTATTGTCAAGACATCTGAGTGAGATCAGATTTCTTTTCAGGCCTGGTACTTATCGAACTTCTGTCAAAATTCTACTGATACCACAGTTCATGGTAAGTTTTATGGACCCTATGCCCATTACTTTACATTCGGTGTTGTTTCTCATAATCACTCGACCTCCATCACCTTCTTCGAAGGTTTAAAACCATGCTCGATTTGGTGTCATATGGTATGAACAACCCGAGTCTAGTATCCACTCGATCTTTTTCTGTTTAGTGGACATAGCGAGTACTTCAGAACTTTCATATCCATCTGAAATCATGGCTTGATTAGTAGGTTCATCTTCTCTGGTTTTTATTTTTCTTTTCCAATCAGGACAATCTCTTTTGAAGTTCCCTTCTTTGTGGAAACAGAATCACTTGAATTTTGTCTTAGATTTAGATCGACTTCTCTGGTTCATCTAATATTCTGATCTGCCCCTCATCACCAAGCATTCCCCATCTCCTTCATCTTTCACTAGCCTATCTTGAGTCTACTTGGCCTTCAAGGCTTTTTGAACTTCATGTAGAGTCAATGTTTCACGGGCAAACTAGATTGTATCGACAAAGATCGAATATGATTTTGGTAGGGAGTTCGAAATCAGAATTGCTTTGTCTTCAATATCGATATTTATCCCAAGATTATCCATTGCAATGATGATTTTATTGAACTCGTCAAGATTGTATTCTACAGATTTATCTTCGAGCATCTTGAATCCGAACAGTTTGCCTTTTAGATAGATCCGGTTGTAGAGGGTGTTTGTCATATATAGTTGTTCCAATTTTAACCAAACTCCGGCTGTTGTAGATTTTTTATCAACCTCCCGTAAAACTCTGTTACTGAGATTCAGTATAATAGTGCTATATGCTTGCTTGAGAATATCCGCTTTCTCATCAAAACTCATTGTCGATGGTGGACTCTTCTCCCCTTCAAGGGCTTTGGCAACCTTCATTTGTACCAGAATTTCTTTCATCCTCTTTCTCTAAATTTATAAATCAGTTTTTCCATCAAATCATTCAATCTCGACTCTGGAGAATCCCATCCTTGACATTTTCGGACTTTCTGAAAACCTGGCTCTGATATTAGTTTGTTGTGAATAATCCCAATATCTTCTTCTCCCGTAATGTTCAAGAAATCAACTCCAAGTAAGCATATGCTCTCAAGCACATTCAATCAAAATTCAACAAACAACACATGTATATAGAAAAACAAGAATCACGAACGATAAACACAAGAATTATAGTGGTTCAGATTTCTTCGCCTACATCCACTTGGAATTCAGAGCAAGATTTTATTAGAATTCAAGAAGAAGATCGATGCACAGAGGATGTGAAAGTAAAACAAGGAAGAGCACTACAAGGCACGCTTATTTCATATATATAAGCCTTATCCCATTTTCTTTAAGTAACTGCTAATTATCTATCTTAACTATCTTGGATATTAGTCACCTAGTTATTTATTAGTAGCTCATCAATAAACACCTAAGCACGACTTCTGTTGACCGCATCTTCAGGGGTGAACTCGATACTAAATATGTTGATCTACTTTTCCTACAATATTCTTTTCTAGTTTGTACTCGAAATGTTCAGTGATCATACATACAACATTCTCCAATAATAATTCAAATTGAGATGTGTTTGAGGAGTTTCTCTCCTCTATAATAGAGAAATCCTCCATTATAGAGTTATAGAGGAGGGTTGGAGATGTCCTACAAAACTAAGTGTAATTTTTAGTTGTAATATTTCATTGGTGTACTCAATGTTAGAACAAATAAATTATTATAGGTTGTTTCAATTTTATAAAACAGTAAAGATAAGAGTGACAAAACTCGTCTTATAAGTTATTTTTACGAGAGGGTCTTCGACTCTACTTAACTCGTGAAATAATATATTTTTTGCTAAAAATATTACTTTTCATGATAAATATAAATTAGATCGACTCGTGTCACATGTATAAACTTATGAGTAAGAAGGAACAGCTACTCATGGATGGAATGGGTATAGAAAACGACAATCATAATCATCCCAGGAAAAAACACTTTCAGAAGTAGCATATCTGCGGATTTCAATCTCGTCAAAATTTAAGTTTAAATTCTAGCTTTCTTTTATAAATTAAGTTTTATTTTCTATCACACTTGTTTGATTTCATATTTGTTTCTAGATTTTTACGAAATGTTAGTCTTTGATGATTCCATTCCTCTTTGTTTTTCATGTCCGGGCCGGTAAAAAAACAAAGGGTCAATTAATTTCGGACGCGAAATATGTTTGAGCCAATTAATAAAATAGGATTGAGACTCAAAGTATTTAAAAAACAAGGACTCTGCTTCCGCGTTAATGTAATAATTGGGCATTTACCCCACCCTCCCCAAATAAAACCATTAAAACATCCATCTACCCCTTCAACTGCTTCCGCATTACATTAAATTCAACTTCACCACCTCCTCTTTGTCTGCTCACAAAATTTTTTTGCTCATTCTTCAGATCTAGATCTAAATCTACTCCAACCTCTTGCCCAATTCTTCTGTACTTGAAGAAAAAAGTCATGTCTCAGTTCATCCCCAAGTAAGTTTTCTCCATTTTCCTTGAACCCCATGTCATTATTTTCTTCATTTACAAAATCAAAGCTTTAATTGGCCTGATTTAAAAAATTCTTGCTTCGAATAAGCTGAGTTCTAGTTTTCGTGATCTGTCAACCCAGAACCAATTTAGTTGACCCAGAACCAACTCTTGAGAAAAAGCAACAGTCCACCCAGAAGAATTGGTCGACCAAAAGTAAGTCAAAATTTAGTTGGTCGAACATAATCAACCAACAAAATTTTCGTCGACCAAGAAAATTCTTCTATGTCGACCTGCTTATTTATGTTTTTTTATTAATTTTTATCGATTCTAATTTTCTTATTATCTTAATTTTTGGTGAATTTTGTAGGATATGCCTATGGTTATTGTTGTTCATTTTGATGGTAAATGGGAAGTGAGTGAAGCGATGGTATATAAATGGAATCCAGGGTACAATGAAAAGTTTGTTTCTATTCTAGTAGATGATGATATTTTTTATTTCGAAAATTTAAAAAGTGAACTATATAGAGCTGAAAAAGTAGACGATACTGCCAAATTCAGGTTGAGTTATCTTCTAGAGTTGTCGTGTAACATTCAACCGATTTATATAGAGAATGACCATGATTTGAAAGCATTTTTGTATTTTGGTTGTCCGAAAAGTAGGCCAGTGCTTCAAGTTGAAATTGAACATGTTGTTGATGCTTCTTTTGATGTTTCCGATAATGTGCACAGAGTTGGTATTGATGAATACAATAGTAGTTTTAACGAACAGAGATCTTTTGATGATTATTTTGACTTTAATATTGTTTCTGTGGATCGTAATAATACCAGTGAGTTTTTCAACGAAGCACATAATGTGGATGCCTTCCATGTGGATCGTAGTAACACGGCTGAGTTATATGATGAAGCACGTGATGTGAATGTCATCCATGACGTTGAGGTCGATGAAAATGTGGTTGCAAGTAATGAGGCAGATGTGGTTGCAGATGTGGATATTGATAATGACACATTTTCATTCACAGATGGTTCAAACTTGTTTGTTGGTCAAGGATTTCCAAACAGAGAAGCGGTGAAAAAGAAGTTAAGTCGAATTAGTTTGGAAGCTTGCTTTGAATTTGAGACTATAAAAAGTAGCCAAAAAGTGTACGCCGTAAAATGTTTAGTGTCTAATTGTAAGTGGAGAATCTGGACCTCAAAGATTAAGAATGATTCACATGCATTGTCTGTGCATACATATTGCAATACACACACTTGTGGTTTGACACAAGAGAATCCGTGGAGCGAGTTCGGCTGTTGTTCGTGATATGTTGATGGATAATTTTCAAGGTCATCCATTACCAATTGTACTGAAAGAGGTTGTGGCAATGATGCACAATAGTATAAATGCTGATATATCATATTACAAGGCTTGGAGAGGGAAAGAACTAGCAGACAATATTTTGAAAGGTGATCCTATCAAGATTTTTACTCTATTGCCTTGTTATTTGCACATGGTTAAGAAGATGAATCCATGAAGCATAACAGACATATGTGTCGACGATGAAAATCGATTCAAGTATATGTTTCTTGCCTTTGGTGCATGCATCAGGGGATATCGAAGTATGCAAAAATTTGTATCAATTGATGGTACGTGGTTGAAAGGCAAGTATAATGGTGTTTTACTCATGGCATCGACACAAGATGAAAATTATCACAAATATCCTTTGGCGTAGGGAATCGTAAATGTCGAGAGTATTTTTTCGTGGAGTTGGTTTTTAACGAAGTTGTTAGAAGTAGTACGAGACTATGAACTGGTGATAATTTTAGACAGACATCCGGGAATCATTAATGTTGTTTCTAGTGTATATAGAAATGCGGATCATGGTCAATGTACGTGGAATTTATCCCAAAACTTGAAAACTAGGTGCAAAAGAAGGGTGCAACCGAAATGTTTCTGCACATTGCAAAAATTTATAAACATGCCGAGTTTGATATTGCATACAATGATTTTAGAAAGAGATATCCTGAGGCCACGTTGTTTTTGGACGAGAGAGATTCACTTGATCGATGGACTCGAGCATATTGTCCAAAGACCCGTTACAATATTATGACGACAAACGAGGTTGAGTCGATCAATGCTAGACTACTTGAATAGAGGAAGCTTCCAATCATTGCACTTTTAGATTCTTTGCAGAAACTGGTCTCATCTTCGTTTGACCGGTATCACCACGCATCAATTGCAGCTAACACTAATCTGATCCCTACCATCGAGGGGATTCTTCACTAGCAGGTTCACTGATGCCTAGGGGATCCATGTTTTTGAATTAGGATGTCTTGAGTTTGATGTTAGGATCCATCGAAATTCGACCATAGTGGACCTGGAATAAAAAAGATGTACATGCTGAGTTTTTGATATTGATAGAATCACATGTGTTCATGCCATTGCAGCTAGTTGGTTAGCCAAGATTGATTTATATGATTTGTATTCAGAGTACTATTCTACGATGACATTATGCATGGCTTACTCAGAGACTGTGTATCTCATTCCCGGAGAAAGTGAATGGCCACGTAACATTATTTTTCTAGTGGTCCTGCGTCCTTTTTTAAAGAAGAGACTTGGCAGAAGAACAATAGAACATAATTCTTTCAATTGGTGAATTCAGCAGAAGATAAAAGCAGATTCAGCATTTGGGTCGACCCAAATTTATAGCCTTTGTGACGACCCAAAATCAAGAAATAAGGGTCGACCTAAAGTTCCAACCTTTGGGTCGACACAAAAACAACAAGGTTGACCCAAAGGCAGGAACCTTGGTCGACTATTGTTTGCTACATAAATGTTGTTTTTGGGTCGACCTAAAAGGCTGGAACTTTGGGTCGACCCAAGTTGCTCCATAAATGCTACTTTGTGTCAACCAAGTTAAATATGTTATTCAGATGTTAAAAAATATAATATTATATAACATACTTGTAAAATTGTGATTCATATGTTAAAGACATGTAACATAGTTGTGAAATTGGGATTCCTATGTTAAAACATGTAACATAATTGTGAAATTGTGATTCATGTGTTAAAACATTTAACATAATTGTGAAATTGTGACTCGTATGTCAAAAAATATAACATAGCTGTGAAATTATGTTATTCATATGTTAAAACATGTAACATTATAAAACATACTTGTAAAACTATGTGATTCATATGTTAAAAACATGTAACATTATAGAACATATGTGATTCATGTGTTAGAAAAAGGGTCGACCCAAAATCAACATTGGTCGACCTACAGATCACCATGGTCGACCTATAAATCACCAGGGTCGACAAAGAAAAATACCCTGTCGACCCAGAATCAACACGCTCGACCCAAAAACTGACCAACAACAAAATTTGACCACAAAATCTTAAATCGAAATTAAAAGATCAATACAATGTCCATAAATTAAAAGATCAATACAATGTCCAATGGTTATCAAACATATATGAACTCGGATACAAGTCTATCATCTAAATTTAATAATATGTGCTCACTGTTTCTTGATAAGGCATATCCAGCAACAGCTAAGACAAATGCTCCTGAATCCTCACTGTGCAAATAAAAAGAGTACTGAAAATATTATTATTATTTTGATAGAAAGAGTAATAAATTATTAGTCATCTATCAATGCTAAATATATTACACATTAGATATTCGAGAACGTACAGTTTAATCTTGGCTCTGAATTCATCATACAGCTTTATATACCATGACCTCTCAGGGGGTGGGTTGTTCCCAACAAGAGATAGCAGACGAGCAGCGTTGATAAGTATAGGCTCTATGTCCTCATTCAGAGCTTTGTAGTTAGGGTCGTGCCTTTGCTGCAAGTCAAATATAATGCACTTATTGTATAAAGGTCTAAAAATCCTTACTTTGAAAATTTGCGAGAAATTTAAAATTTTTCTTTTAAAATAAATGGAGTGCCTCATTCATACCAAAAACTGATAAAATGTTTAACGTTCAAAATAGCAGCGGAAGAAATTATTACTTGCCAAAATAACAAGTTAAAGTATTCAACAACTGATAAAATATTTGAGCATCAAAAATAAAATGGCAAGTGCTAAAACTGAGGTCCTCGGGTGCCACTACTGCCGACCCAAGCTAGCTCACTGGTCCCCGCCCTCGATCCCGACATCATCAGTACCTACAACAATCAAGTCTAGTGAGTCTAAAGACTCAACATGCATATATCCTGAATCTTACGTTCCACATGCATCCGATTCAGGTATTTATAACCAACCCGGTACATCTACATATGGTGGTTTCCAGGTGCAAGAATCTTATGTTCCACTGGTTACTGAAGGACTCGGTAATATGAGTTTCGATGATGTAAGTGGGCCTTGGGATCAATATATAAATGTCTCGTCTGGACAAAATAATGCTCCATATTGGCCGAATCCAACATTATATACGAGCGCTCATTGTCCGGATCAGGTCAACAATGATGATATTTGGAGGACTGATTCCGAACCCGATATGTCATACAGCGAGTCTGAAGAAGAAGAAGAAGTTAATGTTGATGATGAAGTGAATACTTTTACAAATCCTGATGAGGGTACATCATCTCGACAACCACCATGTGACACATTACAGAGGCAGACCGTACCATTTCTGTCAAACACTTCTGAGATTCCATCTTTGTTCAATAAATATTTTGGTGAAGAGCCTCATGATTATGACGATGTTCCTTGTGGAGTGCAATCAAGCTATTACAATCCGGATAGAGGTGAATTATGCGTCAATATGTTATGCGTCAATATGCGGTCTCTCCATATTTCTCTCTCCACCTCCCTTTCACTTCCCCTTATACTTCCTCTTCTCCACCCATTTCCTTATCTCCTTATCTCAAATCCATCATTCTCCATTCCCCTTCTCCTTATCTCATTCTCAAAACAAATTCTCATCTCATTCTCCAACCATCTCATTCTCAAACAATGGCTGTCAAGAAGGTAAAAGGTAATCCCGGCTCTTCTTCTTCTTCGTTTGATAGAACTAGATTTGTTAGTGATGCGGCGCAGGCGTTGTATGAACATGCAAAAATTAATAGAAACCCGATTACCGAGCGGGGATTTCGTAGACAAAGAGAAGATCGATACGTTGGGCCTCTTTTGGGGTTGGAGATGCGCAGATGGGAAAAATTTGGAACTCAACCGAGAGCGGCGGTGGTATCGGTTGTGAGAGAATTTTATGCAAAATGCGGGTGAGAGGACGGATGCCAAGGCCTTTGTTCGAGGTAAACTTGTGTCATTTGATTCGGGTATAATCAATGTTTTTTTAGAAATGCCAGAGGTCGATGATTCTGCCTTCTAGGCTTTGGTTGCTAACCCTGATTATACTGTGATCATCAACACCCTGTGTCATCCAGGGGCGATATGGAAACCAATAGGGGGGTCACCAAGTTGTTTTGATGAGAAATATCTGACGGCCGAGAATGCTCTTTGGTATTTGTTTTTGGCGAGGAGAATGATGCCAGTCTCACACAAAAGTGAAGTACAAAAAGAGCGAGCCGTGGTGCTATATGCTTTGTCTCAGGGTTACCCAATCAATATGGGAAAACTTATCAATTCTCAAATTTTGATGAGCATTCATAACAGACACATCGGGCTTTTCTTTCTCTGTATCATATCAGAGTTGTGTGCGATGGCAGGGGTTGTGTTCCGTGATGATGAAGAGTGGATGCAACCAATGAAGCCCATTTGTGCACAGGACTTGCAGCGGAAATACGCTAAACGATAGTTAGACTTCAGGACGGATGAGGGAGATACAGGTGGATCGAGTACCGCCGCCCCACGTCGAACACAACCCCACAGACGGTCCCTAAACGACAAAGTAAATGAGATGCTTGCCTTCATGGCTCATCAGAAACAAGTTAACTTGAACCACAATGAACATCTCGCATTTATCGAGTCCACGATGCAGACAACGATGGTCGAGAGGGGTGTTGACCCAGTGACCATCCATTCACCTCCTCCGTTCATTCCTCTTTCAATTTTCAATATGACTATCAGCCGCAAGGGAATGCAACAGGAGTGCCACCACCAGATAATGATGAGGATGAGTAGTGATCAACGAGTGAGGTATGTGAGTGAGGTATGTGATATCATGTTCTTCTTGGTATATTAATGTAGTTTTTGATTGTTTAATTTTAATCTACTTATCGCAGATGAGCAGGATAAAAAGGAGAACAACAAATTTGAGGAGATGGACGTCAATAATGTTGTTTCTTTCATATTAACTTTCGATTGTGTATTTTCTTCTGTTGAGATGTGTAAAATTTTCAAAAAAATTGGAACGTTTAGGTTTATATTTTTTATTTCATCTTTGTTTATTTGTGTTATTTGTCCTGCACTTGTATTCATCTTATCTTTCGTATATTGAATAAATAATAAAATATAGACAATGCAAAAATGCAAACTGTTCAAAAATAAAAACGTTAATGTTACAGTTAATTAGCAGAATCATCGTCATAATTAAAATGATACAAATGGCTTCCTGTTCCACAATCAGGTGGATTGCGTCTTCTCCTCCCTCTCCGCAATCCTACATTTTCAGGAATTTGCTCATTTGAGTAACCTGGATAAGTGACAGGGGAAATAACATTCCTCTGTGGTCGAGTGTCATGCACAATATGCTGAGGTCCAACTTTAAGCAAATTTGTGAAACTTTGTGTGTTGGACCAATAAGAAGTCTGAAAATCAATTTGACCAAACGGATGAAAATCACCGTACCTTGGATCACTGAAAAAATCAGGTTGAGTATTAGATGTTCCTGCAATATTCAACTCAGCTGACGTAATAATCGTAGAGTCTCCTGCAAACCCACTTGGTTGCCTAACCATGTCACTTGCCCATCTGAATGATGACTAATGTGAAAACGGAGAAGGCGTACTAAAAATTTGTTGAACATTCATTTCTCCAACAAAAGTATTGTACGGACGTGGTTGAAAACCAACGACATTCACTGCAGGTGATATGGTGCGCACAGTAATTCGATTGTACCATTGAAAGTAGTCTTCGTCAGTTTGCATCGATCGCCCGTGTCGCACCCCTTTACAAACATATCTGAGCCGATTATTCCACAACTCAATTGAATTTCTATGATACTCTCTCCAATCGGTGTTTCGATGTCCTATTCTCGTGATATTATGCATATCGTCATTGTCGACGGCAGACCCTGGAATTGATTGTTGTCTTCGAAATTGTCGCATTACACGATTAGGACGATGCATCTCCACGATGTCAAAGCATATAAGGGGACAAACACATCGCCATATTTTATAGTCGTATGAATCAATAATTGTCTTCACATCTATGTCATTTTTCTGATATACGCTCCAATTAAACTGTAAAAAAAAGTAAATAAAATGTCAGTATTCATTTAATAAATCAAAACAAAATAGTCTCCGTGTCATCAATATTACGTATCAACATTTTATAATACCTTATTATTATTCATACGATCTAGAGAATCCCTTATAATTTTTACAGAATGTGTTGGCGAATGTGTGTAACTAAATCCATATTTCTACCTACAATTATAAAAAACAAATACATATCAACAAAATACACAAGATATATATGATATTACCAACATAAATTTTAAACATTACAGTGCACCATATGCAGAAACTGGAATGAAAGCATCCGGATCAACGGGAGGTACAACTAATGTTAACCCATTTCGATCGGGGTTAACACATTTAATCCTGCTCCATGCCTATACATATTTATAATAATTAAAAAAATTAAAAAATTTAACCAAAATATTATGTTAAATATTCACATCACATTAATGATACCTGCAGGAGATATAAAGGTCCAGCCATTATAGTCTTCTCTATACGTGATGCGTTACACAACTCACGGTATAGAAATGCTAAAACTGCACTACCCCAACTATAAGACTTCACGTTATCAACATCTCGTAGCAGTTGCAAAAATATAAGTCTAGTTGACCCTCCTTGGTAGTCAGGGAACATTATCCCTCCAATAATCATTAACGCAACACAACGAGTAAATTTCACAACATCTACTTCTGAAGTTTCATCATTAACAAAGTTAGATATACAATGATCGTGTAGTGCAGTCATAGATAGATGACCACCTTTCAAATAATTTGAAGCTGGCAAAAATCCCAACATATCCAAACATATGTGTTGTCATTCCTCAACTTTATGTGACACATCTACTCCAGTTACTGCTTCACCATCAATTGGTAGACCCCAAATTATTGAAACATCTTGTAATGTCACTGTTGTTTCACCACATGTAAAATGAAACGTATGTGTCTCGCATCGTCAACGTTCAACAAGCGCAGTAATCAAATGATTATCAAGAACTTGAGAGCCACATTCTAAAACTCCATAAAAACGCATATGATTTAAATATGCGAGTACACGCCTGTGTAAATAATTATCAGTATACAACTTCCAAATCAAATGGTCTGACCTCTTCACTTTGACAATATCATCAACTGTTAACGAAGACACGCTTGATGACATATGCGTCGCTTGTAAATAGAGGACACTGGGATCTTCTGGATTTCGATTATCTGCCATTCTGAACTATGCTCTAAATCTTCTCAACTTTGTCAAAAAAAAAATCGGTGAGGAATTGAGAAACCGAAGAATGAGAAAATGAGATAGTAAAGATAAGAGGAGGAAAGAATAGGAGGGATGGAACGAAGAAAGAATCGGGTAAGATAAGGATTGGATGAATGGAGCAGGGACACGGAGGATAAGGATTTGATGGACGCCACGTGGGAGCGTCCGCGCTTGGTAAGCGCGGACGCTGCTCCACGTTGGCAGCGTCCGCGCTTACCAAGCGCGGATTGCATTAATTTTGCAACTTCTTTTTTTTTAAAATTAGTTTTGAAATAAAATTTGAAATTTGAATTAGTTTTAAAAAAAACCCCAGCATCTATCATAGTACGATTAAGAGTAAGCAAACCAGAGTAAAAGGTTTGAACAACTAACACAAATGGCAGTTCGTGATGAGGGCATCTTCGTAATAGATCTTTGAAGCGCTCCCATGCATCATATAAAGACTCCTGCTCGAATTGAGCAAATGTGGTGATGACTGCCCACAGCTTCATGGTCTTAGATGGAGGAAAGTATTTGATGAGAAACGCTTTCGCCATGTCCTCCCATGTTGTGATCGAGCCTACATGCAAACAATTTAACCATGCTTTAGCTTTATCACGCAAGAGAAAGGAAATAAATGCAATCTAACAGCATCATCAGAAACTCCATTAAATTTAAAAGTATTGCAAATTTCAAGAAAATCTACGATGTGCATGTTTGGGTCATCTACTGCAGATCCTCCAAACTGGACTGTATTCTGAATCATCTGAATTATAGTTGGCTTGATTTCAAAGTGGTTTGCCCGCACAATAGACCTCACAATGCTGGGGCGTGCTCCATCCAAAGAAGGCTGGGCATACTCTAGCATCGGTATGCAGCGTGGCAGCTCAACATGTCTATCATCATGGTGTTCCTCCTCATGCTCGTGCCTTTCCATCAGTTCCTTCAGTCTCTGCTGATGTCTTCTCCTGTGGAAATTTCTTTCAATTTCAGGGTCAAACTACTCAAGCTCCACGTCAAGTTACTTTGGCATACACTGGACGAGATATCTGTAATAGAATATGGAGTGTTAAATTAATAAAAATGAAACAATGCTAAAGAAATAACTAAAAATGAAATTTTGCATTAACAGTCCCCAGCAACGGCGCCAAAAACTTGATCGAGCAAAACTTGTACTATGTAATCCTTAATAAAAATATGATTTTGTATGCTCAAAAATTAATCGCAATTGCACGATGTCAAGTAATAGTATATTGTACGTGAGTACGAGTATCGTTCCACTGAAGACTGTATTTGACAATTATTATTTTTAGTTATCAAATCTTTAGCAACGAAAATTTGATTGATTGATTATTACTACTATGCTCAAATAAACATGTAAATAAAAATATTCAGGAATTAAATAATGAGATATAATATCTAGAATTGTTGATTAAAATTCAATGAGAAATGAATTTTTTGGAAATTTCAGCTCACCTACATCTTTTAATTAATTAATTCGTTCGATAGTGATTTACGCTTCCGACAAGATTTCCTATTCAATTGAACACACTCTCTCGAGCTATGCCAAACTAATTCTACTCAGTGAAGTAATTAAATATTTTTAATTATTTATCAAGAGTGAATCGCTTATCGATCTATAAAATCCCCTAGTTTTCGTCCGAATGAACTATGACTATCATCGCGTGTCCAATTTCATATATTTATGTAAATTGTAGATCCAAAAACACGTGGGTCGACCAAAACACATCGGGTCATGTTTGGGTCGACCCACGCTTGGACCGTCGACGAACAAAAACAGAAGCAATAAATCGAAATAAACGTTAGCATTACCAGATTTTTGTCAGCTCTTTGTCCGATAAAGTTTGCTTAGATTGGAAGTGATTTGCGTCGAGAATTGCAGGCAGGAAAATACGATTGCATTGAGAATCGTCGTCGGAAAGGAAATAGAAAGGAGTCAACGAAAGATAAACCTAGTTTGAAATCGACCGATGAAATGAGAATAAATGAATTTAATATTAAGGGTTTAAGTATGTGTATATATCTAATCAAATTTAATGATATATTTATAGACATATTTACGTAAATTGACTTAGATTTTTTCCTAAAAATAAGTTGCTTTCTCCCTAAATTTCCCAATATGTTCCTTCCGGGATATACGAAGATTAACTTGAACCCACAACAGTGTGGAAGCTGAATCATCCGCAAATTCCATCGAAGAAATGCCGGAATCAGACCAAACCCCAAAACGTAAATCTTTGATAACGAGCGGTCTGGTATCCATCATCTCTGTTTTCGTCACTCAGTTAACTCTCTTCTTACTTCCTCAGTTCCTTCCCACCTTATCCCTCCTCACTCTCCTTCCTCTCTCAGGTTTTATTTCATTCCAATTTTTTTTCATCGCAGCAGAGTGTGTATATATATATATATATACACATTTGAAAATTATAGTTCTTTTGGTGATTTTCTTTTTTATGTTTTTTCGTAAATGTTGCAGCCCTTTTGATTGTGGTTGTGATGGGATTGGGGAGATGCTGCAAGAAGGTTTTGGGTGTGAGAGCTTCGGCCCCAGCTTTCGTTTTCTTTACCATATTTTTTATCTGGGCTGTTTACATTTATGTGGTTCGCCAGGGTAAAATTCTATTGAAGGGCCGTGCCCTGTGTGATTGAAATGATTTAGTAACTTCAGAAATTTATGAAATTTTAATGTCTTGGGATGCTTGTAATCGTTGTGGATCTTTTGTTTCAAAGAGGCTTATGTTCAGTGTTTTTTGCAGTCATTTCACCTGTGATGGACATTGTATTAAACATAGAGATCATCACGGTGGTGATTGGTCTTCTTGGGTGAGTTGCTTTAATGTGCATAAAAGCTTTTCTATGGATTTATGGTTTACCTTGGAACACAGCGATACATTGATTTTTTAGATCTTTTTGTTCGTCCCATTTATTGATGATGACTGAGAATCATATTGTTTGCTGTAGTATCATGTCAGTTGACCCTGGATTTGTAAAAGATCAATCTTGCTGCCTCAACACAATTGTCAAAAGTTATCCCAACGAAGTTGAAGAGGGATGGAGGGGTTGTACAAGTCTGCTAGTTGTTTGATCACACAAACATAAGCTTTAAATCTGATATATTTTTTATTGGCGCTAAAAATTTCTATTTTTTCATCCAGCAGGAATCTCTTACTGAAGAAGTAAGATATTTCACCAATTCTTTTTAATGGAAATTGACACTATTCGTTCAGTAACCAAAATAAGCTTCAGTGACTTGTTCTGTGCTATCACTATCTTAGTCAGCATATGACTGATGCTTTAAATTTTTCATGCATTTTGAATGCGCGTTTTCCTTTGTTCATTGGATGTTAAGTTGTATCGAACTATCGATCAGTTGAGCTTTTGTGCATTTCTGTGTAGGAAACTTCTACATGTATTTGTTTATTAATAGGATACTCTTTAACTCACTCCATATGATTTTTTTTTGGTGTTGGTGGCGAAGGGGTCGGACTAAAAAGGCGATAGAAGTGGGTAATAAATCATTTGCCCTCTTATGTATTTCAAAAGATTTTTATCAAGTTTTCCATCTGATCAGAAATGCGGGCTATAGAAACCAGCGTTTTTAGTGAGAACGACTAATGCAAAACCTGCATGGAACTCGAAGCCCAAAAATTTTGTATAATAATAGGTTGAGAGTTGTATATAGTAATTAGTAGAGTAAATAATGAGATAAAGTTAAAAATACCAGAGCTTATAGAGGTTCGAAGGTATTGTAAATTTTCTATTTCTCTATTTGCTGGAAGAAATGCGCTACTAGCCTTCAATAACACTGATCCTCGAAGCCTAAATCTCTTAGAAATTACAAGGCTCGATTACCAAAAATACTAAACTCGTAGATATTCATGCAGAATTTGTCCCTAAGGTTGAGTCTCTGTTGTTTCCATTGTTTAGAGTAACCATAATATGTGCGAGCTTAATTCGTTTCAAACTGGAGCAGCTCAAATCTCTATGTAATGTGTATGTGATTCATTAAAACTCATTGCTTAATGAATACAAGGTAACACACATACATATGCGATTCAAGGGTAGTGTTAAGATGGTCGGAGTTTCTTGGCATCATTCCATTCGTTTTTGTTTTCTTGAATATGTTGATGAAAGATAGAATTGAGCTTTACATGTTGGATGTGGCATTTGTACTGTCTGCAAAGCTGTTATCCTGTTTTGTCTTTCTGCCTATAGACATATTTTAAAATTCAACGGTAATGTGTGTCACATATACTGATTAACCCCGTGAATAATGCGGATCTTGTTATCTAATGTGTGCTGGTCTGGCAAAGATAATTGCCTGTGCTGTGACAGCACGCCTAAAGTCTGACTTAGAGAGATATGTCTTTACCCTCACTTCTACGTGATCACTTGAATGACTAAGAAGTCTCCTTGTTGAATGTATCCACTAGGTTTCTGTTAGGATAATTAATCCCCATATTGAATATAAGACGGTAAAACAAACAATACATACTATGGATGAAAATCCCAGAGTAAAGCCTATTTCGCTCCCTAGCTATGCTATCAGTTACAAAATGGAAATTATGCTGAATGAACCGTACAACTTTCTCACTCCTCACAATATATTCCCTTCCCCATGTAACTCCTCAGCCCAACTTAGTTAAGCCCATAACAACATAGGCTCACTATACTTAAGTCCCTAACAGTTTCTTCTCTGCTGGTTCGGCAAGGCTAGGTTCTTCTTCTTACTTGTTTGTGTCAGTTGTTGTGTCCCTGTGTCTTTGCTGCGACAGCTACTCTAAATATATTCCAACTTATTTTGTTGTCCTGCCAAAAATCTTGCAAAATATTTTAATTTGTTAACCTGTAGCACTCAAAATTCATTTTCTCTTTCTGCCCAGAGTTTTACCGCGCTCAGGAGGGTAAGATATTGCAGGCACTGCGACAATTACATAATGGGTTTTGACCACCATTGCCCTGCTTTTGGAAATTGTATAGGTAATATGTCTCTCTATAAATTTAGTTTATTTATGTCATGGTGCCCCAAAGATGCAATCTAGAATGACCTAATTGCTTAAAAGAGCACTTCTCTTCATGCTGCTCCGCACCATCTTTTTATTTAGAGGTGAGCTGCAGGGAGCTGGGTTCATGTCTATGAGAAGGTGCAGAAATAGCTAGGGCTGTTACGAAGTATAGAAGATGTTTCTTTTGAAATGGCATAGATACAAAGAATGAATTGGAATTGCTTCTTCTACCTATGCCCTCTCTCATCTGTCTCGCCTGCAAAGCTTGCTACCAGCCGGGAGCACCTCATAATATTAGTTATGGCACTTCAAATATATGTTATCGAAAATAGCCCTAACTCCACTAAAAGAAAAGGGATATTTAGATAATTTTGGAAATATGATATCTTCTCATATTTAACCTATTTGTTGGTTTATGTTAAGAGGGGTTAGATGAAAATAATTTTGGTATGTAAATTTGTATTCAAAAAATACAATTAAGCTACAAAAATTAAATTTTATTAAAATTAAGTTTTTCTTGCCTAAATTGTTTTAACTATGAACTGATTTTTGTACACATGCATAATGTATGTTTGATTAATGGTACATATTGTAGCTCATCCACTTTTCAATAGTACATCACAAATGAAATATAATAGTTTAGTTAGATATACTTACCATTTTATCCATAAAAAATGCTCTTTTACTGTGCAGGTAAAAAAAATCATTTTTTCTTCATCGTACTTCTTGTTGGAATTGTCGCATCTGAGGCATCTTATTTTGCATGTGCTTCTCAGTGTAAGTTATGACCTGCCAGATTTCGGATTTTCCTTGTACTTCCATTCCGTAGACCATAGATGTAATGATGCCAGAGGCGAAATTGAGAGTTGGATTAGTTCCCATCTTTTAAAAGAAATTGAAGCAATAAATTGATAGTTTAAAACATCATTTGGTCAAACTCTTTTTATTATTACTCTAAATATTTCTTACTAGAGCGTGGGTTCCGAGAAATTATCAGGCTCGACTTCTTGAATTTGGGAGCTCAAGCTACCTCATTTAAAGTAAAGGTTTCTTTGAAATTGCAAGAGAGCAAATTATGTCACACTTGATTTCTATTTAGTCTCTTCCATAACCAAAATTCATTGATGCTCCCTGAACAAAATTGTCTGGAGCTTTGGCATTGCGATTCTAAAATGCTGCAAGCTTTCACCATTAAGATCCGTTCACAATATCCTTTTCTCGAGCAGGACCAATAAAATTTCTTGGATCAAATTGACTTTATTTATTAGTCTCAAATTGACTTCCGATGTAACAATTCACGTGCTTAGGCATAATACCAGCTAAGCAAATTCATATATTTGAATAAACTGTAAGTTATAGTATATGATATTCACTTTTCGTGTTTCTCCTATTCTCCAGACACTACAAAATCCCTAACTTCAACCCAAGTTGGAAGAGAGGTATGATAACTTCCCATTCTCACGACTCTTCTTTATTTTTAATGCATCTGTACAATGTTGTGACATGAAATGTTCTTTGGTTCGAGCAGTCTACTGCTTCCAGAAATTTGGTTCTTGGTACAATGTTGTTTTCTCTAATTCAAGTGGTTTGGCAGGTACCTTTTTCCATGCGGCCCCACACACTACCTCTTACTTTTGTTTTCCCTCTCCACAATGTTTTATCACTTTATGATTGTTATGTTTTTTGAACTTGTAGGTGGTTTTTATTGCGTGGCATGTCTACTGTGCGTGTTTTAACATCAAAACCGATGAATGGGTAAGTTGTATTTATACCTTGAAGCGGACAAAGAATTTCGTGTTTATGTCTTTGTCTGAAACTGCGAGTAGCTTGATAAGTCATGTTAAGTGTATCTTTTAAATTGAGTTTACTTCAGACCTGATTAATTATATTTCCCCATGTTTGTCTGAATACTTTGTTTCGTTTGCTGGTATGCCTGTCTGTGTACTTTGCGATAGGTCCAATTTAAGACAAGTTTTTGACCAGTGTGCTCGGTTTCAGTTTCTTAAGGATGTGTTTGACTTAGAATGATAATATTTGTTCACCATTTGTAGTCACAAGAAAATGAAATGGGGTATTGCTTCGGTTAAGCCAAGGATTCGGAATCTTTTATTTTAATTTGTTGAAACTTCCGTCTGGAAAAAAACGGAAAAAAACGGATTGATTAAAAGCATAGCTTGAGTTGTAAGATATTACTCATGGCCAACTAAATAGCACAATGGTGATAGGTCTTGAATTCGAGTGATACTAATGTAAATATACTTTTAAAAAAATTACAAAATATATGAGAGGGGCATCATCTATACTTCGGTTTACATTTTTCTTGGTCATTTTAGCATAATTGAATTTTTTCAACATTTCTTGTCCAAATTCTATATTTTTGCATCTGTTTCTCCATCTCCATGTGCTGCTTTCTATAGTGGATTACAACTTACTTTTCTTGGAGTTAGATGAGCGCATCTACTGTTAACCAAAACTACACTTTTGCAGATAAACTGGGAAAAATATCCAGAGTTCCATGTTGAGGTCATCCCTTGCTCGGGTAACTAGAACTGCTGCTCATAAAGCGCGTTATCTTTAAAGTTGCTTAAAATTCCTTTGAAGCATTTTCCCTCGACTGATCCGGCTTTGCAGGCATAACTCAAACTGTAATACAGTTCAAGAATCCGTACGACAAGGGAATTGTGAACAATCTGAAGGATTTTATCGCAGCAAAAGAATAATTTAAGGCGTCTTTTGGCAAAACCGGTTTCTTCAGGAAGAATTCGAATTCAAACATTCTTCAAGTCATTGGGCATGGATCTTAAACGTCTGGTATTAAATGTGTGGCCGGCAATGAACGAAGAAAAGGCAAATGATGCAAGATTGAAAATCTAGTGCAATTGCATCCACTTTGCCAGTGGTGGATCCAGCAGGGGTTCGACTCCAAAACTGAAAAGGTTTTGAATCCCCCAACCGCGCACACACACACTACTAAATCGCCCCTTCCCTGTATGATTCTGGATCCGCTTCTGAACCAGAAACATCTCTTATTTAACATCATGTTACATGTCGGCAGCTGTCTACCGGGCAACCCAACTTTTGAAATTTTACAGTTATGACTTCATTTTCTTGGTTGCTACAAGTCGATTTCCTTTATCTTTTTATGTCTTGGTGGTTGCTACTATCGATGGATGGAAAGTTATTTGTTTTGACTTGTTAATTATTTGACATTCCAATATGCTTTATGTTCTTGTCAAGGGGTCGATTTGTTTTCTTGGAATCGCAAGCTGACGAGAATGTTTGATTCGACTCTAATCTTATGGTGCAGATGCCATCCCACCTTTCATTAGAAACAGAACTGATCAGTTTTCGAATTGGAGTCATCGATTAGTGATGTACATGCGATCACCTTAAATTTTATTGTTCATATTTTTCTAGAATTCGAAATTTATCTCCCCCTGAATCTCTTACTTCAAAAAAAAAAAAAATAAATAAAAGAAAAACTAAAATATATGACTCGTATTAATTAAATTAAACTAGCTACAGTTTCGAATAATATAACATAAATCACGTATTTCAAAATTTAAACGAAGTCATGTTTTTGTTTATTTATTTACCAATAAATAATTAAAGAAATCTCATAAACTAGTGGTGTTTATTGGTTGATTTGGTTTTCACAATTTTTTTCGGTTTTAGAAATATATTATCCGATATTTGAACATTTTTACTCCGGTTTGATTCGATTTTCTACTAGAACGGCTTGATTTATTAAGTTTAGATAATTATTTAAATTAGTAATTAAAGTATATTTTAAAATGTAATATAGTGTCTGCTTAGTTAATATTTTTTTTATCAAACTTTTGAATATAGAGTCTAAATGAATTTAAAATAATAATCAACTAAATAATACTTAATTCACTAAATATCAATTTCGAGAACATATAATATAAATGTTAAAATTAATTAAACTAATTAAATTTGGTTTTCCTATTCGCTTCAATTTTTACATATAATTTGAAACCGAATCATACAAATTTCAATTTTTTTATCATTCATTTTTACTTTTAGATATCACATAGTTTTATTATTTGAAAACTTATCAAAAATTATTTATTTATTTTTATGTTTAAATAATTAATAAAATATAGCTTTCCTTAATTTCACTACTTCGGCCTAAATAATAGCTTTTGTTACACATTTTATCCAATTTGTTGGTTTCCACTGAACTTATTATTTTATTTCACGTAGTTCTGATTAAACACTTATTAATATCTATTTTACAATTTTAATTATTAAAATATTATTAATTTATTTAATTTAATTTAAAATAATATAAAATAGTACTTAATTTTTATTTTGTTTTCCAATCATTTCCTAAGACTTCTTCTATCTTTTGTCTCATCCCCACCCTTTTGCTATATCCACGCTTATGGTTTGGCAATGCAGGTCGTTGTTATGCAAAGACACTTGGGAGTATATTGGAGCATATATATATATATATATATATATATATATATATATATATATATATATATATATATATATATATATATATATTATATGATCACAGCTTTAAATGGAAGTCTCGTTGGTTTTTTTAATCATCAAATCCTTTTCCAATTTTTGGTGACACGACATGAATTCGAAATTCGAATTCGAATTTAAATGTGAAAATATTTTTTTAGAATATATCTATATTTTATGCCAAATGAAGAGGCCATAAAGTAATTTATCTTGATGTTACGAAATTATCAATTAATCTAAAATTTAAAAACTTTTAAATACTATATGATTGAACTTATTATGATTAAAACATAACACTTCAATTATTGTATTGTTAAAAAATTTGAGTTATACTTTTAATATCAACTATAAGTTTTTGGTAAAAATGATGAACATTTGATCATATTATTGAGATCAACAACAACGTGCATAAACTTTAAGGTTTTGCAATTATTCGAGGGAAAGAGATTAATGATGGAGCCAAACTGATAGTTTATTTAGTAGATCAGTCAGCACAAATCTAAAATTCTCTGAAGAATATCAATATACTCAGCGATTAAGAATTAGAATTTAGCTGAAATATCGGATAAAGTTTTTTGAACCAACAACCAACCATCACTGATTCTCAACATAATATAAATATATCAGTTTGACAAGCTTTAAAATCACTCTGATTCTCTGAATTAATGATCTATTATATCTTTTTCAAAAAGCTTTCTATGAGCCAAATTAATAAAAGTAAGCACACGCCAATTTATTATCTGATCATTTAAGGACAAATTTGTATTAGAATTTCTTTGTGAAATTTATGTTATTGAGAGTAAGAAGTCTTACTACTCATTTTGATTTATATTGAAATTCATTAAAAATTTGAGTTATGCAGTGTTACTAAATCCTACTGAAACGAGTGATTTCAAATTTCTTGTAATTACCAAAGTTCTTTAATGCAATCCTTCCGTGAGGGAGGGTGGATGACTTATGAGTATTAGAGTCTCGGAGCATTGTGAAACAAACTCGTGACAATTTACTTTCATTTTACCTACTTTACCTCTCATTTGATAACCCAACTTACTTTCGATAAGTCATCTTGTTCAAACAGTTTCAACCAGTCTATTTACGCACAGTTCTGACTGTTGACTTACTGAGAACCCAACTAACAAGAATTTCATTTCAGCGTTGTTAACCCAACCGAAATATTTGTAACATTGTTGAGATAAATTCATTCAAGCACCTCTCTAAATTTATCTGTGATCCTAACAATTTGAGTGAATGATTTGAAATGACTCAACATTCAGATTAATTCGAAATTCACAACAGTAATTCAGAAAGTAACTAATTGGAGATTCGAAACTCACCGTCAAATAGATTTACCCAAACAAGTGTTCATATTCAGAATTTCATAATTCAAGTACATTTCAAGTCATAAAACAGAATTAATAATATCTATAAGCGCCGCTTTCACAATTCCATGATAATAACCATACGTGCGTACAAAAATCTTAGACTAATCAAAGAAACCATTTGATTTTACGCAATTTAGAATGATTCTACGATGGTAGCGATTTGTCAACAACCAAAAAGACAACACATTAACACCTCTTTTACTATTACTACTTTGCGTGTTGTGTTTTAAAATTGTGTGTAATTGTAATAATTAACGTAACTGTCCACGCAATCACCCTTTCTGTGGCTGGTTGCACTTGTTTTCTTTAAGAGTGATCCCTTTTTTTTGGTTGAAAATGACTCTAATTTATCATGGGAACGAAACCTTCTTTGGCCACATTTTCCAATAATTTTAAATTGATATTAGTAGTAGACAAGATTATACAATGTACGGATAATCATTTTTTCTTGTCCTTATCTCGATTAATGAATTTTTTTTTATGGTCGATGTTAGAAAAGCTCGATTTTACATAAAAATCGGGTGTTTTTTATTTTATTTTATTATTAAATCGTGTTTATTGGTATACCCTTTTGATTATTCCTATGGTTTCCCTTTTCCAGAAGTTTTTAACGATGAATTAATTAATGTTGGAGAGTCGTGGGATACATTCCAATATTAGAGCTACCAAAACCATTTTCACTTCAAAGATAGGAACACTTGAGGAAATTAAATGTGAATCACGGGAAGTGAACTTTATATAATTTGTGAAATCTATGTATAAAATTTTCAAGAAATATTAAATACGGGAGATGACTGACTACCCCTATCCCGTGAGTTAGTTTGACATATAACCTTGATCCAACACTTTTCTATTTGTGACCTTATAGTTTTTTTTTTTTTAAAAAAAACATTTAAATTCATAATAATAATAAATCAAATAAAATTGAAAATAAAAAAATTATATACAAAGAATCTTGTCAAATAAACGGTATCAGACAAGAAATCAATGCAAACCAACTAAATAATAAATACTCAAGTAACAAAGCAAGCATATAATAATGAAAAAATTCAATTATTGTTTTTTAGACCTTACCTCACTGTCGGAATATTTATGACAAGAACATGCATTATATGTGTTATCGTGGTACACAAATAATTCAACCAATCCAGGACAAATCCCCACATGACAAACACAAGTGTAGGAATCAGTCCTTTCTTCTAGCAGAATATAATTTTTTTACAATTTTCTTACAAGAAAACAACAATTTGGACAAAACACAACAAACACTTCCAATAACAATTTGCTTCCTTGTTTCTGAAGGATGCTATGCTTCATAAGTTGTAATGAATGGAATCCAAGATTGAAAAGAATCCTTCCTATTTCAAGACACTAATGAGCCCTGCAGGATCCGACTTCAATCGATAGCTGATATATTCACTCGCTGGCACGAATCATCCGATATGCATATCATACACAAATGGCAGCATGGTTCTACATGGGATTTTCGAATCGGGTATTCGTGTCAAGGTTCAATGGTGGTTTTGTCAAGCCATTCATTCTCAGCAGCGATCCTGCCTGAGCCACGGCCCATTCTCCCGAATGAGCCTACTGCTGATAGACCCTTGAAGCTACTACTACCCTCGCTTAAATTCCGGGACCTCCAAGACTTTCTTGGCTTAGAGGAGTTAACATCACGGTCCACGTCATTATCGGGTTTGACCTTAGCAACGACCAATTTTACTATGTTACTCCGGCAGAATGGACAAACAGGTACAGAAGGTGATGAGGCTGTTGGATTGGGCTTGTTGTGGCAGCACAAGGCTAGAGTGCATTGAGCACACATGCGATGACCACATTCTCGAACCTCTATCGTGCATGCTTGATCAAAACATATGAAGCAAAGATCCGTATCATTTGCCTGCATAAAATAGTCGGATTGAATCCTACCATGAATGTGAACTATGTAATTCAAATACCTTAAAACAGTACAACAATCGCTAGACAGTTTGATCATAGTCCAACATAGGAAGTCAAAAGACGGTGGAGAAAAATACTGCTCCTCAGATATGGAGCTAAGATAAAACATTGGCTTGGAAATTGAAGCGTACGATAATTTAAAACTAAAGGAAAGTTCTCGAACTGCATCCAATGTGGCAGACAAAGTCATCCATTTATCCTTCTATTTTCTAATGACTAATATATTAGCCCAAGTGCACAAGTAATCAACAAACTTTTTACACATAACGAGCTTCTGGACTAATGTATCAGCAAATGCAGTAAAAAAACAAATTAGAAAGAAATGATCTTGGTTGAACGACACATAAACTAATCAAACAAAGAAACGAAAAAAAGTTTCCAGTGAACATATTCATGTGATGTGAAAAGGCATAAAAAATCAATCTGAAGGATGATAATAAGTACCTCAGATAAATGGTCATCAATCACAGAGTCTGATTCTGATGGAGATGAAAGTGAGTGTGAACTTCCCTTTAAGATGGTTTTCTCCCTCTCCTTGTTTGCCTCCATTAAGGCACGTTCGAGCAGAGCTTTTGCATCTTGATTAAGTTCACTTATGAACTTCAACGGTGATGGCCAGACAATAGGCTCCGCGGATGAAGGATTCAGCAAAGCAGCACATGCACCTTGGTGATGCCTTAAAGCCACCATATATGGTATTCTCCTAAACCATGTAATAATCACTAAAGCATGAAAATTCTACTAAAAAAAGTCTTTGAAAATTGAGGATTAACGATAATAGATCACTTCACAATCGTAAACAGAGATGAACAATGATTGCTGATTAGGAAAATAAATCTATGGAATGAATGGATACTAAATCGGATAAGACTCTCATACAATGAAATTTCTAACATCCAGAACGCAAAAAGTGATGCCACGCAAACATAAAATATCTGAGCAAGATTCAACTATAAATATGAAAATTACAGCAGACTGGTTTCAAATCCAACAAAAAACTTAGAGAAAAAAAAAATAAATACCCTGATTCATCTTGTTGACGTCGATCAGCACCCCAGGCCAGCAATTCTGTGATGCAATCAAGAGAACCGCTTCTTGCAGCCAAATGAAGAGGAGTACTGCCTGGAAAGCTGTTAAATAGTGGCAGCCAATCAGAAAACAAGTTTCATAATCAACGGCAAGATTAAGTTTTCTCGAAAAATTAACAACAAAAATAAGAATTTGTGCCAACAATATACCCATATCCACCAGTTGAAGCACAAACAAGGGCCCCATTTTCCAACAATGAATGGACACATTCAGGTCTTCTTCTTCGGGCTGCCAAGTGCAATGGAGTTGCTCCTTTACGGTCTCTAATGTTTACAAAACGAGTAAATCCCCTATCAAAATATGGGAATTATATGACCAGATGATGCAAGATAAGAAATAAAAGGCCTCTTTTGGATATCACAAGTCGATATAGAAAAAAGCTCACCAAGAAGCAGCAACTTGCGCCTCGCGGGAGGCCGAAAGAATGGCTTGAAGGCAATCAGAGTGACCATAGTAAGCAGCATAGTGCAAGCAAGTTCTCCCATTGACTGAATCAAACATTAAAATCTGTCTCCGAAATCCCAAGTTAATGATGCCGAAAACTTGTAAATGCATAGAAGATGTTTAGTAGACATACATACATTGGCACCAGCTTCAATTAGCTTTTTAACACTGGAGATCTTGCCATGCATTGCAGCCAACATTAACGGAGTCTACACAAATAAAAATCACCAAAGATCCAACAGTAAGTCGTCAATATAGAACTAATCCCATTATATTAAAAAAAACCTATCGAAAAAGCAATCTAAGACAAAGTTAGCAAATAAAAGAACTAAAAATCCAAACGTTTCAAAACATTCATGTACTACGCATACACAAAAACTAATACCTGCTTATGCCGATTCAATAAATCCGGCTTTACAGCTCGATCCAGAATCCAAGAAAGAATCTGAAATCAACTCAAAAACAAGAGCCCATACTCAAACAAAAGATCCAGACAAGACCCAGAAAACATTCACAAATCTAAAGAAACCAAACATATATTTCCAAGAATCACACCTCGATCTGGTCATTGGCTGCAGCAATATGCAAGGTTGAGTTGCGATCATACACTGTGCATCGATGAATAAGACTCGAATCCCTTTTCGAAACTTCCTCAACAGTCTCCAAATCCCCTAACTGAACTGCACTAAACAGCTCCCGCTCTTCGTTAGTTCGGCAACTCAACCCCTGGCCCATTACCCTATGTTTCAAGAAATCCCGAAACCATACGATAATAGAACAGCGCCGCTCTGAGCCGTGCACCACCGTCGAGAGTGGTGGTTGCAGGAGGGATGGAGGGAAGGATGCAAGTATTCAGTAGTTGTTTGTTTGTATATATTTGGTGGTTTGGAGTTCGGGCTGCCCGAGAAGTGGGGATGGAAAGAAATATGCCATGGGCAGCAGACCGTATCAGAAGGAGCTCATGGCAACGGGCAGCAGTTAGATTCCCGAAATAAGTGCTAAACATTGATATTTAATAGAAGTTGATAACGCCAGAGCAAAATTCTTATTTCCAGGTAATATCTCACCGACTGCTGGTTTTCCCATCCCTCAAATGTGAATACATGGTGAAACAATAGATTGATATAATAAATAAATAAAGCATTCAAAAATATAAGTTTTGCTATAGAAATACATTACTACATCGTGTCAATATCAATTATTGCACACACACACACACACACACACATATATATATATATATATAGATATATATATATATACTAAATCAATAATTTAAAATAATAAATATATATATATATTTATTATTTTAAATTATTGATTTTAGTCAAACACCAAATGGCTCAAATGGACAAGTCAACGATTTTATGGCAAGCGACTTTGTTATGTATTCACACCAAGTTTGGGAAATTGCACAACCCTTTTCTCTTCGAGTGGCTAGTTAAATCGAATTTCAAATCCAAAGAAAGTCATAACTTATGATAAATTATTGAGCAGGTTTATTGTAAGATGATATCACCGATTTTTTTCTGTGAGACTGGATGACCCGATCCTTAATTATCAAGAAAAGTAATATTTTTGCCACAAGAAATGATATTTTTTCATGAGATGGTCGGATTAGATATTCATATCACAAAATTGACTCGTAAGACGATTTCACAAACAATTTGTGTAAATTATTAGTGTAGATATAGGATTTTGGTTTAGAATTTATATTAGTACATTACACTTAAATCGAGAATAACATTAGATTTAAAAAAATTCAAGTTGTTCTTTATACGTATAATTTTATAATATGACACTAAACAAAAAAAACGACGTAGGAATATATATTTGCAAGTAGGATTTAACACATTATTTGATCACCCAATTTAGACATTAAATTTCAATGAAAAACCTAAATTACAACTTCTTTGGACTTGAAAATGCTATACATGCAATAAATTTTTAGGTGTGAAAGTACAACTACTTTTTTAGGTGTAAATAAAAAGACAGGATAAATGTGATAACTTATTAAAGTGTATTGATTCAAAAGATCATACCTTAAGCATGAATTCCATTTTATAATTAAATTTTTCCTACGATCATAATACTGAGATCGTATGATGTCTTAAAACATGCGCAAGAGAGTTGACCTTGTTGAATCTTTGATTTTCTTTTTTCCCTTAAATTAAATGTCATTGAATTACCCAATTTACAGTTCAAATATACATGGCAAATCCAATATATAATATTATATAATATTTCAATATGGAAAAGATATTCCAGAGCAGAACAAGAATCTACACAAATAAGGGTGAAAAAATCAAGAATGGTGAATTTTCTTTTGCCCAAATCACAATATGTAAATATAGATGCAAGTAAACCAAATTTCAGCACATATATATGAGAAAATTACCTTGTATCTGAACTGTGGTTGAAGATGAGCTAATTGAGGAGTTGCTGAAAAAGAGTAAATGAGATGGTGGTTCGTTTTGATGTGATTAGGATGAATCCGTATCTTTCTTGGTCCATTGAAGTTGAAACCCAAGTACATGTGGTTTCTTGGATTGCATTGGCTCGAGGCCCGAGTGGATTACTGACTTACAGTAAAGAGGAATAAACTTGGAGATTTGTCGGAATTGAAGTGATGTCGCAAAGGTGATGTTTCTTGTGGCAGCTGGTACAGCGGTGCTTGTTGGAGAAACATGAGGTACAGCAGCGGCTGCGGCTGAGTATGGTGCTATGATCACGGGTAACGATATAATTTTGCATGTGTTGTTTCTCTGACTAATGTTGTCACCATTCTTATCAGAAAATGTTGGTGCATTTCACTTTGGTAAATTGACAAACACTATTAAGGAGTAAGTTTGAGCAAGAAGGTATTGAGGAGGTGCGACAGAAGTAAGACGGCGGCGGTTGTGAGGACTACGCGAACCTGCAGCAGCAGCAACAGCGAGCGTCAAAATGGTTGGTTCGATGGATGGTGAACCGGCATTACCGAGCATGAAGGATTTTTGTGAAGGTTTAGAACTTCTGTCCAATTTGATATTTGTATCGGTTAACAGAGTAGGATTCTTGGGGTTTTTTTTTTTTTTTTTTTTTAAATTATTGCGATCCAATTCACCTCTAGGCCACATGTTGTCAAAATTATGAAAGAAGAAGGAATGCATTTATTTACAGACATTTTGGTCCCAGGTGCCTATGCTTGCGGGATATTTTTTTGCACCAAAACATAAAATTGAGCCCGAGCCCAAGAAGAATGAGGTAGCTAGAAGATTAAAAAACCCATCAATCCAAATTGGTTTGAATAAATCAAATGGCATACTGATAGGAAGATATCGTGGGAGATCATGGAATAGTGATGGGAGTTGGGAAACTGCCTAATAATCCGAAGAAAAAGATAATACATCGGCAGAGGAAGAAATGACACAACATTTCGCACAACTCTTGCAAGCTCTCTGCATAATTTCATAATCTTAATTCAAGAATATTTATTTCATATTTTAGCAGATTTCAACACAAGTTTATTATATTTTTATGTTTTATAGTTTCCTACTAATTTTTGTATACATAATCACGTGTGGGTTTTATTTCTTTTAAGTTTCATTTTCTGTTCTTTTTAGTTTTGGTGTTGTATTTGTTTAGGAGATTATAACAACGATCGAATTTAGTATCTATTTAGCTTGAATTCATATAAGTTATTTACATTTTTTTTTACATAAATGGATACTTTTAGCACCTGGCACGTCGGCAACATTTAGAAAATTGTGTAAACTCCTTGTCGCAGTATGGAAGCAATCCAAGAAGCTGTGATGATGGTGGTGATGGGTAGTGGTTGACGCGAATTGTGGGTTTATGAGATCTAGGAAATCGGGGATTAGGGGTTTGATTAGGTTTGAAAGTGTGGCATCGAGATTTTGGCTAGGATTTTTGGAACAAGATTGGGAAAGAGAAAGAAAGAGGGGAAAGAATAATTTTAAAACTAATTGATGTGCTAGATGAATGAATAAACATATGATGTTCATTCCATAGGAACATATTTTTTTGTAACGACATGCTATCATTGGGCTCCCTCGGGAGCCTTGTCCCATCTTGGGTTCTCACTGGGGCCTTTTTCCTCACGGGCTTTCTCATGCGTCATTACTCATAGAACTTCTCCAGCCCAAGTACTAGAGCTTTTACCTTCCCGAGATTAGAACTCAAGACCTCCTGGACTTATATAAGTCTTGGCAGCAATCCTGGTACCAGTTAGGCTAGTAGCTCACTATTCGTAACCAAGTGGAACACAATTTATATATTCAATTTAGTTCGATTTAGTTATGGGAGGTCCCGTAAACAATTTTATGGTGGATGGCCTCCGACTCACTATTCGTCGTGATGTCATGTTGATGAGTCCGACAAATTATGCGGCTGCCACTGCTTGTGCTTTTCAAGCTGAACCGGCCTTGAAAGATATTGACTTTGAAATGCAGCGCAAGAAGCAGCAGAACCAGTAGAACTCTCAGCCAAACAAGAGGTTGTTTACGGGATCTCCCAGAGCTCAGGGGCAACAAAATCTCCAAGGTCGGATGAAGAAACCAGGGCAGCAGAAGCCACCACAGTTTGGAGCCACCCCAAGGTCCGAAGAAAGGCCACTGTGTAAGTAATGCAACCATCCTCACTATGGCAAGTGCATGTGGGATCATTCAAGCGCTTCATTTGAAAGAGGAAGGGCACAAAGCCATTGATTGTCCAAAGAATAAAGGATCAACTGTTGGCACAGCTATGTCATGCATACTGAAGAGGCAGACACGATTTGATCACTGGTAACCTAGTTGCTTAACATCTTTACTTTGCTTTGATTGCATGAAATGTTGATATGATTATTATGATTTGTTTGAGGTAATAAGGAACTTAGAAGAAAATAGGTAGCATGCTCTACTTTAGTTAGATTTAAGGAATTAATTGAATCAATTTAATATTTATGGAGCTTAAAAATGAATAAAACAAAATTAAGAGGATTGATTGCATAAATCGAAAACTATGGGGGCTAAATTGAAAAAAAAAATTGAGAGCTTAAGATTTTAAATGCACAAGGTTAAGAATTCAGGGTTTAATCTGTAATTTTAAGGAATACAAGGACTGAAATTGAGATGACCAAAAGTTCCAAGTTGAAATCTGGAATTTTCAAAAAATTCAGGGACTAAATTGCAAAGTTTAAGAATTTCATGGGTTGATTTGCGAATTCAAGAAAATAAGGGTTGTTTCCATAATTTCTGAAATTTAGGGACCAAAACATTAAATTTAAAGAGGATAGGGCCTGAATTGATTAAATTCGAAATTTATTTACGGCAAGAATGCAAATTTCGAGACTTGAGCGCCCAAAATGAAAGAATTTCGAGAAAGCAAGGGCTAAAATGCAATTTTCAAAAATACCATCGTTTTCCCTCTTCTCATGTATTCGTACGGCTGCATTTTGGATACGAGAAAACAAATTCTCATTATTGATATCAGATTCAGGTTCTCCATATCGCATATAGAGTATTTCATTTCTAATCGCATTTGAAATTTTTTTAAAAAATTTCAAAAACCATTAAAATTTTATTTTAATCAGAAAACAAAAAAAAAATCGAATTGTTCAGAACTGGCAGTCACCCTATGTGCAAGGTCGCACATGGTTTCGCGCGCAGTGCTCAGGGTGCAGCACGGCGCCGGCACACACCTTTGCATACTCGCCAGCGCCCGGTTTGATCGGGCAACGGGCTAGCAGCACAGGCAGGTGCTCGAGAACATCTCGGGCACTGTGCTATGTCCTGAGCTTGAATTTTTACAAAATTTTGAATAAAATTGATGTTTTATGAAAATTTGTTTAATTTTTTGTTAAAAATCAAATTTTGGCAAATTATTAATTTTTTTTAAAAAAATAATTTGAATATGATTTTAATTATTTATGGTAAAAATAAATTTTATAATAAATCAGCAGTAATTGTCTGTGTCAAGATTGGTCTAAGTGCTATGCCCTCTTAGATTAATCATAACTTGTCTCGTTATCTTTCACTTTAATGCATTTTTGTTACCGCTAGACATTGATTCAATAATTGATGAGTACTACTCAATGAAAACCGCAGGGCACATATTCAGTAGTTTATATGTAGTTTGTATCACTCTGTAATATTAATAGTTAATTTTTAAATATTTGATTTATATTATTAACGTTGTTTATCGATTCATTCAGCCCATGCTCGAAATATTTTCTGACTACGTCCCTGCCAACAACGTTCCAAATAGATAAAGTGGAGTATTATTTTCTAAAGTAGGTAAACTCTATCATCATTGAGTGTAACAATACCCATGTATTGTGAAGAAGTCTGTTGCAGTGGAGCGGTCAGTGCTCGGATTCTTGTTCCTCTTTCCTTTTCCACGCAAACGTATTGTCTTGTTCTGAAATATATCCTCAATCTCATTTCAATATTAACATCGATTTTTTACAACATCCTCCCTAAATTAGCTTCCATTTGTGATAACATTTGATCAAGGTATTCTCTATTGTCATGGGACTGAACTGAAGTGGATGCATCAACATTTACATTTGCATGCGTATGAGATGGAGATGGAGATGGAGATGTTGGTGCTTCATCTGAACGAGGAGATGACTGCTCGGCATCTGACTATGTAGATGGTTCTATCACATGTGAATGCAATATACCTTTTTTTTCTTTCTATCATGCACTCAACGATTTTTTTGGTGGCTACATCTTTAGACGAATGACTAAGGACATCTCCAACCATCCTCCATAATAGAGGATTAATGAAATCCTTTCCAACCGTACTCTATTTGTTTCCTCCATTTTAGAGTATGCAACAGTGATCCTCTATTTATAGGGTATCACTGTTCATATAGAGGATTGAAAAGGACAATAATTACAAAATAGATAATTTAAAAATTATAATATAGTCCTTTTGTTGATCGACTGGTTACTTGAAAAAAAAAAAGATCCACCCACACACAAGTTTGGTCGACTCACGTACCCACACTTGGGTCGACCAAAGCAAATTTGATGGTGCTTTGGTCGACCAAGCATGGTATGCTTGGTGTATGCTTTGGTCGACCAAAGCATGCTTTGGCTGCTATCTTGCTTTGGTCGACCAAGATAAAACACCAAAGTGGGTCGATCTTGTTAATTAAAATTTGTTTTAATTTTTTAATAAATTAATTATAATTTACAATTTATTATAGTTATCAAATAGAACTAATGAACAATTTAATCACAAAGAAATACATAACACAAGTTATTACAAACACTTCTTATTGACTTAATTTAAATTGATAAAAATGTGATATTTTTAGACATAAATTAAAGAAATAGAGTCGAATACACATGTAGTTGTGTCATGTTTAGCGAATTAATTAAGTTCAGTTAAATATTATATTATGAAATTAATTAATTATATGTGTGTGTATGTGTATTCAAAAATGAAATAAATTAAAAAAAGAAAGTATTTGGTAATATTTAGAGGATATGGGTTAAAAATGAAATAAATAGAGTATTTGATAATATTTAGATGGGTTGGAGAAGGTTTTTGAAAATAGAGATCATGGATCTCTATTGTGGAAGATAGAGGATGAAAAATAGAGAAAATGGATTGGAGATGGCCTGAAGTAAGCATTCCAACATAAAACAACCCAGAACTCTTCCGTCGTCGGTCTCAACAAATTAATAATATCCTACTAATTGGTTTTAAAATTGATCAAGTATAAGGTATTAACATATATATTGGTAAATTAATATGATATAGGATATTAAAATATATAGATAAACTAATATAATATATACTAATCCATGCATTGGTTAATTTTTTAGTTGCATCAGTAACTTCACTAAGCGAAGGGGCTTTGTTTTTAGTCTATTTATTTGACTTCCATCGACACATGTGGGGTAAAAAATGTTATCTCCCTCTTTCTACACTGCAAAAACTTATCGAATCCCTGGAATAATCCGTTCATATACAAGTATCTACAATAACAATGCATAAAAATTTCAATTAACATCATAAATGATTCATATTTAAAAAATAATGATAGTAATGAACTTATTTATTTATTTATCTTGAGAGGTTGGATGAAACAAGTCATATTGAATATAGCTTATCATTTGATCCCGAATTCGGATATTTTATCTCCTCGTTCTTGCACTGGTTTGTTGGGATCCCATACTGTTAGATTTTTTCCTCGTTGGTATATTACTCTCAATTTTTCTTGCGAGGAAGAATATTTGAATTTTTGGGATAAGCCTGAGGTTTCTATTCGGACTGTGGTGATTCGGTTTTCTAAATTGACTCGGGAGTTCAAGTTTGAGAAGGATTCTTCTATTGCTCCGGTTTGGGTTCGTTTTCCTGATTTGCCCCTACACCTGTATGATTAAAAAGCCTATACCCGATTGCTAAGATTTTAGGTAATCCAGTTAAGGTTGATGATATTACCGCTGATGGTTCCAGGGGCTCTTTTGCTGATGGTTCCAGGGGCTCTTTTGCTAGAGTTTGTATTGAGAATTGATGTACTTCAGCCTCGACAAGAGAAGATTTGGGTAGGGTGGGGTTATCATTGTCAGATTATTGATGTTATTTATGAAAGGGTCCCCCATTTTTGCTCTCACTGTAAGATAATGGGGCATTCTCTTGATTTTTGTTCCCGTCATGGCAAGTCTTATCGCCCGCACAGGGCACGCCCTCATGGTAAGGGTGTTGTATCTGACTCCCCAATTCAGGCTCCTAGCATGCCGTCACAGGGTGTTACTTCTAATCAGGCCCCGTCCAGTGATATTGACTTTCCTGAGCAGGTTTCTAAGCGTCTCCGACGGCGACCTATTTTGAGGAAAGATCTGACTCGGCCTATCTCTACGAAGAATTATTATGAGATACCACAGGAGTTACCTACAGGTCCTGGTGAGTCTTTAGGTACTGTGAAACTCCGTCCACAAAGAGTCAAGTCACTTCTTAGTAAGCTCGCAGTAGAGGCGAATGTTGCGTCATGTTATCCGTATCAGGCAGCTTTGGCTCCGGCTCTCTCGTCTTAGGCCACAGATATAGTTGATATGGTGCATACTTCTGTTACAGCTGTTCATGCACCTATGGTTGTTTTGGTTACGATAGTTGAACTTGCACCTGTCGTTTAGGATCCTGTGGGTGATCCTCCTCTTTCTATTGCTTTGCCTTCGTTTGAGGTTGGTTCAATGAGTGTGGGCTGTAAGGAAGGTGTGGTGCCTTCTTCTACTACCACCTGTTTATCTTTACCGCTCTTGGGTCGTACGCGGTCTCAGCAACGACGATATTACAGACAGAAGGCGCTTCAGATAAGTTTGCCCTATGGGAGACCTCTTGATCCAGGCTGATTTAGTTTTTCGCCTTTTTTGGGCGTGATGTGATGGGCGTTTACTGCTGAGTTCTCCTTACCCATCGTTGTGATTATTTTGCTTGATGTATTCCGAGGCACCCGCTGGTTTGTTGGCTTTTTGTTATGCTGTATTTCGGGTTGTCGTGTTGTAGTATGTCTTTATATATGTTTTGAAGTTGTGTTTTTATAGCCTTTATGCGGAGGTCTTGGCTTAGTCCTCCTCCCATTATTTTTTATTTGTTATGCTCTTTTGTTGTATATACTGGTAAAGGTCCACCTAACCACCCGCTTCCGACAATGTTTCTGTTTAAAAAAAGAAAAAAGGAAATTTCACAATATTCTTACAAAAATATGTAAACTTACAAAAAATCTTTCAGTTGAAATCGTAATTTTCGATTTTTGCATATCAATTTGGTGGTGAACCGGTGGTGATGGACAACAATGGTCGTGATGGCAAAGAAGATGGTCACTAGAAGAAGATAGTTGTCTGAGGAAAAAGATGGTCGCTGGAGCGTGAAAGAAATGGTTTCTGGAGATAGATATAGATGAAAACGAGAAATTAGGGAGAAATTTGAGTGAAATTTTTTAGTTTTAAACTTTAATGGTTGAATTTGTGAGTAAATGTTGTTTAATAATTTATTTAACAGGGATATTTTTTTCTAATTTAATAGTTTTAAACTGAAAAGTTCTCTTGCGAAATTCCCAGAAGAGCTGAAGAAATCCCTAATTTCGAACCCGAAATGATATGAAACACTCGATCCGTCCCTCGACTCCCTTACCCAAACTCAGACCCATCGTCCCCGACCACCTCCAAAAAGATGATGACGATAATCTTCTGTCGACGCTAAACGACATCATCGGAGCAAACAGAGCTGGACTTCGCTTTGAACAGCCCCTCCATCTCGTCTCGCCTGAATCCTACGCACATCGAGAGACTTATCCTCCTAAATGTTCATGATTCCACGTCAGTTCTCCGTTATTTCAACTTTCTGGGCCTTCACAGGAGCTTCCACCATTCCACGAAGACGTTTTGCTTGCTGATTCACTCCTTGGCCCATACGAAACTTTACTGGCCGGCGTCGTCGCTTCTGTAGACCCTTCTGCAGATAAATGGGGAGCCCAGGTCCGTCTTTCGGAAATCGTTTGATTCTTACAGAAGCTTCTATTTTTATTCGGTTTATGGGTTTGATTTACTGGTTCAGAGCTATCTTCCGAGAAGAAGAGTTTCGGATTCTGTGTTGATTGCTAGATTGATGGTGTGTGGTTTGCTTCCAGAGGTGAGGACTTTGAGTGCAGTGTTGAATGGGTTGACTAGAATAAGACAGTTTGATATGGTGCATGGTTTGATTGATGAATTTGTTGTGGGTTCTCGGCTTGAGCCGGATGTTTATGTGTATTGTTAATTGTCCCACATCGGTTGGATAAATAATATTTGAGTGACATATATTGGCTTGGACAATCCTTTTTCCTTGAGCTAGCTTTTTCCTTGAGCTAGCTTTTGGGGTTGAATTAGGTTCAAGTTCCAATCTTAACATGTATATTGCTGTCGTGGGAAGCTTGTGTGAGTTGAAGGATTGTAATAAAACAAAAGAAATGATGAGTTGGGTGGAGAAGAAGGGATTCAAATTGAACGTGGTTACTTATAATGTGTTGATTAATGGGCTATGTAAAAGTGGGAGAGTGTGGGAGGCAGTTGAGATTAGAAAAGTGCTGGGGCTCAAGGATTTGAGAGCTGATGTTATTACTTACTGCATGCTGGTTCTCGGGTTCCGCAGAGTGGAAAGAATTTGCGGTTGCACGATATTTGGTGACATTTACATCACATATGCTAGTTTCGAACGACTGTTATTCTTATTTTAATTGTCCGAATCGACTAGGAACATATTTAGAATGCACAGTACACGCGTGATGAATTTCGTTATCCACCTTGCGAAATTGATGGGTTGCTCCGTAAGCAAAATGCAAAAGGATTAATAAATACTTTGAAGGAATTCATGACGAGGGGTTGAAGCAAGATAATGTGGTTTATAAACAATTATCCATATGGTAAGGCAGATAATCTTGAGATGGCTTTGGGCCATTGGGATGTAATGCTCGATGGAGGGCTCTCCCCAAATGTTGTTACATATATTGTGATGATAAATACTATATGTAAGGCAAGATTCCAGAATATATTTAGAAGGCGGAGATTCTCTGCAAAGAAATGCTGATGAATGGAGCATACATGTCAATGAGATCACTACAAAAAAATCAGGTGTTAGCGATTGTTTATGCAAAGCCGTCGCAAAATTTTGCGACGGTTTTGCGACCGTTTTTTTTATTAAAACCGTTATAAATATTAGCGACAGTTTATAAAACGTCGCTGATTAACGACAGTTTAATCAAAATCATCGTTAATTAGCAACGATTTAAGCAAAATCGTCGCTCATTACCGACGGTGCAAGGGAACCGTCGAGACCCGACAGTTTTGCTGAAACCATCACTAATTAGCGACCTTTTTTCCCAAAATCGTCGCTTAGCGACATTTTAAATAAATCATCGCCAGCCAATAGCGACGGTTTTATTAGCGACGGTTTCTCAAAAAATCGTCGCAACTTGTCTATAAATTTGGGCGTTTCGGTCCATTTTTTCCACACCTCTTCATCTTTGTAATATATTTTTCTCTCTTAAGCGATTTTGTTGTTTGCTTATTATAGCAAGATTTAATCGTTTCATACATTATTTATAAATTTGAAAATCATTAATTTAGATGAGTTGAGGAGATTATTTAAAAATTTGTATAAATCATTAGCAACGGAATATGAAAAATAGTGACGGTTTTTGAGAAAACTGTCGCTACTTAGCGACGGTTGACGATTTTAAAACCGTCGCTAGATGAGAAAATCGTCACTAATTAGCAACTAGTTTTGACAAACAATCGCTGATTGGCGATGGTTTATTCGTACACCGTCGCTAATTAGCGACTGTTTGGTTATATTTCGTCGCTAAATTGGCGACGGTTTAGACATAAACCGTCGTAAATTTAGCAACGGTTATCGACAATTTTGAGAAACCACCGCAATATGTTTGCGACGCTGACTTTAGCGACATTGTTCATTTCCGTCGCAAAAACCGTCGCTAAGCAGAATTTTTTTTGTAGTGGATCGCATATGGATGCTTTCTTGATTATCTTACTAAAGGAGGGAACATGGAAAAAGCTAGGCAGTTGAACAATGCAATGGTTAAAGGGTGTCTTGCCAACACCGTTGCTTGTACTATTGTAGTGTCCAAAAAACTAATACACGTAAACCACGTGCATGATTGAATTAATTTATTTATTTAGTTAATAATTTAAGTAATGCATGTTATATGTTAAATTATTTTAAAAGTATATATACATATATATATATATATATATATATATATATATTTATTTATTTATTTTATTATGCAATTTAAAATATTTTCATACATTTTAGTTTTCAAACGAATATTCGATGCCGAATCGGGAATGGGGACCATAGATGATTAAAATATTAAAAATTTAAGTTATAATTTTATTTTAGGTCAAGAAAATAGTATTTTAAAATATTTATAAATTTTAGTATTTTTTTAGGGTTAAATTTAATTGATCGAGTGAAATAGAAACGCTAAGTCTTTTTAATTAGCAAGTCTCGAAAATAAGGAAGTTATTTACATCCACTCGAAATAAAATGTTCAATAATTATTTTTTAAAATTATTTTCATGACTTAATTAATTAAATTCTTTAGTATTTAATTATGAGTATAATTTTAAAATTTGTGGGACTCTTAATTTAAAAATTGGAAGGCTAAATTAGTAATTTAATTTGTGAGAGCTTAATGAGTAATTTTAAATTGTGATTTAATTAAACTAAACATCTAATTAGTATCCCATTTAAATACAAGAAGAGTCCTACCATATCTTATACATTGATCCCACGCACAAACACAACACACACATTGAACACACGCACACAACAAATACAACTCTCCGGTTCACGTTGGTTTAGGCATGGAGTCGTGAGAAGCGTATATGTGTCATACTGCATCTTCATCGGTTGGTTTCTTGGATAGGATGTTGTTAACATTTTTTTGGGTCTCAGTCATGGTTCGGGGCTGGTTTAAGGTCTTGGACAGTAGGTTAGGATGTTCGTTGAGTATGGTTCAAGTCCCGAGTAGTTCGGTAAGCCGTAAGCTATTTTAATTAATTCGAGAATCGTACGGGTTCGAGTGCATCTTCGGACTATGTTTGGTTAGTTAAATATTGAGGTTTTGGCAACATGTCTAGGGCGTTCCAGAGAAGTCCACAATGTTCTTAAATATGTATCACGTGCAAAATAAATTAAATTTTTTAGATATGTAATTTGTCTTGTGGTCAAAATATGTTACGGGTTTGGAAGCCAGAGAACGTGTCTGGAGACCTCTCTAACCTCTTTGTATGAATTATGTATGTTAGGGAGTGGACATCCAGTCCAAGGGCTGTGGTGATCCCTATCAGGCCAGTACTATAGTTAGTTTGATCAAACGATTTATGTTATGGGTTACTTGCATTGAACAGAACTCAACGCAAAATGATTTACGATTACGATTACTAGGACGAATGATAGGCTCATAATAGTTGCATTTTTTGTTGTCATGTCTCTCGTTGTTACAACTTCCAAAGTGCTAAATTGACATATTTTTGTGTGATTTTATTATAGGAAGAAGTTTTCTGCTCTTACGATAAATCTGGGCTAAAAAGGGTGATTTTATATCACAATTAAAGTTGCCGATATGATCTTAATAGAAGACGTGGAGCAGAAAAATTCAGAAGATATTTTTGCATAAGGCGTGACCACGCCTTGTGATGATTCTTCGGCTGCCTAATGAGATAAGGAATTTTATATCACGGAAGAAATAAAAGATAGACTTTTTTTCATAAAAAAAACTCTATATTCTTGGAAGATATTTTGGAGGCGGCAAGATAAGATTTTTTCAACATACACAATCTTCAAAATAAACAATTCACGTGCAAGGGGGATATTTTTGACAAGAGAAGAAGATTTTCACAATAAAAAAAAGGAAAGGATAACCTACCTAACACACGTAAAAGGAGGGAAGAATGAATTCTCCAAGAACCAATAAGCACACACGCACAGCAAAAAAAAAAAAAAGAATAAAAGGGAAGAGAATTCTCCTTCTCCAACAACTCACGTGAAGAGCAAAAGAAAGGCGCATGGATTTTCTCTCAACTTCTCTCCACATCTTTAGGCTAAGTTTTATTTTTGATTCAAGTGATATTTTTACTATTTCGATTTATCACTATGAGGCTTTTTGCACTTTAATTTAATATTTATGTTTTGTTCAAGTATTTGTTGATTTATAATTTATTTATACGAAAGTTGTATCTCGGTTAATCTGACAATTTAATTCGATATATAATTTTCTACTGTTGTCCATGAATTCAGTGATCCGTAATTGTCATGAACGATTGGTACATGAGTAGCGATAAATTAGGTGTGTTGTGCTATCATAACATATTTACTCTAAATAAATAAACGAAACTCGATCTATCAATTGCAGCTATCTCGGTTGTTAGATTTTAGGATTAACTGTTTTCACAAAACGAAAATGCTATTTCTAATTAATATAGAACGCTATCGTGCCCAGTTAATTATTGATAAGTTTTGACTGGATGCTGGGTTTGGTCAATTAAATTAGGAAAACGCAAGAATTTTAGCGGCTATCCCTATAATTCTAAGGTTAATTACTTGTAACTGCATGAATAAATAATACGTTAGTCAATGAACAGTGATACAACTGAATAGTAGAAATCCCTTGAATCGAGCTTGGTAATATTAATTTACATTTCATAAGTTTTTCATCTTGATTAGTTATTTCTTCTTGCATGTTAAATTAGTTCTAGTATTTTATTAATTTTTATTAAATAAATCCCCTCTTTATTTACATTTTACTCGAAAGAAATCATCCCTCGTTCCCTGTGGATTCGACCATGCTCACCATTACACTAATTTTATTAAGAGAGTAGGAATTTAAGTTTGGTGGCACAACGACAGCACACCAAATTTTGGCGTCGTTGCCGAGGAACGGTGCAAGGTTAGTTTTTTTTCGAGTTTTGCTATTATTTTTTTTATGTCTCATTCTTCTTGTACAGGTAATTCATCAAGAAAAGAAGAATTTGAGAATTTTATGTTGTGAAATACTTCGAGATGTTTCATCGACAAGTATTCACAAGTTTTGCCCAACAAACCGAAGAGCCATTCTATGCAACATGGGAGAGATTCAATAATTTAGTAACAACATTCAGGAATCATGATTTTTCTAACTATGTTCTTCTTCGACTTTTCCTTAAAGGTTTGAATGAAGTTACACGAAGATGAGTATTTAATGGGACACTGACAACTGGTAGTCCACTACTTAGTCGACAGGAAGACGGTGTGATATATTTGATAAATGATATGGCCGACTTTGACTACCATCAGTATTGGTATCCTTCGCTGCAGAGTTGGAGCCACCGATACACTCAAGGAATTATCCAATCTGATTTTACAGACCAACCTTTCGAGCATCAAGAAGATGAGGGATATAGTTTTGAAATAATCATAAGTCGATTGAATGATATGGTAAACAAACGCGTGGAATTGAATGAGGAAACTCTTGAGCCTCAGTCTGAAAAAGTTTTGGAAGAAATATCAAACGAAGATGAGGCATCAATGAAGTTGAGAGATGAACAAGTTTCTGAGACTATCGATTTGAGCTCGTCGATAATATTATCATACATACATCTAGAAGATACTTTTCTTTCTTCATTGTCGATTTCAATAGATTTTGTTCTTCAAAAGCCAACGATGATACTTTCATCTCATGCAGATTATTTAAAGTCATGTTTTGTTGAGGAGACGAGCTTACATTGTATACATCAAGCCAAACTTGAGGGCACATAGAACCAAGACCCATTTATGGTGTCATGTGACACGTACTTTGGGCGTCAGCCGCTCTTTGAATGAGTGCTTTTGAGGGTCAAGCTGATGACTAAAAATCAAGCGCTTTTGGGAGGCAACCCAAATTTCTTGTTCTTATTATTTTTAATTTCTTTTATTTTTATTTTTTTTTCACATAGTACAATTTTTATTACCTTTGTGTAGAAGATGTCTTCTAACAAGGCGTGACCACGCCTGATAAGAATATCACTTCTGCACCCAAAAAAAAAAAATTGCCATAAACACAGTAGATGTTTTCTAACAAGGCGTGACGACGCCTTGTGAGAAAACATCTTCTGAAAAAAAATGGATTTACGTTTTTTTATCTAACCCTATTTGTTCTCACCCCTTTCACATCTTCTCTCAGCAGCTTCCATCATCAACACCGGTACCACTCCGCCACAGCAATAGGAAGCCTTGTTCTATGATGCCCAAAAATTTTCAGGGGAGTTCTTTAACGTCCCTTGCTTGCTTTTACTTTCTGTGTTGTGCATCTACTTTTTGTGTCATTGAGGACATTGCTACATACAGGTATGGGAGGGATATATAGCCTTATTTCTCGTTTCAATTTCTATTTTTCTCATTTTTTGCATGTTTAATATAAAAAAACAACATGGTAGAGTGAAGTTGTTTGATCCATACAGCATTTAGTGTTTATTCGTTATCTCTCTCATTTGAATCTTGAATGCCTCTGATGCGAGTCTATGAAAAAAAAATTCTTTGTGTGCTACTGATTTTGCATTCTTACTGCTACATTTATGGGTAATTGCTCTTGATGATGTGTTGAAATGACAAGTGTATGGGGTCTAACACACATACCATTTTTTTGTGAGCTTTGAGCCTATGAGCAATCATCATATCATGCTCCAATTTTTTCTTGATTGTGTGTTAGTCATACATTGTTGATTTTTCTAGAACTTGCATTGTTATACATGTCTTTGTTGATACCTTGTGATGGATTAGGTGCATAAACAAAGTGAAGGGCATTAGATTCAAACCTTTTTTTTTCGCATCATCAGTGCCGTTCTTTTTGAGCCTACCTTGATTCATTTACCCCTAGTGAGCCAAGTTCGAGCCTGAGCCTATTTGTTGGAAAATAACCACATTACAAGCCATGATAAATCCCTTTTGTTGGTTATTCCTCTATTTGAACCTTGAATTGGAGAATCGTACAAACTTTTCGCATTTACCATCACTTTGAGCCAAGAAAGTGCAAATTGTTGAGATCGAATGATTAATGCTCGAAATCGTCGTCTCGGAAAAAATAAACTCCTTATGAAAAAAAGAAGAAAAAGAAAAAAATATTATAATGAAAAAAAATGAAAAAAGGGAGTGAGAAGGAAAATAAGAACAACGAAGAAAAAAATGATCTTGGATGTTATAATGAGATTGAAAATGTTATTATTTGGATGCAATTGTTTTTTGTGAAAAGTGCGTGTGATTTCTTCAATTCCATAAACACGTAGTGCCTTCTTTCCTACCTGACCTCTAGCAACGGTACAGCCCATTTACAGCCCTTGTTTGTGCATTTTAATTCATTCATTTGATAGAGGATATGATATATTTGCAAGCTTATGGTAAAAAATTTCAGTGTTTTGAAATGAGAGCTCCTTGATACATACCTAGACACTTACGAGTGAAATGAGCGAATCCTGTGAGGAGTATTTAGACCCTACGCATATGTATTTCTACACATTCGGATGGAAGCAATTGTTCATGATGTTGGTACGTTAGGTGCTTAAAAATTAAATTGCTTTGGTGAATGACAAAATATTTAGCGGACAAGTTAATGAAGCAGAAAGAGGATAATGAGTTGAGATAATGAATTGAACTCTTTTATGCTTGAGGACAAGCATGGTTTAGGTGTGGGAGATTTGATAGGCTCATAATAGTTGCATTTAATTTTTGCTTTAATTTTTGTAAATTTTTAAGTGTTAGTTAAGATCATTAATATTGTTAGCATAGTCCGATTCTAAGTTTTTTTTAAAAAATTATTAAAATTAAATTTTTTTATTTTATGGAAATATTAAACCGTCGCTAAATAGCGACGCGTTTAACAGATCGTCGCTAATAGCGACGGTGTTTAAAACGCCGTCGCTAATCAGCGACGGTTTAATATTTCCATAAAATAAAAAAAAAATTAATTTTAATAATTTTTTAAAAAAAACTTAAAATTTATTTTATGGAAATAGTAGCGACGCTAATTAGCGACGGCTTTTGAAAAACCGTCGCTAATGTTTACCGTCTTCACAAGTCAACGTTAACCTTAACGTCACGATAACGGTAGGGACCAATTCGGGAATATTTTGAAAACATGAAGGATTAATTAAGCAGTCAAAAATCACGAGGGGCTGAAATGGGAAAAGCGGTTAACGAAAAGGACGAAAATGGGCATTATCCCTTTATTTTTGATTTAAGTGATATTTTTACTATTTCGATTTATCACTGTGAGGCTTTTTGCACTTTAATTTAATATTTGTGTTTTGTTCAAGTATTTGTTGATTTATAATTTATTTATACGAAAGTTGTATCTCGGTTAATCTGACAATTTAATTCGATATATAATTTTCTACTGATATCCATGAATTCAGTGATCCGTAATTATCATGAACGATTGGTACATGAGTAGCGATAAATTAGGTGTGTTGTGCTATCATAACATATTTAATCTAAATAAATCAACGAAACTCGATCTATCAATTGCAGCTATCTCGGTTGTTAGATTTTAGGATTAACTATTTTCACAAAACGAAAATGATATTTCTAATTAATATGGAACGCTATCGTCCCAGTTAATTATTGATAAGTTTTGACTAGATGCTGGGTTTGGTCAATTAAATTAGGAAAACGCAAGAATTTAGCGGCTATCCCTATAATTCTAAGGTTAATTACTTGTAACTACATGAATAAATAATATGTTAGTCGATGAACAGTGATATAACTGAATAGTAGAAATCCCTTGAATCGAGCTTGGTAATATTAATTTACATTTCATAAGTTTTTCATCTTGATTAGTTATTTCTTCTTGCATGCTAAATTAGTTATAGTATTTTATTAGTTTTTATTAAATAAATCACCCCTTTATTTACATTTTACTCGAAAGAAATCATCCCTCGTTCTCTGTGGATTCGACCCTGCTCACCATTACACTAATTTTATTAAGAGAGAAGGAATTTAAGTTTGGTTGCACAACGACAGCACACCAACTAACATGAAAATATAATTTTATGAAAATAAGTCGCGTAATATATATTAATACTTATATTATTCTATATATGACCTATGTTTAAATTGCATGAATTTTTGTTACATATTACTTGGTCTGTACGGTTTATGCATGCTGAGTCATTAGACTCATTAGACTTGATCGATGCAGATGGTGTAGATGAGGAGGCTAGAGTTATTGACCAGTGAGCAGGCTCGGGCCAGTAGCAATGCAAATCCGAGGACCTTCTAGTTCACTAGCATTTTAATTATGCACTTTTAAAAACTATTTTCTCTAATTTGATCTCTTAGTATTGGTGACTAGTAAGTTAAAACTTTTAAATTATGTTCAAATTTTACAATTTATGGTAGATGTTTTTAACTTAGATTTATGGAGGTTTAATATTAATTTTATTTTTAGTACGAGTGGCGACCGTTATTTATTTTACGAGTTATATTTATAACAAATTATTTCATAAGAAAATTTTAAATTTTCCCTCAAATATTAAAATAACAGTATTTTAAAACACGGTTCGTCACAAATATTTTAATTCGATGTTTTTTGCAAATCAGGCTACATTGAGGAAGCAATTCGAATCCTAGTTGAGCTGACCAGCAACAGTATATCGCGATCATATAAGTTACTGGACTCTGATCTGTGAACACTTTTAGGAGGGGTGAATTGAGAGGATCATTCCCATTATGGGATAACATGCAAAACCGGACCTGAAACCTGATTCAATTGCAAACAACTTCTTGATTTATAAATGTTGATAGAAAGAGATATGGACAAAGCTTCTAAACTGCATGGTAATATGGTGAAAAGATGTCTAAAGCTAACTCAGACAACCAGTGCTCATCTTATTTGAGGTCACGATTTTCCAAGATCTCCAAGCAATTGCAAGATAAAAGTTGACACAAATTATTTTAGATTAATATAACTGTTGAGACTTAGAATAGAGCAGAAAAGGATGCTGCCTACGACGTAGGACTAGGACTCACGACAGTGGAGTCATTTCGGGACAAAATCTTGTCCAGGGGTTGTATCAGATGGTAATAGAACCTTGTCTATTTCTCATTTTGGTTTTGTCGTGTTCGTAAACTGGTCACTGTAGTATTTCATTGACGATTCATTGGAATAAAATTACAACACATACTCTAAACATGCTTCAGATATTTTTCTTGGTTGAAGAATTATGCAATCAATCAGGACAAAGAAACGATGTTCGGAAACAGGATCCACATTCCCTTCCAGTCTCATAATCCTATTTGCCAGCAAAATTTTGTAGACGCTGAAGCATATTTCGGAAATGGAGAGATGGAATGGTTAAAACCAATGCCAAATTCGGGAAAGACTGCATTTTTTACCAACTGAAATTATTAAAGCCAACAAGTCAGATTACATAGCTGAAAAAATAGATGCCAATCCAATTATATAGATATCGTCCTCTGACCGTTTCGTAATAAATATAGATCCCACAAAATAAAATCAAAATCACGGAATTTGTTCTGGAGTAAAGACAAGAATACAGAATAAAACTTCAGCAACACACCATAATCATAGCTTAGACAGGTTCCAAAGCTCCACAAACTATTAACAGCTCTCTTGAATGAAGTAAAATCATACTTCGTTACAGCCTCAGAGATGCCTTTAGTTTGCACGACTTTTGAAGACATCAAGGTCCACCTCAGATGGATCGGTTGCTTGCAGCTCTATCTGGATGCCATCTAATTCCCTCTTGAACCTGTCCTTGGAGCTAGCATAGATCATTTTGTTCCGGACCTTCGCAGTATCAGGGGCCCTAGGCATGTGTACAGGAAAAGGAATGGGTACTAGTAAGATAACAAAATGTATACAATGCTTAGGGGTTGTCAATCAATATGTTATATAAGGACGAAAAATTACCACGCGATAAAGAAAATCCTGCTCTTCGGGACATTCTCTTTGGTAAGAAATTCGAAGTCAAAAACCGCGTATCTGCATTCATCAGCAGGAAGGAGTGTGATGAAGTCATCATAAGTTTGCCCAGGTTCACCGAGCTTTTCCACCATAACCTGTTTTTGCTTTTCCTCAATCTTGTAGACAATGAAGCGATGTGTCCTTTTAGTTTTCAACTCCATAAATTTTAGTTTGCAGTCATCATGCACGGCCATTCCGGATGCTGAATTAGCCTACGCATACAAAAGAAGATAACATTATCCTTATTTCATCTTAAGATTGTCCTTGCATCTAGATATCACAATAACTATACATTTCCCATTCAAATATACGAACATGTAGATATAAAGGCAATGGGGAACGGAGAAAAACGGTAAGCTGAAAGAGAATAATGGGGTCTCACAAACCAAAACAGGAAAATGAAGGATGGACACATTTTGGAAGGGAAAAAGAAAAACTCACCATTGCACAGTAAAACTTGGAACAGTAAAACTTGGAACGATCTAAATCTGGAAAATGTGAATTTTGGCTCACCAAACTAGATGCAATTGTGTGGAAAATGGCTTTTCAACTAATTTGAATTTCCTCCTTATCAAACACTATTGACAACACGCTAAAAGCAATAAACATTAAGGCGCTAATATACTATTCAGTAGGTTGAGTAACTAGCTGACTAAGATCGTTCAGCTTAACTTTTTAAGAGGTAAAAGATGTTTTAGAAGTCCCTTGTTCACTGACTTCCACTAATTTTTTATTAGGTGATTTTTTTTCAATTAAATAAAAGCATTTTACAAATTGTTTGATATAGTATAAAGCCCTATTTCCTGGATGACCTAGGACAATTGAAGAATTTACATCATACAAACTGGCTATTTACGTGAAATGCAAGCTCCTTCATTAACGTTTCTACAAAGGAATTGCATCAATAGCTCTCTCTATTGTAAGGTGTACCTTTTCCATTCATAGCACCATCTTTTCTCTGAAATTGGCACAAAGTTTTACCAGAGAAATCACAAAATCTAAGATATAATCAAATTCAGGCCCAAACCGAAAGCATTTCACTGATAAAGTATTACCATTTTATTTTATTCATAACAACTATCCAGCTGAAAATAGAATCATAAACATTAAACTCCATAAGAATAAGCCATTCCAAGATCGATCAACACAAACTTCAGTCATTGCAAAATCCAAGCATTAAGTAATGAACGATATTAAATCAGATCTAAAAATCTGGATAGATGATAAAAATGGAGTGACCAAATAACAAAAATCAAACCCATCACAAAAAACACATAGTTGCAGACATCTAATAAAGCAGATCATGAACATCGCAAATCAGACGAAGACTTAAAGTAACCGACTGAATAAAGATATTAATTAAAATAAAAAAATTTAGCAAAAGAAAAAAAATTAAAAAAGAAGAAGAAGTAGAAGTAAAGATGAAGAATCTGTACCATAGTCGCGGGCTTCGATCGGAGAAGATCGAGGGATTTCGGACAGCAGAACCTGAAACGAAAGGATTTAGGGCTGAATAAAGCCGCGTGTTTTTTGGGGATTATTTAGTTAGAGAATATATTAGCGTTGAGAGTACAAAAGCCGAGGAGACAGAGAAATGTAAATATATACCTGCAAGAAAAATGTTAGAGAAGAATATCAGAAAATTGAGCAAACTCAACAAAATTGGGATTTTGGTTCGTTCAATTGTTCGATCGTTTTTGTTTTTAAAAAATATCGATCAAATCGGTTTAACCGGTTTTGTTTCCATTTTGAATGGAAAAAAATCGGTTAACCGATTAAATCGATATTATATTTATAATTATTATTGGGTCTGATTTTTTTATAATCTTGAATATTTTGTGTAAGGTTCAAAAATAAGACGACGTAATTCAACTACATGTAGATATAGGAAAAATGAAAAATAGCTAATTAAATAAATTTTAATTGCATAAATTAATTATGTTAGATAGGTTTATATGGTTAGGATGTAATTCTGCTTGGATGCATGAAACTATATTTTTAAAGGTTATTCGATATGCGATCGAAGAACGGAGATCGAGGGCTGAAAAAGAGAAAATATTTTTATTAAATAATTGTTTTTAATTATTAAAATAAGGTTGATGCCAGTTGATTTTTTTGAAAATAAGGTTTTTTGAGGTAATTTTATACGCCGAGTCGTAATTTTTAATTATATTCGATTTCGACTAAAATATGAATTTTTCGAGAGCTCGGCTAATATTTTCTCAAACTTTTCTAAACGAAATATTTTAAACAAATAGTAATCGGCTTATTGGGCCTATTATATCATGCTAATGGGCCTAGCTTGTAGGGGTTTTAAAACAAATAAAAAGCCTAGAACCCTCCCCATAGGGATGAGCAAGATTTCGGTTAAACCGAATTAACTGACCAAACCGAGCCAATTCGGTAATTCGGTTCGGTTATTTCGGAAATTCGATTTTAAAATTTAAAAAATTCGGTTATATAGGTTAATTCGGTTCGGTTATGGTTTTCAAAATTTTGAAATCGGTTGACTAAATTAACCGATATAATAAATATTATTATTTAATAATTTTTTTTATTTATCAATTTTATAAATATTTTAATTTTAAAATCAATATAATATGTATTAATTGTGTTCAAATAAAACTTATACATTTGTGATGTGTGTGATTTTATGTTTTTATGCATTTGTTTAAAGTGTAGTGTTAAAAAAAATTACATATATAATTAAAGTTAAATCACAATTTTTTTTAAACTAATCGACCGAATTAACCGATTTTAATTTGGTTCGGTTTTCATCGGTTATGAAAATTAATTTGGTCGGTTCGGTTATGACTAAATATTTCGGTTCGGTTCGGTTTGGTTATGGCTAATTCGGTTCGGTCGGTATCCAAATTAACCGAATGCTCACCCCTACTCCCGCATTCCACAAATTCACACGCCTCTTCCCCTCATTATTTGCAAGGACTCTCCCCTCCCCCACAACACAAGCACACACAAAATTCTTCAAGGGAAGCATCGGTTTTCATAAGGATTTCAGCCTAGGAGTTCTACTTCGTCGTTCTTCACATCGTCGATTTGTTTTCGAGTGTAATATACGCAAAAAGTACGCCTTAAATTTCTTTCAAACCATATTACATGATTGAAGCATATTTATTTGAAAAATATGTTAGAGTTTTAATTATTTTCGTTTTATGTCATGCTATGTCAAAAAAACTCATGATTTTATGATGCAAAACTTGTGTTATTGAAGCATAAATGGGATGCCATCCTAGGACAATAAAAATGGTCAAGTTTAAGAGGGTTTAAGGGCCTAGACAACCTTACACCAAGGCTGCACAAGCAAGGAACTAGGCTCGAACGAAAATTATTGCATGTTGGTGTTCAAAGGTTCGGTTAAGGGGAAACCAGCGCACAGATCGACCAGGGCTCGGGCTGGAAGTGGTTAGGTGTGAGGAAGATTTCTAGCCATGCTAGGACTCAAGCACATCGGCTAAGGAAGAGACCAAGCGAGCTAGGACTCTCCCCAAGCCATCTGAGATAGCAACTGTGTGCAGGAGGGTTGCGAGTTGTCCAGGGGTTCCAGTCTAGGTCCGAAAGGGTCCAGAGGGTGAAGGCTCGGTGGTGGATCGAGGGTAGGAGTCCTAGCCAAGTTGCGTAGAGTCCTAGGGTTTTAACTAGGTTGTGCGGCTCTTGCAACGTGTAGGGAGTTGCAGCGTGAGTTAGGGCGAGTCCAGTGGGTTCAATATGGTCCATAGGTGGTCTGACAGAGTTTGGCTCGAGGTGGCTCGGGCTTGGCTCGAATAAATCGCAACGGTGGCTCGAGGGTTTCTTGTTAGGGTTCGAATATTAGGTTAAATGCTTAGGGCTTGAACCGTGGGTCCAGGGGGTGGCTCATGGCTCACAACGATAATTTAGGCAAACAAAAGTCTATTTTTAAAATTTAGGAATTTAATATTAAAGTTTGAATTAATTCAGGATTAAAACGTTCTACTAATTAATAATTATGAAATTAAATCGAAAGCCATGAATTTAAGCTAAATAAAAATATAAGAAATTTAATTTAAACTTAAATAATTATTTGAGATGGTCTAGTGCCAACGAAAGTAAGAAAAAATCAAAAAAATCGAGAAATTTTATGTCTAAGAGTAAAACAATCATTTTACACATAAAAAATAGTAAACGTCCTAGCAGTACCCTGAATGCTGTAAAATATGTTAATATGATTATTTTAAATGTTTATGAAATTTTATGATGAAACGTTAAAGCTAAAAAATGTGTTGCAAGCTTGGTTTAAAAGAAAAATGATTATATGCTTGAATTTTAAGAAGTGATGAAAATATGAAAGTTGAAGGAGGGGAGGTAATTGTGACTAATACGGTGATTATAATGATTTGTAAGGCCATGGCTCAGTTGACGGATGAGAGTGTCGCTGATGTCCCCGTCGCCCAGTATTGTGGTTATACGTAGATGAATCCATCGACGTACAGCTAATATGAAAGTCACAATTAACGATCTGAATTCAACGAAAGGGAAAAATTATATGTATATGATGAAAAGGAAAATGTTTGTGAAGAAATGAAAATATTTAAGTTTATGCATGTTCATGAAATGTTATTTTAAGTAAAAGTATTTTCAAGCGTTGCATGTGATTATATATGTACTACTTGCGATCATGGTTATGGTTTGCTGAGTCAATAGACTCGCTAAGTGTGATCGATGCAGGTGAGCGTGATATTGATCTTGTTGAGAGACTTTATGGTTGATCTTGCTGGACTGAAAGTGCACATAACCCGAAGACACATGCTAGTTTTCCACAAAATTATATTAAGTTTATGATTTAAGTTTACGTTAAAGATTTTTACTATTTATGATGATTTGAATGGTTTTTGAGAGGATGTTAGAGTTAAGTTTATTTTTGAAATATAGTTAGGTTTGGTAAACGTTTGGCGATTTTATGTTTCGAACTATTTTTCTTTGGATTTTCAAAAATAATAATTGGTTGTTTTAAATTTTTGAAATGATGCAAAGTTATTTAAAAAGTTATACGAGGATTGACAAAAAAATTTAAAACCGAAATAAAAAATCAGGTATTTGTAAAAACAAATCGGTTATTTTGGTTACCAACCGAAATACCCGATTTTATCGATTCGGTTTAATCGTTTGATGGATAAAATTGATAGGTTCAGTTGGTCCTCGCTAATTTCAGTTAGGTCTGTTTGGAAGGAGTGGAAAAATGAGTCTAAGATACATAAAACCTTTTGAGATTTTGGAACGACTGGGGACAATGACATACCAAGTGGCACTACCGCACCACCTACTGCAATGCACAATATGTTTCACGTGCTACACTTTGCAAGTACATGTCTAATCCTTCAAATGTGCTGAGTTATGAGTTGTTGCAACTGGCATCGGACTTGACCTATGAGGAAAGACTAGTGCATATCCTGGAGAAGCAAGAGAGGCAGTGAGGAGTCAAGTTATCCCTATGATCAATGTTCAGTGGGCGAATCACACTAAAGATGAGGAAACACAGAAAATCGATACGCATAGTTATTCGGCTAGTCAATTTTAGAGGATGAAATTTATTTTAAGGGGCAAGAATTGTAACGTCTGAAATCCGGAAGAGCCACTTAGACGGCACATAATTAAAAATAAAAAAAGTGATTTAATGAGTTGAAGTAAATCTTTAAAAGCAAGAATTTTATTTGGGTAATTCTCCATGAAATTATGTTCAGGTTCAGGGATTTAGTCTTGAAGTGAAGATTTCGGAGGTTAATTGTTAGACTTTAGTTATTTATTTAAAAAACACACCTTTTAACTATAGTTGACATTTTTTAATAATGCACTAGCACTTTTTAAATCTGAGACGATAGGGTGGCTAGAGTTCATGATGGAGAGTGCTCAGTTTTGAAAAGATAAGACACATATTGAAAAAATATTTTGGATGAATTTTGAAATTTATATGTATAAGAATTTTGAAGATATTAATGTTGAATTTTGTTTATGTAAAAAAAAATTAATAAATTGGTACGCTCAATGTTGACAACTTAGGGCATGCCCAATGTGCGAGGAAGTCGGGCTTTGGTTTCCTCAGCCTTTGATGAAAGCACGCGGAATCCTATGCGTGTGATGCTCACGGCGGGCTTCAAGCAGAGAGTCTCCGTGTAGAGAATATTTGTGCGGTGAAGTACCATATTATTTTTTAAAAATGTTTTTTATACATGAAATGAAATCTAAAAATTGAAAATAATAATAATAATAATAATAATGGTTGGGATGATCTGGCCATTGTAGATTAATCTCATGCTTTGAAAAAAAATAAAAAATATTTTTTGAAAAACGAAAATATCTGAATTTTTAAAAATAATAATAATAAATCATCATATTTTGAAAAAACCAACCATACTACTATGAATTGACCTCATTTGCACATTAAAAAAATACAATTTCTTCTATTCCAAAAAATAAACTTTCTACATCTTTCATTTCATTTTAATTCCAAATATGAATGAGTCTATCGAAAAATTATGATATACAAAATTCTTTTCAATTCAATTCTCAATACTTGATGAACAAATGTTGAGTTTTATGTTCAACCAAACTCAATTATCTAAATCAAGTCTCCCATCTTAAACCAAAAAAAGGGAAGAAAATTGTTGATGATGATGAGGGTAAATCACCGTAAAAAACAAATCGAGCCGAAAATTATTAAATATTTAAGGTTTGTATTTGGCTTGAATTAAATATATTCGAGTTCAAACTCGACTTAAAGCTTGAAATTTTTTATTTTTTTTGCTCGAGTCATATTCGAAATGAAGTTTATGGTATGATCGATTTGAGGGATAATCATTATTGAGTTGTAATAGCTCAGTTCTTGAAATATTGAACACCGATGAATTAGATCGAGTTTAATTTTCAAACCAAACGGATGACATTCAAAATAATAATTCGTAGAAATCGACTAAACATTTTGTAAATTATTTAAAAGATATACAAGTTGAATAAGCAAAAACATTTTGGTTGAAGCATTTTATCAAACATTTGGTAAACAATATTTTGATATTTGAATAACACATAAAATGTTTCAACAATGCATCTTTAAAACAATGAAAATGATAAGTAAATGCAATAAACAAATAGACACGAATTTGGTTATGGATGTTCGAATATTAACAACTCTTACGTCACCCCTTATCGACCTTGGGAAGAATTCATTAGAAGACTTTGATTTATACAATCTTTTACAAACCCGATCCAGAAGACATCACCCAACTTGAACTCCTAGCACTCAAGATTGCAGGAAACACCTCACAATTAGCATATTGCTTAACGTCTCATATGCAAATATTACACACATTGTTTTATGTCTTGGTATGAAGACTCACTCATTTAATCTTTGAAATTCAACTCTCTTGTATACGTGTGAGTGATTGTGTGTGAGAAATTTATCATTTCCAGTGTATATCTTAAATGTATCCTCACACAAGAATTTGTATTCTCAACTAGCAGATTTCTTCATGCTAACGCCCCATGCTTTGAATCTCCTTCAAAAAGCCTTTATTTGATATTCAGGATGTTGTATTTATAGGCCTTAAAATGATATATATGTTAAACATAAGACTATTTGGAAAGTTTCTGTACTGTTTTCGAAATTTCAACTGTCAAATTCACCTTGTTTGACATTTTTCCGAGCCTAAACTGGTCAACTGGTTCAGTTTTGGTCAACTGGTTTTACTGCTCAACTAGTTCTGTAAAGACCAAAAATCAGTATATGTAAAATCCATGCATTTATTTAAATTTTATTATTTTAATTATTTATGGTTAATCGATCTACGTTAAAAATATTTTCTCGAGTTTTATGTTTCAGGCGATTATTCGAGGCGAGATCGAGGAAAAGAGACGGGGACGATTTTTAGTAAATTTTAATGTGGTATTTTATTTTAAGTTAGGTATGAAGCATTTTAAATGATTTATGAAGTTTTAATATTTTTAAAGCCTAATTTAAATATTAATTTATTTTAGAATTTTTAAACTTTTAAAGTTTATCAATTAGGGGATTTAGTAAATTTATTATAGGATTAGAATTTTATTAATTTGTTGATTTTTAACATTTTAATTGGCATGATTTATTTATTTAAACAAATATTTTATAATGACTAATCATGTGGTTTACTACACACCACACACACATATTCAAATACTCCAAAAAATTTTCACACACACTCACACACGTAAAGCACATACACACCCACACATGTTTTTCAATGTTTTTGACTTAAGGGGAAAGGAAGTTTTCTTTAACTTCTCTTCTTTTCATCTCCACATCACTACTCCCCTCTCCAAGTTCTCCTTTCCAAGAGCACGTCCACTCTCTGCAATATTCCAGCAATTTTAGTTCACTTTTATTTCAAGAAAATCGAGCCACGTTCGTCCGGATCAATCCTAGCACTCGTTCCGCTTCGGTATCGCCGGTTCGGTAACGTTTAATATCAAAAAGGCACGTATAATCTTTCTTTGCTGCATCGATCATGTCATATTATGTGTTGCGTTGTTTTTATGCGTAAAAATATATGTGTGATGTAGAAGTTTGAGCAGAAAATTCATCAAATACGTTTGGAAATATTTCTGGATCTGAAATTTTGTGTTTTGCTGTTATTTTGAAAACTGCGAATTTTCAGTTGAGATTCTGAGAAAACTTTCAACATATAAAACGTAGTACTTTTTGATACCTTCGATTTGATATAAAATTCGAAATTTTGGGATAAGAAACGAGTGAGTTATGATCGTTTTTGTGAGACTGATCAAACTGAAATTTTCTAAAAATATGTTCATGATATGTTCTTGAAGTTTTATTGTTGCAGGCTTCGTTGAGTATCGATGGGTGATCATTGCTGTGTTTTAAGTATATCGAAAATGATGTTGGGATGATTATTGGTAGTTCGTTTCGTGTCGTTAGGCACTTGGTTGAATTAGAAGTCGTAGGAATTGATTTGGTGTCAAATGTTGTGTTCATGAGTTGTATTGTGTTGTTTGTGTTGCGTAGTTGTTTTGGGGCGTTTCTTCGAGTTTGAATCAATGTTATAGCATCCTAGGATGCGTCTTGAAGTGTTGGTTAATGGCCTTTTATGATAAAGTGAGTAGGATTAAGTCTCAAGTGTAGGGATTTCCGTTTTCTCGCGATTCCAGTACCTACACGGACCCCTACCCGGACCCGTACACGGGGTCCGTGTCTTTTTCCTCCAAAATGCGAATTTCCAGTACCTATCCGGACCCCTACCCGGACCCCGTGTACGGGTCCGTGTACACCCTTTTCAAAAAAAAAAATAATTTTTTTTTTTAGGATTTGCTTCGAGGTTTTATATCATGGTTTAGCACCTTGGTTAAAATTTATTTATGTAAAATATAGGATTTGTTTTGTGGTTTTATGCCATGGTTTAGTACGATGATTATGCGAGGTCAAGTCCTGAGCGAACTAGAATGTCATAAGCTACTTATTCACTTTGGTGGTGAGCTCGAGTACCTACGTCTAAGACATGCAAGTTAAGTATTTAAAAATTCATCTTAGTATGTGCAGCAACGGCCCCAGTCGAAGTCCAACGAATCCCTCAACGCCAAGTAAGTAAGTATGATGACGTGCAAAGAAAATATTTTAAGTTTTGGAGGTATGCTAAATGTCTTGTGACCAAAGTATATTTAGGATTGGATAGCGTTAAATTATGAACGGGGACCAACCAGCCCGTTAAATTATGAACGGGGATCTCATGTATGTGGCAGTGGATACGTCCCTGTCGGCCCAGTACTGTGGTTTGTCTGATCAGGCATTTATTATGTTATGGGTCACTTGCTTTGAAACATCCTCTACGAAAAATGATGAAGTTATGTATGCTCAAGTATGTTCAAGTATGCAAGTACGTTTATGAAAGTTTTCACGTTATGGTACGTCTAATTATGTATGTACGAAAGTTCAAGTTTATTATGTATGTTCAAGTTTATTGTGCAAGTTTAAGTTTCAAGTTATGTACGCTCTATTTTTAATTTGCATGTGGTTTTATTATGTAGTACTTGTTATTCCCAGTTTATACGTGTTGAGTCCTTAGACTCACTAGACTTGATCGATGCAGGTGAGTATGTTGATGAGGAGACAGGAGGGGCGACCAAGGGGCAGGCTTGGACTGAGCGGAAGGCTAAACCCGAGGACCACTAAGTTTATGTTTTTATGAAAAGTTTAAAATACTCTGATTTTATGTTGGATGTGAAATGTTTGAACAAGTATGTTGTTGGCAAATTTTAGTTAGTGATGTTGATTTCAAATATTATTATGATGAATGATGAGTGACGACCGTATGGATTTTATGTTTAAGAAAATTTTTAATTTTTCCGCAAATTTTGAAGTAGTAAAAGTACGGTACGTTACAAGTTCAGTTCTGGTTTGCTCAATTGGATCAGTTCTGGTCCGGTCAACTAGTTCAGTTTTGCTCAATTGGTAAACTGAAAATGCTCAACTGAATTTTCCCATCTGAAATAGCTCAACTGAACCTGGTCAACAGCTCAACTAAACCAAACTGATGAGGTATGCTTGCTGATTTCAGCCTATGTAGACCCCGTAGTTTTATCGTCATTTATTTGCATCTTACACTTCGATTCAGACTTTTACCTGTGAATATAATTTGTAGATCATCGTCTTAGCTTCGTAACGCATACTAAATCATTTTATTTGGATAATTGAGCAGATCAGGCAGACCAAAATATTACAAATGTTCATGCGCAACTGATTGCTGTTTTCGTGCAATTAGTTTGGTCTTTCAACTGTCAGTTTGGCCTAGATAACATCCAATTTAGCCCAACTGAAGTGAAATACAACTTGTTTTAAATTGAGCTTTCTATTCATTTGTCTTGGTTCCTGGTCATTTGGATAATGGACCTGCGAGATATCATCAAAATATCAAAGCTTGTCAGATTTTCAGTTTGACTAAATTCGACTTTCAGCTTCCATATTGAGTTAACAACTTCGCACTCGATAAATATGTTAGAAACATAATAACAAGTTTTGTTATCATCAAAATCAAGATTGTTATAGTTTCTAAACCCAAGAGTTTGATTTCGTGTTTGACTTGAAATGTTCGAACCTATTCACGAGCTATTAGAACTATTACTCGAATATTAAGGTTCGAAATCTCCAAACGTCTGAAAAGCTTGAAATGTGTAGATATATGTATATGTGTGTATATTTAATATAAAATATTATATTAATAAAATACTAAGGATCACGAGCTATAGAATAATTTTTGCACGAGTTTGACTTTATAAAGTTCGAACATGTTCAAGTTCTGCTCGAGTTCGAAAAGTTTGAATACTAATCAAATATTTATCGTGCCGGCTCAAAAAACTCGCGAACCCGATTTCTTCTTTTATAGCCCTAGGGTGAAGGCATCACAAGAACACACTGGACGGAGACCGAAGATGAACGTCTCGTAAAGGAATGGTGCAACACTTCCACTAATCTGACACTCGGCAATGATTAAAGCAACACTAGTTTCTGGGATTGGTTTGGAAGGAATATAACAATGAATTGCCAAATGGATGTGAAGAATATACACGAGACAACATGCGACAATATTTCACAGATGTTGCGAAACAAGTCTTCACACTTTCCAAAATAAAATAAGTGGACTAGAAGCATTCAATAAAAGATGATCGTTATTTGAGATGAAGATATTCATTGTGAAAGCTTTTTTACATTAAAATTTAGCAATTCATAATCATATATATTTGCTTTCTAGTATACTCAAACTCAAACATTGTTCGAGCAAGTATTGAGAGTTCATGGTCCGATAAGAAATCTAGGTCAATATTGAGGGACCAAAATGTAAAGATATGTTCATTCGAAAAATCCAAAGGAGTTTCGACGAATACTACCAAAATTGAATAATATTGACAATGGATGCTCTTGATCTACGAGACAATCTCATAAGTGACCAACTCTTCTAAAATCAACCGAACTGATATTCAGACTTAGTTCGTGTAATCGATTATTTGATTTAATCAAAATTTTGAGCACCATTGCCCATACCCATATAAACATAGTGCTCACTAAAAAAGGCATTGAAGAAAAAGTTCTAAGGCTATTTCCAACCACACAATTTATTTTGTACACTAAAATAGTGCGATTTCTGCATCAAATACAACATTCATCTCCAACCCATTTACTTCAAATCTTACACTAAAAAGAATATTCTCGAAATAATTTTTTTATTTTACATATATTAATTATTATATTTTGTTTAATATATTTTTAATTATGACTTTTATTAATATTTAAGTTTATAATTTAATAAATATTATATTATTATTTAAATAGTATTTATAATTTAAATACAAATATTCATAATAAATATAAATAAAAAATTTTAAAATTAATTAAAAAAATGAATACCCCTGCGCCAAGTGCAGCCCCATTGGATATATATAAGCTACACCAAAATGATGTAAATTTGAGGCAACTTTGAAGATGGCCTCAAGACCATGGTGGACACGAGCAAAAATTCAAAAACATGGCCCTTCCCACGGAAAATAAAAAAATTCAAAATATTGAACTCTCTTTCCATTGGTTCATTTAAAATCACGCGGATCCGAAACCAGTAACACAAAGCCATCGATTCGTTTTCGAATCCAACGGTTCACAGCACATGAGCAAAAAACCACACCCCCCACCACTGCTATAAAAGTGCTTTCTCACCAACGAATCGCTTAACATAACCCCACCCATTTCGCAGACGCACAAATCTTATTCTCCGGCTGAAATTATTGTTCATGGAGGCAACGGCAAAAGTAAAGAAGGGTGCCGGAGGGAGGAAGGGCGGAGGCCCGAAGAAGAAGTCGGTGACCCGGTCCGTCAGAGCCGGTCTGCAGTTCCCTGTGGGGAGAATCGGGCGTTACTTGAAGAAAGGGCGGTATGCGCAGAGGGTTGGAACTGGTGCTCCGGTCTACTTGGCAGCCGTTCTTGAGTATTTAGCTGCTGAGGTATGAATTTTGGGTTGTAGATGCTTAGCTTACATTTCGGATCCGTTTTAAACTTGTTTTGATTATCCTTTATCAATGCCATGTCTTGTTTGTGATGCATTTTATTCAATGTCTGATATTCAATTTTTACAAATGGGACATTGATTTCAACATCAGAATTTCCTACATTGGGGGGTTTGGCTCGCCCTATGGTTTGTTTATTTATATTATCTTAATTTTCCGTCCAATTTTGTTACATTTCTTGACGCGGTTCTGCCTATGTTCTTGTGGGCGTCTGCTTTAAGCATTTTGTGTCTTGCTTTTTCTGTGGGTATTGGAACCTTTAATCTGAATCTTTTTCCGCTTGGGTTAAAGGTGTTGGAGTTGGCTGGTAATGCTGCTCGTGACAACAAGAAGAACAGGATAATCCCTAGGCACGTCCTGTTGGCCGTGAGGAACGACGAAGAACTTGGAAAGTTGCTGCAGGGAGTCACAATCGCCCATGGTGGGGTGCTTCCAAACATCAACCCAGTGCTATTGCCTAAAAAGAGTGGCGGAGAGACGGCTGCCAAGGCCCCCAAATCTCCTTCTAAGGCTACAAAGTCTCCCAAAAAGGCTGCTGCTTAGTTTGTCTTAGGATTTTGTTGGTTAGAAATGTATGGTTCCTTTTGGGCTTAGAATGAGATGAATTAAGGTTGTAATATTTACAGATCTTTGTTGTTTTAGATGCTTTCTTGTGGAATTCTGTGAATGAATGAAACAACTTGTTTGAGAATTTAAGCCTGCAAAATGTGTCCATTTTTAGTTTCAATGTCTTTTGTGATTTGCTTATGAATGTAAATGAAGTGATTAATTGTGTCAAGTGGAACTGAATCAATTTGAAAATGTAAATGTGCAGCAAGGTGGTTTTCGTGGAAAATTGAACTTTGATGTGATATTCGCTTTGTCCATAGAATACCTTGTATTCGGGTCGAGTTGTTGCAATACGTGGTGATGACAAGTTGGCTGCTTATCTGTTAGCTTACTGGTTCTTGGTTGTGGCTTTGAGGGGATTTGGCATTCCATTTCTTTAGGATGAATATTGTTTACCGAATGTGGGCTACAGGGGCTTTGCTATTGTTCACTGTCCATGGAAAGTTATTTGTCATATATACAGTTTTTGTTACGTGGTGGATAGTTTCTGTGTTACATGGTGCCAGCGGAGGAGACTCTTGGGTGCCTCTTTTTCCAATACGGGTCTCGACAGTGTTGAATATTTGTTGTGATGTATGGCGCTTGGATTTGGATGAAACTCTTGATAAAACCTCCTCGTTTTCCTGCTGTGACTCCTCTCTACGCTTGAGGGATGGAGCTTCGGTTTCCTCTGTTTATATTTCTTTGATGCATCAAATTTAATTTGTCTATAACAAAAGTCACTGCAAATAAACTTTTAGTAAGTTTTAATACTTTCCGTATGGATAAGATTCAATATGTTTGAAATTTAACCGGTGATGATCACATTTCAGCACCCTGAATGAAGGAAAATGCATTGGTTGAGCAGAATTCATCATCACTCTTTTACGTCTCCTCTTCATGGATGGCTTATGTGGTGGCGGCACTCTTGCACTCAACTCTTCGTTGGAGGTCTGTTCCCCACTTTCTTTCTCGTTCTATGCTTGCTTTTTGTACACGCGCGACATTAGGGAATTGCACCGAAAGAACAGTATCTGGTTAACATGTTATGCCTCTGATCCGTTTGATAAAATGCTGGAATGAGAACAGAAGCTCAAACAAAAGTTACTATTCAACTCACGAATCAAATATTTATGTTGTCTAATGCATATCTGTCTGAATTTAGTAGTTTCAAAATGCTTGATAAGAAAACCATCTATCACTTTTCTGGGGCATTTATGAATTCTTTTCTACTTTGGCCGAAAATCATATGACCAATGTAGTTTAGAAACTGTAAATGTCACCTCTGATATGAAATCCTGGGTCCTCTAGTTATAACCGGAATCAGTGTTTTGTTCATATGAAACTCAGTGATGCAGTCAGTTTCTTCTGTCCTTCCCCTTTCTTCCAAATACAGTGTGTTGTATCTTATGAGTAAACACATGCAGTAATAGAGACAGAAAATTCTCGTATTCATTTACATGTAGGCAACGTTTGAATGAGATTATGAATGATATACGATATGCGGATGATAAATTGACACACATGAATAATATAAATAATTTACAACTCTTTAACTTTTGTAGAATTTGATCCAAACGTTTGGATAAAATAAAATTGTGTAATCAATTAATGTCTCATCATTCGCATCAAATGGTGTCATAATGTATAATATATATGAACATTGAAGATTTATGCATTACATATTGAATGACCATTGAGTGAAGCCTTTAACACACAGTTGAAAAAAGGGCTTCATAATCAAATACTCTGACCACGTAAAATCTAAGCTCCTTCAATACAAGCGAACACATTTGTATGACGGTTGTTTGCTTATCCTTTTTTCAGAAGCACTTCATAATTTTAACTTTGCATCTGTAAGAGAAGGGTCATACATCTATATACATAACTTGCCTATGTAGAATCATCAAGGTTGTTGAGTTTGATCACCCTGTTATACTGAAAGCTAAAGTCCATTAAGTTCTCCGACATCCGAAATATTGTGTTTTTTGCAAATAGAACTGGAAATATCATATACACAATTTTTGGAGAAATATACTTGAAATACAACTATTATAGTCGATATTTATTGATTAACATTTATTTCCATTTTTGATCGACATTTTATGTCTCCCGACATGCCAAATTTATGGTAACCATTAATTATTCAAAAGGTCGGTTGATCCACTGCTAGCATTTATTCCGTAGGGATATACTCTATACAACTTAAAGAAAGTTGTTTGATAAAGTAACATAGTTATATGGTTCCTATGATTTTGTATTGTATTTTGGTTTTGGTTAACAAAATATAGAATTATAGGAACCTTTCTGTATTCAACGAAAATTATCTTTGTTTGGGCATGGATTTAGCGCTGTCTTCCAATTCCAAGATGAGAAATCAATACTCGGTTTCCACCAATTGTGGCTTATCAAAAACCAACCATTTGAGTCAGAATTGATGTTATTGGGTGCTTACTGGCCTTCACTATAACAGAGTTGATCTATGTTTTGGTCACGGACATATTTCACATACAAGAGAGGAAAGAGAGCAAAAACAACAGTACAATCATTTTTACATGATTCAACATCAATAGGCTTACTCCACAATCTTGTTCACTGAGATGTCTCACTATATATTTTTCTGGACCAAATTAATGTCTCTTGAACTATGAACACTAATTATTTTCTCTTTGGTTCATTGGACCATATAAACCGAGTTACATAAATCTATTTTGGAGGGGCATTAATATTGTGCCCTCCAAACCACTCACTCAAAATCATGACTTGGGATTTGGGAATTGCAAAAACCTAATACTATGATATATTTGGACTTGCACCCGGTGAGCATAAAATATACATGGATCTTACATAACATACTGGTGGGAGCTATAAATCCAATATTATGTGCTGCACAGGAGTGTTTCATTCGGTATGACATAGACTAGACCATTATAATATCACTCAACATTACGATCTACAATTCTATAGCATTAAAGTATAGATAGTATACACTATATTGCAAACAGAGATTATAGTTTGTTTCAAGCGTACAATATGTGCTGTTCTTATCCCTTTTAAAATTCTTCAGTTTGATCACTTGTCAATCTCTTTGTTATACTAACTGCACATGCAAAGTCCAGCTCTGTGCGATCAACCACATGAAAAATATTTCCAGTACTATTGACATAATGTTTGTTGCTTTACATAAACTCTCTAGTGATCTTCAAATCTCTACGCTCTAGTGATCTTCAAATCTATTGTAACGTACCGTACTTTTTACTACTTAAAATTTGCGGAAGAATTAAAATTTTTCTTAAATAAGTCATGAACATCCAAAGTTTGATAAAGTAAACTGTACATCTCAAAATTTGTTGCAACGAAAGATCTAAAAATTTAAGTTTGACAAAAGTATTTGAACATTTTCCCAAAACTAAAAACTTGGGCGGTCCTCATGTCTAGCCTCCTGCTCAGTCCAAGCCTGCCCCTTGGTTCACCACCCCTAGTCTCCTCATAATCATCCTCACCTGCATCGATCAAGTCTAGTGAGTCTAAAGACTCAACACGTATAAACTGGAAGTAACGAATAATACGTAATAAAACCACATGCAACTTCAAAATAGAGCATACATACTTAAACTTGAACTTGCAATAAACTTGAACATACATACATATCATAGACGTGCCATAACGTGAAACTTTCATAAACATGCTTGCATACTTGTACTTACATAACTTCATCATTTTGCGTAGAGGATGTTTCAAAGCAAGTGACCCATAACATATTTCGTCTGATCAGACTAAACCACAGTACTGGGCTGACAGGGAAGATCCACTTCCACATACATGAGATCCCGTTCATAATTTAACGAGTGGATTGGTCCCCGTTCATAATTTAACGCTTTCCAATCCTGATCTAAACCCGTTCATAATTTAACGAGGTGGAGAGGTCCTCGGCCACGTTCACCGACTTCCAAACCCATTCATAATTTGGTCACAAGATATTTAGCATACCTCAAAAACTAAAAATATTTTCTTTTGCACGTCAACGTACTTACTTGGCGTTGAGGGATTCGTTGGATCTTGTTTGGGGCCGCTGCTGCAACATACTAACATGAATTTAAATACTTAATTTGCAAAACTTAGACGTAGGTATTCGTGCTTACATCCAAGCTCAGTCTTTTCCTTAGGACGTTCTAAATTCCCGTGACTCGACCTTGTTTAACATTGCACTAAACCATGACATGAAATCCCAACTGATCCCTAAGAAAATTCCCAAAGACTGGAGTACACGGACCCCGTGCACCCCTGCGGGTCCGGGTCCGTGTAGGTACTGTATCTGTATACTCGAAGAAAAAGGAGAACACGAACCCCGTGTCAGGGTCCGTCTAAGGGTCCGTCTAGTCTCTGGAATTTGGCACCGCGAAGACTCGATTGTACGGATTATGAACCGACACCTCGGGACCCATCCTAAGTTGCTACTACATTGACACCGCCTGTACAAATACCTTGAAAGACGATATCCAACCTATGACACAATACAACTCAAAACATGGAATTTGACACCAAATGGTTTCCTACGACTTATAATGAGTTCAAGTGCCTATCGACACTAACCGGCATACCCAATACCAACCCAAGATCATACTAAGCATACCTATACGCAGCAATGATCACCCGTCGATCCCCAACGAAGCCTGCAACAATAAAACGTCAAGAACACATCAATACATAATTTTCTGAAAAACGCAGTTTGAGCAGTCTCACGAAAAACGCAGTTTGAGCAGTCTCACGAAAAACGCCATAACTCACTCAATTTTTATTCAAATATTTCGAATTTAATGTCAAATCGAAGGTATTGAAAAGTTCTACAATTTTCATGTTGAAAATCGCAGTATTTTAAAATACAGTAAAGATGTGATTTTAGATCTAAAAATGGTTTCAAAAGTGTTCTAAACATAATTGCTCAAACTTCTACACGTCACACATGTATTTTTACACATAAATAACAACACAACGCATAATATGACGAGATCGATGCAGAAATAACATAATATACGTGCATTTGATGTGAAAAACTCACGATACGGCGATACCGAAGCAGAGACGGAGTGAGGCCTGATCCGGGACGATGGTGGCTCGATTTTTCTTGCACAAAAATGACGAAAACTCGCTGGAAATTACAGAGGGAAGGGGCGGCTGCTCTCAATACTAAGAACCCTAATATTACTCTCTCAAAATGATAAAATTCTGAATTGAAACTTGTGTGTGTGTGTTTTTAATTAGGAGAAATTATAGCTAAATTAACTAATTAAATTACTAATTAAAGGTTAACACACACTAATTTAAATCAAGCTCCTCAATTAAAATAATTACACACTAATTTTATAAAATTTTCCTCTTTAACAAAATAAAATACATAATGCTAACTTTAAAATTCTAAAAATCACTAAATAAATAAATAATGCATTTAAAATACTGAAAACTTAATAAATTATTTAAAATGCCCTTTCCTAGCTTTTAAAATAAAATACCGCATTTTAAATTGCCAAGAAACGTCACCGGTCCTTTCCTCGATCTTGCCTCGAATAATCGCCTGAACATGAAACTCGAAAAAACTTTTTACCGTGCATCATATAAACATGAATAATTTAAAATAATGTATTTAAATAAATCATGCATGGCTAAAAACTCATTTTAAACTTTAAATAAATAATTTAACAATTAAATAAGTGATTTAATAATTAAATAAATGCATGGGTTATACGTGTACTGAATTTGGGCACTACATCTCTACACTTGGCTTTTCTAATAAACATACAGTCATGCTTTTGTTAAACTTGATAAAGCAGGTTTACCTCATATTCTTGTTAGTTCTTTATGTTTCGAGGTCTTGGCGCCAAACCCTATTCCTTTTTTTTATTATTTTGAAAAAGCAAAAATTAATTAGTGCGGTCAATTTAGGGATGGCTATAGGGCGGGCCGACACCCCCGAATTGTATACTCGCTCCATCCCCACTCCTTTCGGCTTTGGAATAGTGGAGAATTCCCGAATTAACCCACGGGGATCAAATCTTCATCCTCGATTCAAAGGAATAATGGGACGGGGGCAAAGTGCAGGTTCGGGAAATCTCAGAACAGAACTTATTATTATTATTATTATTATTATTATTATTATTATCGGCACGGGTTCAGGGATATTATCCACGTACCCGTCCCGGACTATTTGAGGATTCAAAAAAATCCTCGAATCTGAATCCAAAATTCACTCCCCAAACCTGCCCCTTTTGGATTTTCCCCTCAAGGCCCCGAATCCGTGGGGAAAAAAGCCATCCCCGGTCATCTACATTTTCTCATCAAGAAGTTCCAGGAAATACGTCACATATTATAATAATCTCTATAAAACAATTGTGAAAACTGAGTTAACATATGGAGAATATAGCAAGTCAACATTCGAATAAGGGTTAGTTATCTCATAACGAAAATATATTCAGAATTGTCCGTACTGATGTGATGCATGAAAATATATACTTTAGAATGAGACGAATGGTACAGTAAAACTAAGAGACAGACAAGTAAAAAACAAAAAACAAAACTGAGATGCGTAAAGAAAATTCATTTGACTCAGGCTCTTCAACCGACTCCCTATTGATTCTTTTTTATCATATGGATTTCCTTTTCAATGGCCTTTCTCCAACCTCCATGACTTCATGCTTTGGGCAATTTTATGGTTCAAGTGTTAGTTGATTGCATCTATCATGGATATCTTGCTTGAGTTCTAGTTCCCCTTACAGCCTGCTCCATGTGATTGTGTCTGGATCTTTTTCCCTAGCCCCAATTTGATTTTGTGTCAGCTGTTTCTGTTGGTCCCAGGTGGGGCATCTGGAGGTATAAATATGAAAATAAACCGAGATTAATTGGAAAACCCCTAAAATTATTAGAGTAAACCAGAGGCAAGATGAAAAGAGTTTCACTATTTTATAGTATACAACCATTCCCTGTGAAGGACTCGAGAATGAGATGATTGGAATGAGGGGAGGGGAGCTCTGCAATGCGTATTGTGGCAATAATTATTACCATCACAAACCACCATCTATCAACCACCATCCACCCCATTAATTGCCGACAGCTTCAAGTTCCTTTCTTTTCAGCTCGTGTAGCATCCTCTTCAAATTTGGCATTTCTGCTCACCATGTTCTTTCCTGTCTTCAGGTTCAAAATCCTGTACTCATTCGTGACTTTGTTGTATCCAAGCAAGATCCTAACCTTTAGTTCTTGTCTAATTTGTCTCTCTTTACTTCTGGATTATGAGTGTAGAAGACAGATGCATAAATCTCAAGTGCTCCATTGAATGCACTATGAACTATCATTCTTTGCCGGTCAGCTTTTTAGGAAAAGTAATATGATCTTCCTGCATCAATGCATCGGCTGGAGTGGTTGGCAGTGATTTCAGATTCAGTTCTACCTCCCAATTACATCTTCTTGGTTGGCAGTGATTTCAGATTCATTTCTACCTCTCCAATTACATCTTTCTTCATTGGTCTGATTCTGAGGCAGTGGAGAAGAAGTGTCCATCTTGGATTGATCAAAATCAAACCGAGACAATGTTCGGACCACTTCATCCACAAAGATCAATGACATCTCTGGGAGATCTCCGGTTGGATTCACGGTCGGTAGAGGAGATAAGCATCTGAATAGCCATTGAGGTAAAAAACTTGAGTCTTTGGGATACCAAAAAGCCACAGAAGGAGTACTCTTAAGATATCTGAGTGTGCGTTTGGCTGCAGTATAATGTGATTGTTTAGAGTCCGCAAACATTATGTCTGGCCGACTAACGGTCAGATATATGAGTGATCCAATTAACTTTCTATATATTGTTATGTCTACTGAGATTCTCCTTCATCTTTATCAAGTTTTATTAGAGTGGCAGCCACATCACAAATCTCCATGCCAAATTTCTTTAATAATTCATTGGTGTATTTGGCCCGGTTGATGAAAATGTCTATGTCTGGCTGCTTCACTTCCAATGTTAGGAAGAAAGTTAATTCTCCCATCATTGCTCATCTCAAATTGCTTATGCATTATTTTAGAGAATCTCTCACAAAAATTTTGGATTAGTGGAACCAAATATAATGTCATCATCATAAATTTATATTAATAGTGAATGATCACTATTAATAAATTTAAACAGTGTTTTACCAACACTTCCAATTGCAAAGTCATGCTCAAGCAGAAATTCAGACAATGTATCAACAATTCCAGTCATAAAGTCATGTTCAAACAGAAATTTTTGGTAACCATTCCAATAGCTGAATGTTAAGAGACTGAGTTTATGAATTATGAACCCCAAAATTTTTCGTCCAACTTATATGTCATGGGATTTTAAACTCTCCAATTAGGCAATCATACTTGTTTATTTTCCCATGTCCTTTTTTTCATGTTCGTTTTTTCTTTACATTGTGGCATTTTACAATTTCGGTTTTAAAAAAAAGAATTTTATTCATTACTACGTTCTTTTTCTTTTTTAATCTCAGATCTAGTAATTCTTTAATTTCGTGTTATGCTATTTTCCCAATTTTCTCAAAATCTACGTAGGTTTGTAATAATTTTGTTTTGATTCATAAAAAATTAATAGGATTAGTAATGATAAATGTTTTTAATTAATAGGATTAGTAATGATAAATTTTTTAACTATGGTTATACCATCATTTTTGAAAAGTCTATTGCTGTCACTCTGTCTAGACTTTTTGTGAAGTAGTTGAATGGATCGTCTATGTTATTGATTCTGTCAAAATGGCAAGACATGTAATATTTAGATGATTATTTATAGTACTTTTACTATATTATCTGATCATGTTACACATTTTGAATATTATATGTTTTTGATGTTTTATTCTATAATTTTTGTTTGGTTTTTTTTTTTAAAAATATCACATTATAAAAAATATTAACGAGAGGGCTCCAATCCTCATGAAACCTGTCACAGGAATCTTTTAAATTTTCAAAGTCGAAATATTCTAAGAATATAAACTCTCTTTACAAATTCAATACTTGCATTTATTTTGTTTATCACTGACCTGGAATTCTTCTTCAGCTGACCCCAAGCTTGTTTTGTAGTTTCACAATTCACAATTCTTGTGAAAATGGGTTCTAAGACTGATGAATTGGTAGCGGCCAATGTCTTGTAATTTATAAAATTCCTCCCTGTGTTGTTGGATTTGTTCATAATAGGATCGTCTCTTAATGGTAGAGGATATTTACCTGTTTCCACAACATCCCAGAGGCCAAATGCCCCTAAGGTTTGTATCCATTTTTACTACCCAGACCAGGTAGTAGTTCTCTCAGTTGAAGCTTGGAGGTGAAGGGATAGAATAACCTTTGAGCAACAATAAATTTTTTTGAGTGTTCTCTTTAATGTTAATGCTTTTTGGTTCTCTCTCTTACCCTTGCAGCCATTAAAGATCTAGATTGCTCTAATACCTTATTGAATTTTAAAGAATCTGCAGATGCATAATGTGTTAATTATTATTGTTTTTTTTTGAAAGAAGCAGATGGATAAATTTTGAGAAACCCTGCTTTAGGTCAAACTAGTTTCCTGATTCTCTCTATGGCACATCCAGAAATGAGAAGCTAACGTATCTAAATTCGCTCAATTCTTGACTAAATGTCTAAATCCACTGATCATTCACAAATTGTATTATAAAATTTGAATCAGAAGGGAAAAAATAATAATAATTGAACTTCAAGAAAAATGTCAACTATTAACATGGTTTAGTTATTGGATTTGATGGATCAATACTATATAAATCTTGAATTTATAGTCATTTCAGAACTATTTCCACCTCACAATTCTAAACGTGTTTTACCTAATGCCTTTCTTGGCATCGGTGTCCTAAAAAACGGGTCGAGCATCTATACTTTTTCGGCACTTATGAAATTCTGTGTTTTTTCCTCTCACGATTATACCCGCTGAGGAAACTATTTTACATGATAGGACTTTCTTATGATACCAATGAAACTATTTTGAAGGATGCGTTTGAGAAGTATGGTGAAGTAATTGAAGGTAGGCTGATGGACCTAACATTAATACCACAGCATGTGAAATTATCACCGAAGGAAACTGACTTCCTTTTTTAGCAGTTAAGGTAATATGTGACCGAGTAAGTGGGAAATCAAAAGGATATGGATTTGTGAATTACACTGCGGAGCAGGCAGCAATTAAAGCCTTAAATGAAATGAATGGTCAGGTATACTCTAGTTTTAACAGTTTCTGCTATCTTGCCTCACTCTATCTTCTTCGACGTCATTAAAATTTCTTTCCTTATCTGTTTGCTTTTGTTAGTTGTTGGATGGCAGAAATATCCGCCTCCATCGAGCCGATGGGTGTAGAAGGGAACAAAAGTCAGGTTAGATATTCTTAAAGTTTCTCTGATTTAACTTCGTTATTCCTGATCTTTAAGTAGTAGAAATATGATCAAAAGATAATGCAACTCAACACAATGTTACATGGCTTCATCATTGAAACCTACATGTGTGATACAATGCCATGTCTAAAACTAGGTCAACTCTAGGCTTTCCTGCACATATTTTATTCGATCCAATTAGCTACTGCGAATTTGGGATGAGGTTTCTGAATTGATTTCAATATAAAGTCTGTGTACACAGAAGTTAACCTTGTCATGGAAATAAAATCGAAAATGCTTCTTAATCTGAATTTTTGAATTTATAACGAGAAACAACTGTATTTTTTGAAATCAGTTTGGTTAGAAATAGTTAATCAAATACTGAAAATCGGTTCTAGAATTGTGAATATTGCTTAGTACAGTAATTTTTGGAATTAGTTAATTAGAAATAATTAATAAACATCAACTAAATCAGGTCCTTTTATATTTTAAAAAAATTGATGAGTATGTCAGGGTGTTGGCAGAAAATATTTTCGAAGGACTTCAAATTTTTCGATGTGATACCAAAGATGGAAGAGCCAATGTTTTTTCATTATTTTGTGTCTAGTAGAGCAGACACTACTCATCTTACAAGAAAAAAGTGTCCATAGTAACTACAAGAATTTTGACTGGTACTTTCGTTAGTTTAATTTCCTGGGCTAAGCATTGTCTGCATGGTAACTTACATCTTTTGTGTATAATGATTAATTTTTCTTGCATTTCTGTATACTGATTCCCACGATTTTGTGTCTTATAAATAAATACTTTGAAAATTAAATGCAGAAAAGAGTCTGGAGACTAAAGAATCTGAAGGAAAAGAGAAGATATCCAGTTGTGATCATGATTGATCCTTTTCTGGTTCTTTCGTTTCGTTTTATTCTGTAGGCAGTTTTTGTTACGCCTTTAATAAAAATGGAATGATCGGCATTGGATAATTGTTGTCTACAATTATCCAATGTAGTTTCGAAATACGTAAGAACAAATGCATTGTAGTTGTGGATTCACCATTTGTCTGCAGGTAAAGATTTCCTATGTGATCTGAGTAGTTAATTGTGAGAGCCTATTTCCCAAGCCCAACTCATTTGTTTTTATTAATTAAGTAAATAATATAAAATAATTTTTTTTAAAAAAAAAGGAAAGAAAAAAAAGGATAAACGTGAAAGTTTTTTTTCTCTCTCCTCGTATTCAACTTCTCAACCGAACACTGTATATTTCTTTTTTTTTTCAATTTCAAATCTTCTTTCGTCGATTGTGGCCACACTGGTGATCGAAAAATTAAAGTAAATACATATTCGGAATCCTCTCGACAGGAAAAATTCGCGACTCATATAAACCCCTTGGAGACCGTCACTTTTTTTCACCGGAAAAGTTGGAAGAAACCTTGAGTAATATGTTTGAAGCTTGAATTCAAAGTTTTGAGCAATTTTCGAAATATCGGAGGTACAAATTCAGATTTTAAGATTTCGAATTTTTGGGTATTTTAATTCAATTGAGTTCCAATAATTAATATATATTAGATTATTGATTGTAGGTGCTATATCCGAGCTGATTGAAGGTATTAAGCTAATTTTTGAAATTTAATTAGATAATATTTCGAATTTAGCTTATTAATTGTGACTTATGATTTTTTTGGATGTTAAATTGTTATTGGGATGTGTTTATAGCATTAGAAATAGAAAATGAAAATTTTGGAAATTCCTAGAAAATATCGAAAATTTCAGATTTGGTACGATTGAATTTTTGAAATTTCAATTTGTATATTATTGAGGAATTTAGGTTTATTAAGTTAAATAAATCGTTATATTTGACTTCGCAATGAGTTTTAGAAATTGTAAAGCCTAAATTAAGAATTTTTGGAATATTAGGCTAAATTTTCAAATAATAGAAAAATAAATGGAACTTGATATGAAATGTATTATTTGCCATAGAATTGGATTCTTCGAGAAATTCTTAAGATATTTCGGTGGTAAATTAAGGATCAGTTGAGGTACGCATGAACTATTTTATTATAACGTCTATAGCGATGTGGAATGACGTTAAGTATTTGTAATGAGTTGAGGCGTGCTTTATTGCTTCTGTGAATACGTGATTGCATTCATGCATTTATTTCAATTGATACTATTAGTGCATAGCATTTCAAGCCTTGATTCCGTTGATTGCTATCATTGCTGATCTGTTGAGCTGTTGCATCATCTATGGAGCGAGTGATATGATTAGATCACTCTTGACATCTTATCGATGGAATGAGTGATAGGATTAGCACACTTCTGATGACTTCTAGAGGACTGACCGGGTCGCTACTGGACCCTCGATGCTACGTGCATGGATGAGCGGCGACATGATATTACATTGCTGCATTCCTGGCACGGGTGGCCACTGTTCCTGTTGATGATGCGTTTCATTTGGACTCCATTTTGGTATCCATTATTTCGTTGTTACCGACACACATTGCATTGCCTTTCATTGCATTTTACTTGATTTTATTTCGCGTCAGTTATAATTGTTATAATTTTACTGGTTCGTCGTACTGGGGGGTTGTTTTGATGCCGTAGCAGATTATCCAGGAGGATTTGACGCGTCTGGTGGAGCGCCAGGTAGCGGTGCCCAATAGTTGGATTGTTGAGAGTTCTCAGCTATTTAAGTAAATATAAGTATGTATTATCTTATCGAGTTACATATTTGCCATGGGATACCCTGCGTAGTTGTAGTGTTACTTTTACGATATTTTGAATTGATGATGTGTGATCAAGCTTTGTCGGCTCTGTATGTGTTAGTCCTGTTATGACTTTATTTCGAGTATATAAATATTGTTTGTATTGTTTGGAAATTTTTGGGATGTCCTACTTATGGATAGGTCATGCCGAAATTTCTATTGACCCAAAAGGAAAATTTTTAATCGTTTTCGCTGTTTACATTAACAAATCCTGTTTTTTGAACATTTAACGTTAATCAGGAGCACAGATCCCCACAGTTGGTATTAGAGCGTAACTGGGATATGCTCGAATTAGAGTCTAGAGCACTTGAGACTAGACACAAATAAAATGATTGCGTATGTGTTTGACTATTTGCTCTTGTTTGAACTATGTGCTATGATTTATTTTAATTAGCCTGAGTTAGCACTGTTGATTAGATTTTGAACTTAGTTTAATAACTATTTATGAGACTAAGTTTCAGCTTTCCTTCGGTTCTTTCGTGCTTATTAAATTATTTTGCCTTAGTATTAAATCCTCCTGTCTTATAGAATGACACCTGGAGGAAGAGGCAAAAAGGGAAAAGAAGTTGTCCAGGAGTCGGAAGCCCAGAATGTCAGAGGACTTGAAGATATTGTCAGGGGTAGATGTGGTCATCCTGCAGCCCAGGTTGCTAGAAACGTGGAAGAAGAGGTGAACCAAGAAGTTGAATAATTAACTCAGAAAGTTGAAGGGATGCAGTTGATAATATCACAATTTCAAGAATTACGTCCTCCCAAATTCTTTGGCATTGAAAGTGGCGAAAAAGCAGTGGGATGGTTGAAAAGTATAAACCATATATTCAATTTGCTTGAATATTTCCAAAGTGTCAGACTGAAGCTGGAAATCTATCAGTTAAAAGACCGAGCACAACTCTGGTGGGAAGCTGCAGAGGAAGCACTGAAAGCATCTGGTGAAATTATTACTTGGGATGTATTCCATGCTCAGTTTACTCAAGAATATGCACCATCATCTTATTATTATGCTAAGGAAGAAGAGTTCAACCAGTTGGTGCAGGGAAATAAAACGGTTGTTGAATATGCTTCTCAGTTTTATGCTTTTTTACCATATGTGCCACATATTGCAAGAAATGATCAGTCCAAAATTTCCCGTTTCCTGCATGGGCTACAAGAGACTATTCATACTTTGGTGATGATTGGATCGCCTAATACCTATGTTCAAGCAGTAAAGATGGCGAAGAAGATAGAGGCTAGTCTGCTCAGAGGAGAATCACAACCAGTTCTATTTCCAGCTTCCACTTCTCAAGGATCTGGAAGTCATATGCCGATGCCAGCGTGTTTACCTCCTTACTAGCCTCAAAAGTCATCCCAGCAACCGAAACAACAAAGATTCAAGCCAAGAGGCAAACAATTCAAGAACAAAACACAATCTAGCTCTTCCAACTCAGGAAGTACTTAAGGGAGCAGTGCTGTTGGGTCTTCGAATGCTGTGTCCTGTGATCGCTGTGGTGGAAGACATTTTAGCACACAGTATGTAGGAGTTCAGGGGTCTTGTTACGTCTGTGGTCAAGTTGGGAATTATGTCAAAGTATGCCCTAATGCACAAAGACAGCAATTTCAGCCACAACAGTCTGGACATGTTCCTCGAGGACCAGCTTTCAGGCCGTATGCTCCTGCACAGTCATTTCAGCAGTCCGGTTATCCACCACCTAGAGGTCCTCCTCAGCAGCAATTTAGAGTGCCACAGCAGGCTCGAGTTCATGCATTGACTCAGGATCAGGCTCAAGATGCACCATGAGGAGTGATTGCAGGTATTTGCTATGTTTTTGATTATCCTGCACGTATATTGATAGACACTGGAGCATCTCATTCATTTTTATCTGCTGCATTTGTTAATGAGCATGAGATTGCTACTATTCCGTTGTTGGATACTGTTTTTGTGGCTACTCCTGCCGGTGTATACTTGATGTCTCGCGAAATAGTCATAAATTGTGTGATTATATTTGAGGATAATATTATGAACTAATCTAATGAAGTTAAATATGTCTGATTTTGACTGTATCCTTGGTATGGATATATTGACTAATTATCGAGCTACTGTGGATTGTTTCCATGGAATTGTCATATTTAGACTGTATTATGGCAGCAATTGGAACTTTTACGGTTATGATTCACAATCTCGCATTCCTTTAGTATCAACAATGGAAATGTTCAGATTGTTATCAATAGGTAATGAAGGATTCATGATTTATGCTCTCGATGCGGCATAAGAAGAACGATTGAAAGTTTCTGATATTCCTATTGTCAAGGATTTTCCTGATGTATTTCCTGATGAGATTCCAGGTTTTCCGCCTCAAAGGGAAATAGATCTTAGCATTGAACTGATGCCAGGACAAATCCTATTTCTAGAGCACCATATCGTTTAGCTCCGACAGAGTTGAAAGAACTCAAAGAGAAACTTCAAGATTTACTGGAAAAAGGCTATATCAGATCCAGTATGTCGCCTTCGGGAGCTCCAATATTGTTTGTAAAGAAGAAAGACGGAAAGATGAGAATGTGCGTCGGTTATCGGCAGTTGAATCTGGCTACTGTGAAGAATAAGTATCCTTTGCCACGTATTGATGACTTTTTTGATCAGTTGCAGGGTACTTCGGTGTACTCCAAGATTGATATTCGTTCCGGGTACCATCGGCTTAGAGTCCGAGAGGAAGATGTTCCTAAGACAGCATTTCAGACATGTTATGGACGCAATGAATTCCTAGTCGTGCCGTTTGGTTTGACTAATGCTCCAGCGATTTTTATGGATTTAATTAATCGTGTTGTCGTTTTTATTGATGACATCTTGATTTATTCCAAGTCAAAGAAACATCACGAAGAACATTTGAAATTAGTTCTCCAAACACTTAGAGAAGCGCAGTTGTATGTCAAATTTTCTAAGTGTGAGTTCTGGTTGGACAAAGTTTTATTTTTAGGCCATGTTATATCTGTACAAGGAGTATCTGTTGATCCTAGTAAAGTTGAAGCTGTTATCAATTGGCTTAAACCAACCAATGTGTCTGAGATTCGAAGCTTTTTGGGATTAGCTGGGTATTATAGGCGTTTCATTGAGGGATTTTCTCGAATAGCTAGGCCTATGACCCAGTTAACACAGAAAGATCCACGTTTTGTATGGACTGCGGAATGTGAGTCTAGTTTTCGGGCTTTGAAATAAAAGTTGACCACATCTCCAGTGCTAGCCTTGCCATCAGGCTCAGGTGGATTTGTTGTTTGTACAGATGCTTCTCAAATGGACTGGATTGTGTTTTGATGCAAAATGGACGAGTGATTGCATATGCATCTCGTCAGTTGAAGCCACATGAGACTCGATATCCAGTTCATGATTTGGAGTTAGTTGCCATTGTGTTTGCATGGAAGATTACGGAGAACAATTTGTGATTTATTCTGATCAAAAGAGTCTTAAGTATCTTTTCACACAGTCCGACTTGAATATGAGACAGTGTCGATGGTTGGAATTACTTAAGGACTTTGATTGTGAAATTCAATACCAACCAGGGCGAATGAATCAAGTTGCAGATGCTTTGAGTAGAAAGGTTCAGCCTAAAATGTTGGCATCTTTGACTATTTCAAAGGTTCATGAGAATTTGGGAACTTCAGGATGGACTTACCAGTCTAAGGGTGACTCATTTATAGTTTCATCTATTCAAGTTGAACCACAAATTGTTTCTAAAATCAAAGCAGCACAGAGAACCGATCCACATGTTCATAGATTGAAAAAATTGACTCAGATAGGTCAATCAGACAAGTTCAGTGTTGCTTCAGATAGATGTCTGCGCTGTGATGGTAGACTTGTGGTTCCGAATTTGATAGACTTAAAAGAAGCTATACTTCGAGAATATCATTGTAGTCGACACAATGTTCATCTGGAATCAGAAAAATGTATCATATCTTCAAATCCCATTACTGGTGGGAATGTATGAAGAAAGAGATTTCTCACTTTGTGGCTAAATGTTTGACGTGCCAACAGGTTAAAGCTGAGAGAATGAGACCTGGTGGCATGTTACATAGTCTTGAAGTGCTACAGTGGAATTGGGAGCACATTGCTATGAATTTTGTGACACACCTACCTCATTCTAATCGTGGCTGTGATGTGATTTGGGTGATTGTGGATAGATTGTCTAAATCAGCCCATTTTATTCCTTATGATCGTATTTGTACTTATAAGAAAGTGGCAAAAATGTACATTGATTGATAAACATAAAAAATGTACATTAATTAAATGTTTTATAATATAAATATAGAGTTTTTGTTTTATTAAATGTTTAAATATTATATGTTTTATAATAAATTGTATAAAATATAAGTTGTTGTGTAATTATAAGTTTTTACTATTTTTACAGGTTCGATAAAAGAAAAATAACCTTGGCGTTGCAAATGGGATTAAGATGATTCTTGGACCTGTAGAAAGTTGATGATAATATCTACAATATTGGTGACAAGCATGAGATAAAAATCCTCTCACAATTGGGATCAAATTAAGCAACAAATAAAGTTATCAAAGGAGTGGCAGTTTTACCATGCTCTAGTATTTTGACCATATCTCTCAAATTATTTGGTCAAATGGTTTGAAAAAAATACCACAACTAGACAACTCAATTATCCACATGTTTCTTTTTATGTGAAGAAGCAAATTCGGAGAAGAAGATTTTCAAAAGTGATGTGTAATATAATATAATATCTTGGAACACCAATGACGACTTATGTGTAAAAAAATAATATTTTATTTGTGGTTTTCTCCCCAAATTTGGCTATAAATAGGGGTGCATTGTAATATATTGGGATATCCCTCATTCTATGAACAAACTTTTGAGTTCATAATATTTCTCTCTATATTTTTCCTTTATTTTTTCATTTAAATATAATTAGCATGTTAATTTCATATTCAAAGTTTTACACTTTGAATAATGAATAGCTAACTTCCTAAAGTTGAGATGAAAAGGTGAAACTCTTGGCATGATAATAAGGTTACTAAAAGGTAAGAATTTATGTTTTATATTATTTAATCATTATTTATTTTTTTATGTTATATTTATTTCTTTAAGCATTTTTAACCCTACTTATAAGTGGAAGTTTTGATTTATTGTTGCTATATGTTACACTAAATTCTTGGAATCATTTAAATGTTAGTTTGGTATTACCAACCATTTAAAGTGGATGCCTTGATTTATTATATATGAATATATTATAATATTAAATTACTTGGAACAATTTAAATGTTTTTTTGGTTTTACCAACCATTTAAAGTGGGAACCTTGATTTACTATATATAAATATATCATAATATTAATTTCTTGGTACCATTTAAATGTTTGTTTTGTTTTACCAACAATTTAAAGTGGGAACCTTGATTTAGTGTTTACAAATATATATAGCACAATAAATACTTGACAACATTTATAAGTTTTGGTATATATTATATACTTATAAGATAATAATATATAACATAATATAAATATGATTATTTAATATATTGGAACCATTTTATTAAGTGGATTTCAATAATGTTGGTTAATGTTAACTTTATTAAAATACCAAGAGTGGATCCTTTAATCTCAACCACTTAAATTAAAATTTGAACAATTAAAAATTACCAATTAAAGATTCAAACAACTAAAAGAAATAAAAAATAAAAAGACATTGTAGAGGACTTGTAATTACCTTAGCTTCCTCGTGGATACGATATTCGAACTCATCGAATTATACTACTTGTGGACAACCTGCTCTTGGGAGTGCAACAATCAAAGTCGCAACATTGATCATGTAGTGAGATTGCATGGTGTGCCTGTAACCATAGTATCGGATCGTGATCCCAGGTTTGCTTCGAAGTTTTGGGGTAGTTTGTAATCAGCATTGGGTTCAAAGTTGGCAATGAGCACTGCTTATCACCCACAGACAGATGGTCAGTCAAAGAGGACCATTCAGACATTTGAGGACATGTTGCGAGCAGTCGTGATGGATTTTAGTGGTGGTTGGCAGGAATCATTGTCACTTGTTGAATTCTCTTACAATATCAGTTTCCAAGCAACCATCGGAATGGCGCCATTGGAAGCCTTGTACGGTAGAAAGTGTAGATCTCCGATATGCTGAGAAGATGTAGGAGAAAGACAGATGTCAATGCCATAATTTATACAAGAAATGAAAGAGAAGGTTGAAATGATCATAAAAAGAATGAAAGCAACGCATGATCGTCAAGCCAGCTATGCTAATAAAAGGCGTAGACCTTTAGAATTTCAGGTTGGCGATCAGGATTTCTAGAAAGTATCACCATTTCGTGGTACTATGAGTGAAACGTCTGTCCTTTTTATTGCTTTAAAAGTACTAGAAAATTTTTTTCTATCAAAGTTTCGGCCATAAAAATATTTTACCCATTAAAATAAAACATCCATCAAACAGCATTTTAAAAATAAAGTGAAATAGTCATAAAATGAAATCATCAAATGTTTTACCAAACCTAAAAAGAAATAAATTTGGAAAGTGTAACCCATACTAAACCTCTCAAAATATCTCAAAGCATTAATAAATAGTCTTAAAATCTTTAACGTGTGTCATGAATCATAGATCATAAATGCGGAAAAAGTAGAAGCGCTGGTCCTCGGGTTGTGTGCACCTTCAGTCCAGTCAAATCATCATCAAGACCTCCCTCAAACTCACCTGCATCCATCATATCTAGTGAGTCTAAAGACTCAACACACCATACTCTTTATGATCATAAACATTTTTGTTTTCCTTTATTGAATTCAGATCGTTAATTGTGACTTTCATCAAACCTCAAAAAGTCGATGGATCCATCTACATGTAACCACATTACTGGGCGACGAGGACATCAACGACACTCTCACCTGTCAACTGAGCTTTGGCCTATCCTCTTCGAATAGAATACGATCGTCAGGGCTCCCTCTGGGGCATTTTCTCATAAATGGGTTCCCTCTGGGGCTTTCTTCCCTCACGATATTTCCATTCTTACCTCAAACCTCATATCCTCAATGGAAATACGATCGTCGGGCTCCCACTGGGACCATAACTCTCACAATATCTCCAACATAACATCGTAATAGTCACAATTAATTCATTTCCTTCAATGTTTTGTATTCTCATCACTTTATAAAATCTTGCATAACATACCATTTTTGTTTTAGAAACCAAGCATGCAACATATCTTTTAAACGTCTTCCTTAAATCATAAAAATAAAATAGACACTTAAAACTCATAATTTCATCATGTAAAATTTAATAAACATTTACAAATATTCATAATATCATAAAAACAACATTTAGAGCACTGCCACGACGTTTACTAAATTTTAGGTGTAAAAAGACCGTTTTACCCCTAGACTTGACATTTTACGTTTTTTGACTTTTTCTTAATTTCTTTGACTCTAACATGTCCCAAATAATTATTTAAGCTTAAATTAAAATTTCCATAATTTTATTTAGCTTAAAAAGTAGGCTTTTTAATTAATTCACGATTAATCGTTTTGACGGTGTTTTAATCTCGAAAAAATCCCAAACTTTAATATAAAATTCATAAATTCAAAACTTAGTCTTTTATATTATTTTAGCCCTTATGAACCACGACTCGACCCCATGAGGCGTGTTTAGATTTATTTTAGTTTAGAAAACCCTATTATGACCTATAAACTTCGACCCCGAGCCATCTTTCGATGTTCTCGAGCCGCCATCGAACCATGTTGATCCAAACCCTGAACAACCCATTAGAGTACCCTACTAGACCCTTAGATCTTTTAGAAACCATCCCAAACCCAGAAATGAATCCCTCAACTCCCCACCTATGCTGGCCGAGAGTTTTAACTTGCATGGACTCTATGTTGGTGAACTTAAGAACCTAGCCGATGCTCCAGCACGCGAACCATCCTCCAGTACACCTACCTAGAACCTAAGGACTTTCCCTAGCCCATCCCCTGAGCCTTGGACCGAGTCCTTCCATCCCTGCAAGCCGCACGACCCCTGCGCAATCCTGCACCATGTTCTCGGGTAGGAGTCCTTGTCTACAAGGACTCCTCCCAGCCCTATAGCCCAAGTCCTAGCTTGGCTAGGACTCTCCCCTTGACTCAACCAGACCCCTGGCCAGCCCTAAACCCAAGCCAAGGCCAGCATCCTCCCCTTAACCATGAAACCCGAACCCATAAGCCCTTGACAGAAAAAACGATTCCAGCATGCTTATTTCCTTCGACTTTGAGCTGTTTTAGTCGTGAGCGTATGACTCTAAAACAGGTGTAAACCACTCTTGATCTTAACTTACGTCATGGCAGCCCATTAACCAAATAATATACAAGTTATTTGAATCATAAACCATGGATTAGATACATGTATGTGCAATAATCCGAAAGTAAACAAAGCAACTTCATGATTTTCATGCACACAAATTTTAAAACGATAATATGACGTGATAGATGAGAAAAGGAGATGTATGGCATGCCTTTGCATTTTAAACGCACGAATAAACGTTGACGTCGAAGAACGGGGGCGCGGAGACGATGGCTTTGATGCTTCCCTTGCAAAAACCGAAAATTCTTCTTCCAAATATGATGTGTGTGTTGTCGTGTGTATTGGGAGTTTTGGTGTGCCAAAATTCTGAAAAAGTGGCCGTGTGTTTTGTGTGAAGGGTTTGGGGTGATTTCCATATTTTATACTAATTAATTCCTTAATTAAGCTTAAGCCCATTAAACCCTAAATTAGGCCCACTAGTGCTTGATTAGGAATTAATTAAAATATTATAATAGTTTTGTTTAATAAATTTTGTAAATTTATTTGTCGGCTTGCTAAAACGTTCGCGTTTTTTTTAAAAATCCAACACCGATAAAAATTACGTCCCGACGTATAAAATCACTTTAAAACCCCTTAGTTTCAAAAATATGAAAAAACATCACCCATATTTTAAATAAATAAAAAACAATTATTTAATAAAAAACATTTTCTATTTTTTAGCACTCGGTCTCCGTTCCTCGGTCGCAACTCGAATAACATTTAAAAATACATTTTAATAAAACCATGTAGAAAAATATATTATAAACATACAAATTTGCACCAAGTAATTAATTGACGCGATTAAAAAATTTAATTAAAATACACAAAGAGTTTATAACTTATATGCATGTGGTTCGTGTGGACCTTTAAATTTTCGGGGCGTTATAATGAGATTTGGGCGCAAAGGTAAGCTAACTCCGCGTTATATTGGTCCATATGCGATTGTTGAGAGGATTGGCACATTAGCTTATCATTTGGACTTGCCGCAAAGTTTGTCTGTGATACATGATGTGTTTCATTTATCTATGTTACGAAAGTACGAGCCAGATCCTTCTCATGTCTTGAGGACTGATGAGGTGGAGTTGGATAGTTCTCTTAGCTATGTTGAGCATCCAGTGCAAATCCTTGATCGTAAAGAAAAGCAACTTAGGAATAAGACGAAACCACTGGTTATGTTGCAGTGGAGTAGACATGGGAGCGAAGAAGCTACATGGGAATTAGAGGCTAAGATGCGTCAGGAATGGCCTCATTTATTTAAAAATGTAATAAATTATTCCATGTATTCTGATTTCCCTATGTACTATCAGTGGTAAATGTTTATAAACCACTTTTGTATAAATGTTGTGTATGCAAGATTTCGAGGACGAAATATTTTATTAGTAGGGGAGAATGTGAGAGCCCATTTCCCAAGCCCAGCCCATTTGTTTTTATTAATTAAGTAAATAATATAAAATAATTTTTTAAAAAAGAACTCTTTTGACTAAGGTACTGACAACATTTCCTTGAGAACTCTTCTCGATAATCTTCACTCTTTCTTGAAGTGTCCTTTACCGCCACATTTAAAGCAACAATATTTTTCTTCTTACTTCTTCACTTTGATCTACCTCACTTTTGGCTCCCACTGGAGTCATGGTCCATAAATCTCCTTCTTATCATCGGTATAGCTTCTGCCTACTTGAAAGTTATCAACCTATCTTCCTTAATCTTGCGTCGACTTTCTTCTCCGAGAACCACTGTTAAGATCGTCGAATTTTAAAGATCACAAAATAATATTATTGGTTAAGTTGATGATAAGTTGATCATATGAATATGGTAAAAACCAACCCTAAACCTAGCATTTTTTAAAGTAGCGTAAACATCAAACTCCTCTCAAAAACTGCTCATAAGCATAAAAGTTATCAAAATATTTCAAGTACTGTAAAATCATCATAGTGCGGAAAACTTGCAATGCAAAGGTCCTTGGGTTAGTGCACCATCTGTCCAGCTAAATCAGTCATTCAACCCTCCTGTCTCAACATCAAAGTCCTCACCTGCATCATTCACACCTAGTTAGTCTTTTGACTCATCAATCTTGACCATATTAACAAGTAATACATAAACATCCACATGCAACAATTAAAATATTTTTAAGAAAAATAAATTTTTCATGAATATGCATAAACTTAAACCTCTTCCATCATATACTTTTCCTTTCATCATATACATATACATATAAGTTTTCCCCTTAGATGAATTCAAATCATTAATTGTGACTTTCCTATCAGCTGTTGGTCGATTGATCAATCTTACGTATTACCATGGTACCAGGCGGCGGGGACATCAGCGACAATCTCATCCGTCAATTGAGCCTTGACCTTACATTTCATCGCGTAATTTCATATTCGTATATTAGTCACAGTCAAATCACCTCCTTCAACACATTTTATCGTATCCATCACTTCTAAAAATACATGTATATAACATTTTCTTGAAACCAATCATGCAACTTATTCTTTAACATTTTACAATTTTCATTAGAAAATTCCATAACCTTTCAAAATATACATTTTAAAATTCGTTATTGCATTCAGGATACTGCTAGGACTTCTAATATTTTTTAGGTGTAAATTGACCATTTTGCCCCTAAAACCCTAACTTTCTCAATTTACCCTTGGACCTTAAAACGATGACCTGAATTTGTCCAAAATTACCATAACACCTTGAAATACATTATTCATAAATATTTCTTAGACGTAAACTTAAGCTCCTCGACTAAATTCTTAATTCGTTTTAAAACTTGAACCAAAGTCCCAGTTTTAACTTGAATCAATTCGAAACTTAACCAAACATAATCATAGCTTATTAACACCTAACCAACCATTCACTACAACAAAATATGCCTTCAACCACACTGAAGGGACAACGTTTGAAAAACGTTGTCTCTCTCTAGAACCGTTGTTTTTAGCGGGTTTTTGGTGTCAAAGACAACGATTTTTGGACAAACCACAACGGTTTTCTAAAACGGTTATGAATTATTGTGTTTTTTGGACAAACGACAACGGTTTTCTAAAACCGTTGTCGATTAGCGTGTTTTTTTGGAGAAATGACAACGGTTTTAGTGAACCGTTGTGGATTAAAGTGTTTAAAACCGTTGTCGATTAGCGTGTTTTTTTGGAGAAACGACAACGGTTTTAGTGAACCGTTGTGGATTAACGTGTTTTTTTAGAAAAAAACAACAACGGTTTTAGTTAACCGTTGTTAAAATAGCAATGGTTTCAAACAAAAACCGTCGCTAATATACATTAAAATTGCGACGATTTTCCAAAACCATCGCCGATTTTAAATTAGAGACGGTTTGACAAAAACCGTCGCTATTAGTGTCGCTATTTTAAAACCGGCGATGGTTGAATTACAATTGTCGCAATATTTAAAATTGGGACGGTTTATAAAAAAAACCTTCGCCAATAGCGACGATTGTTTCTAAACCGTCACTAATAGCGACCGTTTAATAAAAAACTGTCGCTATTAGCGACGGTTAACCAAATACCGTCATTAATAGCGACGGTTTTACCAAAAGCCATCGCCAATTATCTAAAATACTTGCATTTTCAGTCCATTTCCTTCCACATCTACAATAAATTTTCCTCTCTGGTACGATTTTAGTTTCGATTTAAGGTAAGTTTTTTCGCTTCAATTCTTAGTACATTTCTAATTTTTTTAAGATTATGAATTCTTGGTACGACGACTTGCTAGAAATTGCTATTGAGCATGTGAGGCCCGGGGCCGAAGAGGGCGGGGGGTGATCGCCGGTGCCATCAGTTGCACAGACAATGAGCGGCTCCAGACAGGCTTCTAGGTGGTGGGAACATGAATGAACTGACCCACACGGAAACGAGAGGGATTTCGAGACTGTTCAATGTAATGGACTGTACAGTTGAAGAGGGCTTAAAAGATTTGATTGGTACTACTCGTATCACGAAGGTGCATCTTCTTTTCGGTAGCTCATCACATAAGAACTTCAAAGTTAAGCGTGCTTGACTCGGGGCAATTTTGGGATGGGTGACCTCCTAGGAAGTTTCCTAGGGTGCGTGTAAGTGAGGACATAAGCACGCTGGAAAGACTAGTCTTGGTACAGTGAGGACAGTCGTCCAATCTGGGACGTTACAAGTGGTATCAGAGCCGACCTCTCTTAGTATGGTGTGGTTCAGGGATGAACCAAGCGGAAGCTGGTGGGAATGTGAGGCCCGGGGCCGAAGATGGCGGGGGTGATCGTCGGTGCCATCAGTTGCACGGAAAATGAGCGGCTCCTGGCAGGCTTCTAGGTGGAGGGAACATGAATGAACCGACCCACATGGGAATGAAAGGGATTCCGAGACTGTTCAATGTAATGGACTGTACAGTTGAAGAGGGCTTAAAAGATTTGATTGATACAACTCATATCACGAAGGTGCATCTTCTTTTCGGTAGCTCATCACATAAGAACTTCAAAGTTAAGCGTGCTTGACTTGGGGCAATTTTGGGATGGGTGACCTCCTGGGAAGTTTCCTAGGGTGCGTGTGAGTGAGGACATAAGCACGCTGGAAAGACTAGTCTTGGTACAGTGAGGACAGTCGTCAAATCTGGGACGTTACAGAGCATGTTAGAGAGAATCCTCATTTGTTGACGGCTGTGGATGTTCATTAATATGCGTAATTTTTTTTATTTACTTAAAATATTAGCGAAGGATTATCACTAAACCGTCGCTAATTAGTGACTAAACAGTTTCTACGACAACGAATAAAATCAATTGTCGTATAGCATTTTTGTTGTAGTGATTTTTCAACCCAATTTAAGCCAATTAAAACCCTTGGAAAAGCTTAGGAAGCTACTGAATTTTTGCCCAAGTTTCGTACCCAAAACCCTAACCCTAACCCTAATCGAATTCAAGTCCTTCGAGCCTAGCCCTTAACCAACATGTCCAGACCCTAACCAACCCTCGTAGGATGTAGACTGAACCCTAGGGACCCTATTGGAACGAGCCTAAAGATCCATGCATGTGCTGCCCTCTACCCGTGCCCTTCAAGAACTCGCACTGCCAAGGCCTTCCGGTTCCATCGCTTCTTCTTGCACCAGCCTTACCTCAACCCATCACGGACAACTTCAGAGCCCTCTTAGGGCTCTTGTACTTAGCCCCAGAAGAAGCACGAGCCGCACCCTTCAAGAAAACCAAACCCGCACCCTAGCCCCTTAAAGAACACTAGGTTTTGTTCCCTCTCTTCCCTTTCGGTCCAGGCATAAACCATGCATCTAATGACCCTTAAACCCTCTGAAAAACTTCCCTACTAATGGCCCTAACCTGACAGCCCTTTTTGCATCAAGAACCTCAAGAATTATGCAAGAAAAATAAAGTTTTATCGTGTATAGGGCATAAAAACGAAAATAAATAGAGGGTAACATATTTTTCATGCAAACATGTATCTTTCACACATAATATGGTTTGAACGATTAGCAAAAAAATATTAAGACGTGCTTTTGCGTGTTCCACGCACGAAATTCAATTCTAGACGTGAAGAACGTTGGCAGAGAGATGGGGAGACCTAGCTGCATTTTCCTTCCAAAATCCACATGACGTGCTTCAGAACGTGAGGTGTGTGGGCCTGAGTTCGGAGAGAAAATCCTAGGAGTCTACATTGTTGTGTGCATGAGTTTTTTGTGTTTATGGCCTATCTTTTGATATAAATAATTGGGTAGAAAGCTAGGCCCAATAATCTTGGTATAAAAGGCCCATTATAATGTAAGAAGAATATCTTGTTTAGGAAAGTTCTTGAAATTATTAACCGTGCCTCCAAAAAGTCCTCGTTTTCCTCCAAAATCGATTACCGATTTAAAATAAGACTCGACACGTAAATAAATCTCAAAAGACATTCGAAAATTTCATATTAAATAGACCATATATTAAACAACTAAAAATAATCATTTAATAAAAATATCTTCCCTTTATAGTCTCAGGTCTCCGTCCTTCGATCACATCTCGAATAACCCTTAAAAAACAAAGTTTTATGTATTCTAATAGAAAACTATATTCTTAACAAATAATAATGCCTATCATATTTAATTAATACAATTAAAATAATTTAATTATGTATTTTCTATTTTTCTTAGATTTGCATGCAGTTGGATTATGTTATCGCATTTTGGACCTTACATCTTTATTTTACACAACATAAATTGCTCCCGTTGAATTTTGCTATCTCGTACATGCCCGCCATTATGTATAAAACAATTTAATAGACTGGACAAAATAATCCTTTCTTAATAAAAATCTCAAAAAAATGTTTTCTGATGTGGAAGATCAGTCTAAGCTGCAACCATAGAGCATGCTCAGATTTTTACGAAATTTTAAATCAATACTCTGATACCACTTGCTGGTCCCAATGCAACATCTTTTGATAATAATATGGAAATAAAGTATAAAACTGGACACCGAGATTTATATGGATAACCTCTAAAAATTATCAGAGTTAAAAACCATGAGCAAGATTAAAATATCTCACTATAATATTTTGTAGGTTACAAATTTTCACCGTGTTTTTAAAGAGAACAAACACTGTCTTAATACAGGAAAACCTTATGAATACGTTGGCTATTTTTCCGACAAATCTAAACATTAATTGTTGAAAAACTCTAATAAAGTATCGAAATTAAGAAAATAAAGGATAAAGTACTACAACAGGCAAATTATTTATATATTCACCAAAAAAAGATTAAAGATTACTGGGAAATGCTTGCATCACCAAATAAAATTTCCAGAAAAATGGCATGTGTAACTTGTACTCTAAAGTTATTTTAATTTGTTTTCTATCTTCTGGTTTAAGATTAAAGACAAATCTTACAAGTTGATTATCCAAAATTAAATTTTTATATCCAAACAAACCACTACTAGGAGAAATTGTAATTTTGGTTGTATATTTAATTTTCTGTATCTTTATTTTATCAAATTTCAGTTAGAGTTACGTCAATTCATCATTTTTGATAAAAAAATAATTCAAATTGGGAAATATTCAAATGTATATTTTTGGAACATTTCATGCTTGCAATCTTGCTTGATTTTGATGTTAACAAAACTTTTTATTTTGATACTAATGAACTTATCTAAGTATGCAGTTAGCTGAACGTAACTGAAGCTATCGAATAATGCAAACTGAATGTATCAACTGATTAATCGAACTGAACCAGTTCAACTGATGAATCGTAACCATTTCAACTGATTGTCCAGCTGATAGGTGGTTCAGCAGAAGACCTTTAGAAGCCTGGCCAGCTGATAAAGAGTTCAACTGATGAAGAGCCCATCTGACCGGTTCAACTGAAAGAGTGAAATTAGTTCAACTGACGAGTCAATTGATTTTACCAGCCCAACTGCAGATCAGTTCAGATGACCAGGTCAGAGCATCAGTTAGAACCAATAAATTGCAGAACACGTCAAGCTTATTCAATGGAATCCAATTGTGCACAAAGGTACAAAAGCAATTTTCAATTAAAGGACAATAATAGACGTTGCATCAGTGTTTAAACCAAAAACGTTCCAGAATGGCTGTCGGAAAGTACATACATATTTCAAGGAACAGATTCAAAATGCAACAAATACAATTATTGATTCTCAATGTACGATCAAACTTTGCGCCTATAAATAGAAGACGAAAATCAGTGAAGACAAGACAACAACAAGAGTGTGTAAACAAGAAGGGCATGCTAAAATCCTTATCAGCTTACAAGAAGTAATCAGCCCAGTTGTGAGGGAACACTTAAACGTGTTATCAGCTTGGTATATAATCTTTTTTCCCTCAGTGTGTGAGAACACCTTCCCAGTGTATTCATTGTTCAGTTCTCACACACACTCACACCCTATCACTCACATATATCAGATAGTAGAGCTTAAAAGATAAGTTGAGTGAGTCTTACACAAAGACGTAAAACTTGTGTATGCAGGCTTTGACACATAGATGTTAAATAAGTGTTGGCTAGAATGTACTGCCTTTAGTCTAGACTAGGAGTTCAGTTAGGCAGTAGAGTAAGTCTTAAGTTGAGTGGGTTTGTACAAGGTGTTGTATAAATGAAAGTTTTCTAATGGATCCTACCCGATGTGGTAGAAGGGGTGATGTAGGAGCAGTTGAAGTCTCCGGACATCCATTAACATATTTTGTGTCATTTTTGTTTAACTGCTTGTTTTTGTTCTTAACAAATTTGATCAGTTCAGTTCTGTTCATAAATGAACTGATATAAGCCAGAACTGATCCCATGTAATTTTTAGTTATTCTGTTGCACAAGATATAAAACTTATTAGTTTTCTTAAAGAAGGATTATTTCGAGTATTTTTCGCTTGGTTTAAAACCAAACTCGATATAATTTATCGGTGTTTACATTCTTAGAACACGAGCTATTGCAGCTCATTGAGAATAGCGTAACCAAGATTTTAAAATAGGGTGAGCTGGACATCGAAAATGTAAATATTATTTAATGTATATTTAATTTTTTTGTTATATTTTGTATAATATGAACTAGATAAATTTTAAAATTCATTTTAAGAATTTAATATATCAAGATACATGATGAACTTTTAAAATAAATTCATAGTAAAGTAAGTAAAAAAATTGAATGTATATATGACATTATTCATTCAAATAATTTAGTTATACAATTTTGTACTTTAATAATTATAACTTAATTTTATTATTATTTAGTATTTATATATTTTTAGTTTATTCAATATATTTATGTAAATACATATTTATATTCAAAACAAATACAAATATATATATATATATATATAAAGTGTAGAATTAGAATGAGTAAATATATAAATTAAGATAACCACATAGATACCGAATAAGCTCAAATGCTAGATTATTTAAAACTCATAGAAATCCATGTATAAAAATTTTGCTCAGTGACTAAAATATATAATGATATATACATATTAATTCCGATACTAGGCTGGGCTAAAGCCCACCCTAGCCCCTACTGAAGCTACGCCCCTGTTTAGAATTTTAAAAGTTTAGCTGTTCTAAGAAGGACATTTGAAAGATAATATTTTAAAATTTGTCTCAAAATGTAATTTAAATTGGATTTCAAAATCCTCTTAAAAATTTGATAAGTTTGCCGTGGGAAGAGAGAAGGTTTTTGGCTCTGCAACTAACATTGTAACCACTTCTCTCGACTCAGTAACTTTGCTATTTTAGCAGCTTGCAGGGTTCTGAGTTCAACTGACAGTGGAACAACTAAACCGATCTGTCGATAAGATTTCGGTTGCAAGTTTACAAGTTCCACTAATCAACAGACGAAACCCAACTACCAGCTGAAACTGATGATGTAAGTGGAGCTTAATCATCAGAAGTACCGCCGCTTAACTGCCATATCAGATTAAAATAGATGATCAATGCGGTTAAGCATCAGTTGAATCCAGTTTGAGTCAGCTCGACCAATTAGCCAGCAAAGTGATGAAGTCCAAAGCAAATTAGCTGCTCTTCTGGCAAAAGAGACTCAAGACCGATGCAGCATTCAAAGCATTGAAGGTAACCAGTTGTTGATATATGTAATTCTAACATGAATAAACTGACTAATAATTGATGTTTTTTAAAAATTTTCTATTATAGTAACACTTTCTTTTACAATTTGGTGCACTTAAATGTATAAAAGGAACATGTTTTTTTATTAAATAAACATCATGCTTATCCAGTTATTTTCTATGTAACTGAACTGCTATCTTCATATCGGTTGCCTAAACTGTTTGAATGTTAAATGATATTAAAACGCATTGTTAAAATCGTGTAAATGATTATATTTTGAGGGGAAGTTTTTAATTCAGTTCTTGAGGGGGAATTTTCATTAAAATTATCCCTCCAAATTAAAAAATGTTTTTAAATTCGTTCTAAACTCGTTTTTAAATTAAGTTCTTGAGGGTGAGCTTTCTTATCCCTCGAACTGAATTTTTTTTAATCATTTTAAATGTTTTTGATTCTCACAAAAGCGGAGAATAAGTTAAATTTTAAAATTTTACATTTTCAAATCGCTTTAATTGTTCAAGTTTTATGATCATAAAAAAAAGGAGATTGTTGAAACATTTCATGTTCGAAATCTTGTTTGATTTTGATGTTAACAAAACTTGTTATTTAGTTACTAATAAACTTATTTAAGTGTGTAGTTAGTTGAACGTAACTGAAGCTATCGAAGAATAAAAACTAAAAGTACTGAAGGATCGGTTTGGGGTACCTTTGAAGGTGCTTCAAAAATATTCTCAATGAGCTACAATAGCTCGTGTTCTAAGAATGTAAATACCAATGAATTAGATCGAGTTTGGTTTCAAACCAAGCGGAAAATTCCTGAAATAATCATTCGTTAAAAAAACTAATCGGTTTTAAAACTTGTGTAATTGAATAACTGAACATTACATGGGATCAGTTCTAGCTTATATCAGTTCAGTTATGGACAAAACTGAACTAATCAAATCAGTTAAGAACAAAAAAAGCAGTTAAACAGAAATGATACAAGATATATTTATAGATGTTCGAAGACTTCAACTGTGATCGAGCAAAACTTGCACTGTGGAATCCTCAATAAAAATATGGTTTTGTCTGCTCAAAAATTGATCTCAAGTACACGATGTCAAGTAATAGTATAATGTACATGAGTACGAGTATCATTCCAATGGAGACTGTGTTTGACAATTATATTTTCAGTTATTAAATCTTTAGCAACGAAAAATTGATTGGTTGTTTTATTACTACTATGATTAAATAAACATGAAAATAAACTTATTCAAGAATTGATTAATGAGATCTAATATCTAAAATGGTTGATTAAAAATTCAATGAGAAATGAATTTGTTGCGAATATCGGTTCACGTACCCCACGTTAATTAATTAATTCATTCGATAATGATTATATGCTTCCGATAGGATTTCCTATTCAATTGAGCACACTCTCTCGAGCTATTCCAGACTAATTCTACTCAATGAAGTAATTAAAAGTATTTAATTATTTATCAAGAGTGAATTGCATGTCGATTTATGAAATCCCCTAGTTTTCGACCCTTAGGACTATGACTATCGACGCGTATCCAATTTCATATGTCTATGTAAATTATAGATCCACGGATTATACTACTCGTTCCTATCACAAGTTATTCTCTCGAACTCACTCGCAATATAAAAAACATTGTCAAAGTTAGCTACGCTCTAACAACACGACAAAACAATAGTATAATCAAGAATAAATCAAAAACCGATATGTAAATTAATTATATCAAAGTTTGGGGTAGGATCCCCTTAAATCCCAACAAATAATAAAGTTTAGCTACTCAAATTCATAGTGGAATTAAACAAAACTAAGTTTAAATGATAAAAACTAGATTAGAAATAATAGGCTAGACGAAAATGCGAGGAACGACGCCCGGAAATCTTCGAATCTTCAATCCAAGTGCAAAAATCCTCTTCAAGCTTGTGGCGGCTGCTCAATGAAGTCTGAATGCCTTCAAAACGTCCCTTCTACCTTTCCATATCATCCTCTCCCCAAAATAAGGTAAGGAATCAGACAAGAAATCTTCCCAAAAATAAGTGGCGCTCGGGCGGTAGAATATTACCGCTCGAGCGCCGCACCTTCTGTAATGTTGCTTGGGACATGCGGCAGTTGCGCTCGGGCGGTGGAAAATTACCGCCCGAGCGCCGAGTCTTCTGTAAAATACTTCTTAGAAAGCATTTCTCGCGCTCGAGCAGTGTAATAATACCGCCCGAGCGCCGAGTATTCTGTAAATCTGCAGCTCGGATCACCTCTCGTGCCCGAGCGGTATAATTTCACCGCTCGGGCGTCAGCCTTATTTTCCATTTTCTTCTTGACTTGCGCACTTTGCTCTAGGTTCGAATTTTTGGTCATTTTTCCTGCAAATTTGTCACACACAAGTGAGACATGATCAAATGCAAATGTTTACTCTAAAGTGAACAAAATGTAAATGAAACGAACGCATGCACAATGCAAACACACAAACAAATGCAATAAAACATGTAAAAACCACGTCTATCAACCCCCTCATACCAACCTTTTGCTCGCCCTCGAGCAAAATAGGTGACAAGACAAAATGGAATATTACACAAAGTAGTTTGATAGTGAATTCATAGTCATCAACGAGCCTCAGCGAAACTCAACATAATCCCTTGTCGATCAATGCAAAAGCACAATTCTTCGCACTTCCCTTGGTCTAGACATCGTTTCCAAATAAGCCTGAACGTGTGTGTGTGTTGTTAGTCCTAGCATCACAAATGATAGAGGGATCTATTTTCAACCATTGTCAGAGATTTAAATCAGCCAGTTAGTGTAAATATTACTCTCCTCCATTCCTCTGCACTCAGCATCCATCAGCAACTATTTTTTTCTCTTTTTCTTTTTTTTTTTTCTGAATACGAATACAGTAATGAACCGACTATATTAGAACTTTTCATTTCTGATTCAAATCCATGTTTTACATTTTTAGCCAGGAATAAGATTTCATTCCTTTATTCGGCTCCCCAACACCTTACATCTCCAGCTTTAGCCAGGAATAGGATTTCATTCCTTTATTCGGCTCCCCCAACACCTTACATCTCCAAGAGAATATCGTCAAGTTCAATTTACACCTTCAAACATCTTCATTCCCCACTTTAGTTTTAAATTTTCACCATATTATCATGCATGCTTCTAGTTTTAACATTTGTGCAAAGCAAGTTCAACGTTTTAAATAAAACTTCATTCATGTCTTTACCACAGTAAGTGCTAAAGAAGTGCAAGTACACTACAGACAGTGCATGTCTCATCACTTCCTAATCATCCTTGACTAACAAGTCTACTTCAAACACGGTCGGGCTGACACACCAATGCAAGACCAATACGAAAAACGACCCCCTCATACTAAGGGTGTGCAATGTCCCCATTGCACAAAGAAAAAAAACACAAAACATCGAAGTGCACCCACGAATGAAAACACAGCATAAAATGCAAACTATATGCTAAACTAAAATAATGGTATGAAATCAAAACATAAAGCAATAAAAGAAACTCAAATAAAAATGCGAAGAAAGGGGAAACAGTGAACTCCACTGATCAGGGCTCCTCCTCATCGTGCTCTGGTGGTGGCACTCCGGTGGCATCCCCAAGCGGAAGATAGTCATACTGAAACTGGTAGGGAGGAATGAACGGCGGAAGTGGTGGTATGGTCCCTTGATCTACGCCCCCTTGGAGGAGCATAGTGCACATCATGGAGTCGAGATGGGCAAGATGTGTCGTGACGTTGGCGTTGACCTGCTCCTGATGAGCCATGAAGACAAGGCTCTCGTCCATTTTGTCATTCTGGGTACGCCTGCGGGGTTGTGGGCGACGAGGGATGACGATGCTTGATCCACCCGCCTCCTCCTCCTGAGTGGGGAAGTCGACATGTCGTTTTGCCATCTTCCTCTGTAAGTCATCTACACAAATAGCCTAATCGGCTGCAACCACTCCTCATCCTCACGGAATACAACTCCGGCCCACGCACACAATTCAGAGATGATGGTGGGGAAAAAGAGACCGACATGACTATTGTGAGCACTCAACATGATCTGAGAATTTATAAGTTTGCCCACATTTATGTTGTAACCAGCAGTCAAAGAATACAGGAGCACCGCCCGCTCTTTTTGCACCTCGCCCTTATGCGAGACCGGCATCATCTTCGGGCCACAAATAGATACCAAAGGGCAATTTCCGCTTTCAAATACTTCTTGTCAAAGCAGCTTGGCGGTCCAACCAACGGTTTCCACATCGCGCCCGGGTGGCACAGCTCTGCGAGGATCATATCATAATCAGGGTCGATGCCCAATGCCTCGAATTGAGAGTCACCAACTTCCGCCGTTTCTAATAGTGCGTTGATCGTAACAGAGTCACACGGGACTAGTCGACCCCTAACAAAGACCCTACCATCTTTCCATTCCGCCGCATTCGCATAGAATTATCTAACAAATGAAACTAGCGCCGCCTTGGGTTGAGTCCCAAATTGTTCCCATCCACGCCGTTCCAAATCCACAAGAGGCCCTAGATGTCTGTCCTCAAATTGTCTACGGAATCCCCTCTCGGCTATATGGTTTCTGTGAATCTTAGCATGATTGTATCTAGCCCTAGCCACCTCAATCACAAACCGATGTCTATCAAAGGATGAGGATGAAGAGGATGAACCAGGATTACCTATTTGTTTCTTGGGAGCCATGGTGTTGTTGATGGAGTGCCTTGAATTGGATAAGATGACCAGAGTGATGAAGATTCTTGTTTCCCTAAGAAGATTGTTCCACCTTGCCGAGGATTTGAGTAGGGATCGAAGCTCCTGCACAAGAAAATCTAAAAGGGGGTGAGAGGTTTGTTAGGGATTGCAAAGATTTCAGAATGAGAAAGGGGGAAGGGGGTTAACGATTTTAATAGCAGGCGCGCTCGAGCGGTAGAAAATTACCGCTCGAGTGCCAGGTTCACTGGAATTTTGTTTTGCAAAATGAGTGTTTGCGCTCGAGCGGTAGAAAATCACCGCCGGAGCGCCAAGCTCTCTGGAAATTTTCGAAATAAGTTGTCACGCTCGAGCGGTAAAAAATGACCGCTCGAGCGCCGAGCTCTCTGAAAAATTGACACCTTTTTTTTTAAACAAACCAATAAAAATAAAAATGACATAGCTAATATAAACAAAATATCGAAGTAAATACAAGATAAGGGGGAGAGAGATAGTTCTCAATTTATAGTCGAGAGCTTGACTTTCGGTTAGTCTCAGTTTGGATTGTCTTGGAACCGGGTGATTCCAAGTGGCAGTTCCATCATGCCACTCATGCAGTGATTTAGGCGTTTGGCATTGACCATAAATGTCCCATATTTGCCGTCTTGCAATGTACAGCCCCCGATGGGTAAAATTTGAAAATCACGAATGGACCAGACCATCGCGACTTCAACTTTCCGGGAAATAGTCGCAATCGAGAGTTGTAGAGCAGGACGTTTTCACCTTCTTTGAATTCCCTCTCGACGATCCGCTTGTCATGAGCCTTCTTTGTTTTCTTCTTGTATGACAGTGCAAGATCATATGCCAGGTTCTGAAATTCCTCCAACTGATCCAATTGCAGCAGACGTCGTTCACCTGCATCAATAAAATTAAAGTTCAATGCTTTTGTGGCCCAGTATGCTCGATGCTCTAACTCTACAGGTAAATGACATGCTTTACCAAACAACAACCTGTATGGTGTAATGGCTATAGGTGTTTTAAAAGCAGTCCTATATGCCCAAAGAACATCATCTAACCTCATAGTCCAGTCCTTCCGACTCACACCTACCACTTTCCCTAAAATCCGTTTGATCTCTCGGTTAGACACTTCCACTTGATCACTAGTCTGGGGGTGATAGGGGGTAGAGATCTTATGTGTGACACCATATTTTGCTCAAAAGTTTTCAAAGAGTTTGTTGCAAAAATGAGTGCCACCATCACTAATGATTGCTCGTGGTGTCCCAAACCAGTTAAAAATATTTTTCTTTAAAAATTTCAGGACCACTTGAGCATCATTAGTGGCATATGCTTCTGCCTCTACCCACTTAGATACATAGTCGACCACTACCAAAATATATTTTTTTGTTAATGAGCTGAGAAACGGTCCCATGAAGTCTGTCCTCCACACACCAAAAACCTCACACTCTAGAATATTATTTAATGACATTTCATGACGATTAGAGATGTTACCTGTCCGTTGGCATTTATCACAGGTTAACACATAGGAACGAGCATCCTTAAAGAGGGTTGGCCAATAAAAGCCACATTCTATTACCTTAGATGCCGTCTTTGTTGGTCCAAAATGACCACCTACCTCACGGTCATGGCAATGGTTGAGGATTTGACCAAACTCCTCCTCTGCAACACACCTTCTTATTATGGAATCTGCACAAATCTTAAACAAAAATGGTTATTCCCAAAAATAGTATTTCACGTCAGAGAAGAATTTCTTTCGTTAGTGAAACGATAGATTTGGTGGTGGTGTGCCTGTGACAAGAAAGTTAGCGAAATTTTCATACCAAGGGCAGTGTCTCACCTCAAATAGCTGCTCGTCAGGAAATCAATCATTTATTGCCTGATCTACACCGTCATAATTAATCAGCTCCAACCTAGACAAGTGATCCGCTACCACATTCTCGACACCTTTCTTATCCTTTATTTCTAAATCAAATTATTGCAACAATAAAATCCACCGAAGTAAGCGTGGCTTAGCATATTTTTTAACAAGTAAATATTTCAATGCCCATCTGTGTAAACAATTAGTTTGGACAAAACAAGGTACGAATGAAATTTGTCAAGCGCAAATACTACATCAAGTAATTCCTTTTCAGTTGTCGCATAATTTAATTGAGCCTCGTCAAAGGTCTTACTTGCGTAGTAAATTGTATGAAATACCTTGTTTTGACGCTGGCCAAGCACAGCCCCCACCGCAGTATCACTGGCATCACACATGACCTCGAAGGGCAGATCCCAATCTGGTGCCACCAAGACAGGAGACGTTACCAAGTGCTCCTTCAAATCTTCGTACGCCTGTAAACAATCACCATTGAAATCAAAAGGTACATATTTCATAAGTAAGGGAGATAGAGGTTTGGCAATTTTTGAAAAATCTTTGATAAACCGCCTATAAAAAACGACATGGCCTAGAAAACTTCGAACTCACTTTACTGAGGCTGGTGGTGGTAGGTTCTTTATGACTTCTATTTTAGCTTTGTCCACCTCAATCCCTTGTTCCGAAACCTTGTGCCCTAACACAATTCCCTTTTGTACCATGAAGTGACACTTCTCCCAATTAAGCACCAGGTTTGTCTCCTCGCACCTCCTCAACACGGTTCTCAAATGCTGAAAACACTCATCAAAAGTTGCACCAAAGATAGAAAAATCATCCATAAATATTTCGAGAAAAGTTTCAATCATATCATGGAATATAGCAATCATGCAACGTTGAAATATAGCAGGGGCATTACAAAGGCCAAAAGGCATACGGCGGAAAGCAAAAGTTCTATAAGGACAAGTGAAAGTGGTTTTCTCTTGGTCCTCAGGTGCTATAATGATTTGATTATACCCCGAATACCCATCTAGAAAACAGCAAAACTCATGCCCCGCTAGTCTCTCCAACATTTGATCAATAAAGGGAAGGGGAAAGTGGTCCTTACGGGTGGCATCATTCAACTTCCTGTAGTCAATACACACTCGTCACCCCGTAACTGTCCTAGTGGGTATTAATTCTTTTTTTTTTTCATTTGTGATCATAGTAATTCCACCTTTTTTCGGCACACACTGAACAGGACTTACCCATGCACTATTAGATATATGATAGATATTACCTGCATCAAGGAGTTTGATAGTCTCTGCTTGTACTACCTCTTACATCTTTGGATTTAATCTCCTCTGAGGTTGCACAAGAGGTGAGTACTCATCTTCCATCAAGATCTTGTGCATGCAGACTGATGGGTTGATCCCTTTTATGTCCGCCACCTTCCACGCAAAAGCACTCTTGTGTGCTTTCAAAACTTCCAACAGTTGTCCTCCATCACATCTGTCAAATCAGTAGAAATAATGACAGGTAAAGTGCTATTCTCACCTAAGTATACGTACTTTAGGTGTGGAGGCAATGGTTTGAGCTCAAGCGTTAGTGGCTCCTCCAGGCTTGACTTCTGAGGGATCAAATCTCTTCGATCTCCTAAGTCCTCTAGTGTCATACTTATTAGCCTCTTCCATGGCTGGTTGGCATTGAAGTATGTCACTATTTCGACTTTTTCTTCGTCCAAGTCATCTTCTCTCAGTTCAGTAGTGAGAGTGGCTTCCAAAGGGTCCCTAAGAGCATCCTGCACATAGTTAGACACAAGAGCATCAAAAGCATCAATTCTATAACAGCTATCAGAATGCAGTGTGTGCTTAAGTGCATTAAAAATATCAAAAGTAATATCTTCCTCGCCCACTCTCAATCTCAACTTCCCTTCTTGAACATCAATCAGGGCCTTGCCAGTCGCAAGGAATGGTCTCCCCAAAATCAAGGGCATCTCCACATCCTCCTCCATGTCAACTACCACAAAATCTGCAGGAAATATGAATTTGTCCACCTTTACCAAGACGTCCTCTATGACCCCTCGTGGGTATTTGACAGATCTGTCTGCTAGTTACAAGGACATCCTTGTTGGTTTAGGTTCACTTAATCCGAGCTTCCTAAATACAGATAAGGGCATAAGATTAATACTTGCACCAAGATCACATAAAGTCTTGTGAAAAACAACATCACCAATCATGCAAGTAATAGAAAAACTCCCTGGATCTTTTAGATTCGGTGGGATTTTGTTTTGCACCAAAGCAGAGCAATTTTTCGTTAAGGTCACCGTCATGTGATCCTCCAACTTCCTCTTGTTAGCTAATATGTCTTTCAAAAATTTAGCATAACTAGGCATTTGCATCGGAAAAAGGAATATTGATATGCAATTTTTTTGAATACCTCAAGAAACTTACCGAATTGTGCATCAAGTTTTGCCTTTTTTAATGCTGCAGGAAAATGTCGAGGAATAAAAATTTTAGATTGTGTAGTGGGTGCTGGTGTTGAGTGGGAAGACTTACCTTTTGATGACTCAGTCTGTTCATCATGTGCTTGAGTTCTTTCTGTTCCTCTGGCCTCTAAGATCTTTCCACTCTTTAACTCGATGGCCTTCACTTGCTCTTTTGGATTGGTCTCTGTGTTACTTGGCAAGGTGCCCGACTCTCTATTTGCTATCATCTTTGCCAACTGTCCAATCTGATTCTCTAGCCCCTTTATTGATGCATCTTGATTTTGGAGTCTAGTTTCAGTGGACGAGATAAACTTCGACATCATCTGCTCTAAGTTGGACTTTTCTTCTCTAGGAGGGTCCGATCTGAAAATTGGTTGTTTCCTATATTGTTGTCCTCCTTGTGGTCGATTCTGACTGTTTTGACCACCCCATGAGAAGTTGGGATGTTGCCTCCATCCAGGATTGTATGTGTTTGAGTACGGATCATTCCTCGGACGGTTGTGGACTCCCACTTGATTCACTGATGCCTCATTTTGCACATAGAAGGGATTGTCATCTTGACAGTCCTTCACAAAATGTTCACCTCCACAATTTTCACAGAATATTTCTTGAAGACGCATAGCTGTGCCACCCATGTTCAAGCCATCTATTTTCCTGTTCAAAACATCAAGTTGTGCAGTAATAGCAGAAAGGTCAGTTACCTGGTGGACTCCTGCACTTCTCTGCTGGTTGCTCCTTTCAGATTGAGGATGATAGCTGCTAGCACCCATCTCCTCTAACAGCTTATATCCATATTCAGCAGTCTTCCTCAATAGGTTTCCACAAGCAGCATCATCTATCATAGTACGATTTAGGAGTAAGCAAGCCATAATAAAAGGTTTGAACGACTAACCCAAGTGGAAGTTCGTGATGAGAACATCTTCTTAACAAATCTTTGAAGCGTTCCCATGCCTCATATAAAGACTCCTGGTCGAATTGAGCAAATGTGGTGATGTCTGCCCTCAGATTCATGGTCTTGGATGGAGGAAAATATTTAATGAGAAATGCTTTCGCCATGTCCTCCCATGTGGTGATCGAACCTACAGGCAAACAATTCAACCATGATTTAGCTTTATCACGTAAAGAGAAAGGAAATAAACGCAATCTAACAGCATCATCAGAAACTCCATTAAATTTAAAAGTATCGCAAATTTCGAGAAAATCTGCGATGTGCGTGTTTGGGTCATCTACTGCAGATCCTCCAAATTGGACTGTGTTCTGAATCATCTGAATTATAGCTTGTTTGATTTCAAAGTGGTTTGCCCGCACAATAGGCCTCACAATGCTGGGGCGTGCTCCATCCAAAGAGGGTTGGTCATACTCCAGCATTGGTATGCGGCGTGGCATCTCAACATGTCTATCTTCACGTTGTTCCTCCTCACGATCGTTCTCGTGCCTCTCCATCAGTTCTTTCAGTCTCTGCTGCTGTCTTCTCCTGCGGAAAGCTATTTCAATTTTAGGGTCAAACTGCTTAAGCTCCACGTCAAGTGACTTTGGCATGCACTGGACGAGATATCTGTGACAGAATATGGAGTGTTAATTTAATAAAATGAAACAATGCTAAAGAAAATAACTAATAATAAAATTGTGAATTAACAGTCCCCGGCAACGGCGCCAAAAAATTGATCGAGCAAAACTTGCACTGTGGAATCCTCAATAAAAATATGATTTTGTTTGCTCAAAAATTAATCGCAAGTGCACGATGTCAAGTAATAGTATAATGTACATGAGTACGAGTATCGTTCCACTGGAGACTGACTGTGTTTGAAAATTATTATTTTCAGTTATTAAATCTTTAGCAACGAAAAATTGATTGGTTGTTTTATTATTACTATGATCAAATAAACATGCAAATAAACTTATCCAAGAATTGATTAATGAAATCTAATATAAAAAATGGTTGATTAAAAATTCAATGAGAAATGAAGTTTGTTGGGAATATCGGTTCACCTACCATCGTTAATTAATTAATTTGTTTGATAATGATTATATGCTTCTGACAGAATTTCCTATTCAATTGAACACACTCTCTCGAGCTATGCCAAACTAATTCTACTCAATGAAGTAATTAAATGTCTTTAATTATTTATCAAGAGTGAATTGCATGTCGATTTATGAAATCTCCTAGTTTTCGACCCTTAGGACTATGACTATCGGCGCGTATCCAATTTCATATGTCTATGTAAATTGTAGATCCACGGATTATACTACTCGTTCCTACCACAAGTTATTCTCTCAAACTCACTCGCAATATAAAAAACGTTGTCAAAGTTAGCTACGCTCTAACAACACGATAAAAAAATAGTATAATCATGAATAAATCAAAAAACGATATGTAAATTAATTTTATCAAAGTTTGAGGTAGGATCCCCTTAAATCCCAACAAATAATAAACTTTAGCTACTCAAATTCATAGTGGAAGTAAACAAAACTAAGTTTAAATGATAAAAACTAGATTAGAAATACTAGGCTAGACAAAAATGCGAGGAACGACGCCCGGAAATCTTCGAATCTTCAATCCAAGCGCAAAAATCCTTTTCAAGCTTGTGGCGGCTGCTCAATGGAGTATGAATGACTTCAAAACATCCCCTCTACCTTTCCATATCATCCTCTCCCCCAAAATAAGGTAAGGAATCAGACAAGAAATCTTCCCAAAAATAAGTGGCGCTCGGGCGGTAGAATATTACCGCTCGAGCGCCACACCTTCTGTAATTTTGCTTGGGACATGCGGCAGTTGCGCTCGGGCGGTGGAAAATTACCGTCCGAGTTCCGAGTCTTATGTAAAATACTTCTTGGAAAGCATTTCTCGCGCTCGAGCGGTGTAATATTACCGCCCGAGCGCCGAGTCTTCTGTAAATCTGCAGCTCGGATCACCTCTCGCGCCCGAGCGGTATAATTTCACCGCTCGGGCACCATCCTTATTTTCCATTTTCTTCTTGACTTGCGCACTTTGCTCCAGGTTCATTTTTTCGGTCATTTTTCCTGCAAATTTGTCAAACAGAAGTGAGACATGATCAAATGCAAATGTTTACTCTAAAGTGAACAAAATGTAAATGAAACGAACGCATGCACAATGCAAACACACACAAACAAATGCAATAAAACATGTAAAAATCACGTCTATCAAACTGCTCCTACGTCACCCTTTCTACCACCTTGGGTAGGATCAATTAGAAGACTTTGATTTATACAACACCTTGTACAAACCCACTCAGCTTAGGACTTACCCTACTGCCTAAGTGAACTCCTAGTCTAGATTGAAGGTAGTACTTTCCAGCTAACACTTGTTTAACGTCTTTGTCAATGATTACATACACAAGTTTTACGTCTTTGTGCAAGACGGTATTTGAGTGGTGGTGTGTGCGTGTGTGAGAACAGATCTCTGAAAACAACCCGAAAATGTTCTCACACACTGAGGGAAATAAGCTTCTAAACTAAGATGATTGCTTCTTTGTAAGCTGATATGCGATATGCGTGCCCTCTCTTTTCTCTTTTGTTTTTGCACCGCTATATTGTTGATGGTATTGGTCTATATTTATAGCAGCAATGAAACCATACACCAAGAATCATCACATGTGATCGTTCCAGCTTGAATGCGTCCCTTGAAATTTTTGTCTTGACTTTTCCGATAGCCATTCTGGATCATTTTGACTTTAAGCTTTGCTGCAACGTCTATTATTGTACTATTGATAGTACAATTGCTTTTCCTTAATGCCTGCAGCTGGATTCCACATTTGATAAGCTTGTCGTGTTATGCAAACTGATGCTTTCAACTGGTCAGTTGAACTAGTCTTGAACTGGTTTGATGAAATCAGTTGACTCGTCAGCTAAAATGATTTCAATGATTCGGTTGAGCTTGTCAGTTGGGCATTTCATCAGTTGAACACTTCATCAGCTGGCCGGGCTTCTGAAGGTCTTTTGGAGAACCACCTGTCAACTAAGCAATCAGTTGAACTGCTCTTGACAACTCCTTTGGACTGATTCATTTCTGTGCAATCAGTTGGCACTTTCAGTTTGCTCTTGGTAACTGATTAGTTCGAAGCCTGATCAGTTTCAGCTTCCTGCGCATTTATGAAAATCATTAGTATAAAATAACAATTTTTGTTAACATCAAATCAAGATCGCAAACATGAAATGTTCCAACAATCTCCTCCTTTTTGATGATCACAAAACTTGAACAATTAAACCGATTTAAAATTTTGAAATTTTAAAATAACTGATTCTTTAAAATATAGCTGATTCTCAAATTTTTCCTGCATTAACTTGGCAAATTTCTCACATAATTTTGGGGTTAGTTAGCCCAAAAATAATATCATTAACATATCTTTGCACTAGTAAAATATAATCATTCTTAGAGAATTTGAATAAAGTATGATGGGTGAACTGACATTCTTTCTTGGTATGCAAGTGAAGTAACTGGAAACTGGTACTTTTATCAGTCAGACAAAATACACGAAGGAACTGCTTAAGAAATTTGGCATGGAGTCATGTTCAACTACAAATACTCCTATGAACTCATCGATTAAATTAGAAAAATATGAAGGGGGAATATCAGTTGAGACGATATTGTACAGAGGTTTAATAGGTTATTTATTATACCTAACTGCTAGTCATCCTGATATTGTATTTTCTGTGTGTATGTGTGCTAGATTTCATGCAGATCCTAATCAATCGCATTTTTCAGCTGCCAAAAGCATTTTGAAATTTTAAAACATAACTGATTTTAAAATAACTGATTCTGTAAAATATAACTTATTCTCCCCCTTTGTGGGAATCAAAATATTTAAAACGATTAAAATAAATATTTTCAGTTCGAGAGATAAGAAAGCTCCCCCTCAATGACTGAATTTAAAAACGAGTTTAAAACGAATTTTAAAACATTTTCAGTTGGAGGGATAATTTTAAAAAATCTCTTCCTCAAGAACTGAATTTAAAAACGAGTTTAAAACGAATTTTAAAACATTTTTGAGTTCGAGGGATAATTTTAAAAAACTCTCCCTGAAGAACTGAATTAAAAACTTCCCCTCAAAAATATAATCATTTACGCGATTTTAACAATGAGTTTTAGCATTATTTAATATTCAAGCAGTTTAGGCAACACATTAACTGAAAATATCAGTTCAGTCACATTCAAACCAACTAGATAAACATGATGTTTATTTAATCAAATAAACGTACCTTGTATTATACATTAATCACACCATAAAATGTAAGGGCATACTACACTTAGAAAATATTAAACAACATCAAATATCAGTTAGTTTATATATAATAGAACTGCATATACCAACAACTGGTTGCCTTGAATGATTTGAAATGCCACAACGATCTTCAGTCTCTTTTTGCCAGAGGAGCAGCTAATTTGCCCTGAACTTGATCTCTTTACTGGTTAACTGGTTGAGCTGACTCATACTGGGCACAACTAATGCTAAATCGCGAAGTGGCTACAATGTTAGTTGAAGAGCCAAAAACCTTCTCTCTTTCCACGAAAAACTCATATAAATTTTTAAAGAGGATTTTGAAATCCATTTTAAATAACATTTTTTTGAAACATATCTTAAAATATTAGCTTTCAAATGTCATTCTTAGAACAACAAGCTCTGATACCAATTGAAATATCGGTTCGATGCACCTTTGAAGGTGTTTCAAACACAATATTCTCCAGGAGCTGTAATAACTCGTGTTCTAAGAATGTAAACACCGATTAATTAGATCAAGTTTGGTTTTAAAGGTGGAAAATACCTGAAATAATCATTTTTTAAGAAAACTAATCGGTTTTATAACTTGTGTAACTGGATATTACATGTGATCAGTTTTGGCTTATATCAGTTCAGTTCTGGACAGAATTGAATTGATATCAGCTGAACTGATCAAATCAATTAAGAACAAAAACAAGCAGTTAAAGAGAAATAACACAAGATATGTTTATGATTGCTTCTTTGCAAGCTGATATGCAAAATGTATGCTTTGTTGGTAGGATCGAGTAAATGTGAACGAGTGTTTAGAAGGGGGAGGAGGGTTGAATAAACACTAACAATTTTCACAACCCTTTCCCGTTTTCTGAGTCAGTTTAGTGATAAACTGATACTCGGGAATCTTGTAAGTTGATATCAATCAGTTATCAATTAAAGTGCGGAAATAAACTGACTGATAGATAGAATAAAACTAAAATAAGAAGACACAAGGTTTTATGAATGTTCGGGGATTTCAAACACTCCTGCGTCTCCCCTTCTATCAAAAATATATGATATTCACTAAAATACTTTGAACAATACAAAGAGTTGTACAGACCCACTTCAGTTATGGACTTAACAATGCAAAACTAAAACTCTTAGTTACAAACAAGTTTACACTACTCGAATGGACTGAAATAATTTAGCAAAACTGATCTTTAAGATCAAGTATTAAAGCCATAACAATTTGTGCTTGTGAGCTCAAAGTATAGCCTTGAATGCTATGAATGTATACAATAAGCATGAGCAAAGATTTCAGCAGAGTAAGAGTAGTATAATAATCAGGTTGATTCAAACATGAGAGATCAGAGACTTTCTCAGATGCTCTTATCTGTTATTTATAGGCTTTGCCTCCAATGGTAATATTGAATGCGATTTTAAACTTTCTATGTGTTGATTTCTACATCAACATTCTTCTGACAGTCGTACACTGCAGCTTTTCTGAAATGCGGCACTCCCACTACTTGTTGCAGTCAGCTTTTGTACAGTTGTCGGTTGAACGTACCTTTCTTTAACTGATGACGTGTCCTGCTGAAAGATCAGCTGATAGCACATAGCTGATAAGCTCAGTTGTCTGCGTAGTTCAGTTTCTTTTGAAAATCTGCGTACTAATCTTCAGTTATGGGCAACCGATAGTTTGCGTATTTTAGATCAGTTTCTATCAGTCTTCTTCATCAGTTATTCAATCTATGAAGCTTTCAGTTTGTCAAACTTTCGAATTCAATTTCCAAAAATTTACCCCTTTTTGGTGTTTGACAAAACTTAGAAAATATGAACTGATCAACTGGACTCATTGTAGATAAAACAACATTTTATTGACAACTCTTTCCATATACAGATTTGTTCAAAGAATAAAAGAATCTTCTAAGTGACTAAAATAATCTTTCAAATCTGCCAAATATCTTCAGTTTGTTGTAGATTCTCTCTTTGTTGATTGCTCCTGCTGATCTTTTCCTTCTTCTTCCCCTTTTTTGTCAAACCCATCAACCTTCTTGGATAACATTCTAACATCCGAGGAGAGGTTTGATATTGCATTCATCAGAATTTCTTGCATTAAATCCATTCTTTTATTGATAGTGTTTTCCAAAAAATAAAGATGTCTTGAGAACAAGGCTTGAGTTTGGAAGTGTGCTTCAGCTGATGCTCTGTCTTTTCTAAGTTCATCCATTAGGCCAATATGAGTTCGAATTGTGTTTGTGGTTCTGGGCTCTTCTGTCTTCTTAGCCTTGCCCTTTGAGTCAGTCAGAACATGAGGAATACTCAGTCATGATCTAGTTGCATCAACCATTTCTCTAATCACTATCTCTTTGGGTCTGACAAATGGCAAGGTAGTTGGGCCAGAGATAGTGATCAATGGAGCTTTAACTCCATCAAGTTTCTTCTTATCACCAGATTCGGTGATAGTCTTCTTGTGTTGAACAACAAGAGGAGGTAACTGATCTTTAGTTGAAGATCCAACTGGTATTGCTCTCAAAGGAATAGCCTTGATCGGCTGTTCAGCTCCAGATTGTATCAGCCTGTCAGTTGGGATGGTGCTAAGAACAGTTGTTGGTTTTATCTTGATAGTTATGGGCTTCTTGACGATTTTAACTGAAGGAGTATTCTCAAAATCAGTTTCACTGACAATCAGCTTGCGTTTGATTGTCCTCTTCTGAACTGTCTTCTTTCCTTTCTTAATTGATTTGGGAGCCTCCTGCATCCCAATCTCCCTTTTTACCTTAATGAACTATTCAGGAGAGATGTCCAGCTTGAGCTTCGGCAGCTGAACATTTTTCAAATTGAAGATTTTGAACTTGGATGACCTCTCAGAGGAGTCATCCACCAAGCCCTTGCTTCTCAGAAAATAACTGAGCGGAACTGCAAATCCATTCGATTGTTTCGATGATTGAAACATTTTTTTGAGAAGGTTAAAGATGATACCTTTCCATTGCAGTCTTTTTCCAGCCATGATAGCAGTCATGACTTGAAATTTTTCCAGAGTGAGAGCAGCAAAAGATCCTGCTTTGGCGAGTAGCCCTTTGGCCACGATATCAGCCAGTAACTGGATTTCTGGCTTCAGTTCTTTTTTGGGATCGGAAACCTTGATTTTTCGTCCATCAGAAGATAGGAGAGTTTGCATCTCCTCAACATCAGATGTTTTCACATCAGAGATATTATCCATTCCATGAATAGGCAGCTGAAAGATGTTGCTGAAAGAGTCTTCTTCGATTATCAACAACTGATTGTTGACGGTGGTAGTGATGTTGCTATCAGGAGAGATAAATCCATTGGAATAGAGATCCTGAATATATTTTGGATAAATTTCTTTGGAAGATAATCCCAGAAATGTCTTCAATCCAGCAGCCTCTAGTTGGAGAAAAACATTCTTGATATCCTTGTCCTGGATAGACATGACTGAATCAAAATCAATTGCCATTGCGTTCAGCATGTACGCCAAAACTTGATTTGCCATTGCTGAAGGATTGGTTATCTGTGAGATAGAAAGCTCTGTGTATTGATTTTCTCTGTAAACTGAAATGTGCGTAAATAAAAATTGAAATGAGGCAGGTTCAAGTAAATATGTATGTGACTATTCAAATTTTCGAACACGTGTGAGTCCTGGATAAAATCGTGTGTTTGTGTAGTGAAAATGTGTGTAGAATTTAAATGGGCTACATGGGGCCACTTTTTAGAAAACTATTCATTGAAAGACGTCAATTAAATGCGTAATTATCAGTCACATCACTTATTATGTAATATTTATCGATTTATTAGTTAACATATTGGAGAAGATCAGTTAGGTCAGCAACTGAGTGATCAGTTGAAGGCTGAGTCATTTCAGTTGAAGACCTACTGACTATTGTCTTCTCAGTTAACCGTTTATGATCGATATTCCTCCTCAATAAATGCATATTAATAAAAGAAAGGGTAAGAGAAGCTTAGTTTGAATAAGTCAATGGCTTTTCGGTTGACTAGAGTCACTTCGTCTTCTTCTATGTCTTCATTATCTGTCTGTCTATAAATAAGAGCAAAGTTATTAGATAATAATAGTTAAACATCGATGGATAGTTCAAGTAGTTCCAACGTCCCTCTTTCTGCGTTACCACCTCTCCGTTTGGAGAGTTTGAAGGAAGATATCAAAGAACTCGTCTTTTCAAAGGTCATGTCCACTTGGACCAAGATACACGAGATCCAGACCATTCAACGTGATGGATTAGTTGCTACTGATAAGCAGGGGGCAACTGCAAGTGTAAGGCCCAAAATCAGTACACGTAAAACCCATTTATTTATTTAAATTTTTTATTTAATTAATTTTAAAATGATTTTTAACGACACATGATTTATGAAATTGAATTATTACAAGTTTATGTGATGCGCGTTAAAATGTTTTCTCGAGTTTCATGTTTCAGGCAAATATTCGATGTGGGATCGAGGAAAGGAGACCGACGACGATTTAGGCGATTTTAAAATGTGGTATTTTATTTCAAGTCAAGACAGTGACATTTTAAAATGATTTATTAAATTTTAGCATTTTTTAACCCTAATTTAATTTATTAAGTGATTTTAAGATTTTAAACTTTTAATGTTTAACACATGTGTATTTTAATTCAAATTTAGGGATGCTATTATTTTAATGGAGAATTAGTATTTTATTTAGTATACTAATTGATTATTAGTATTTTAATATCATAATTAAGCCCTTTAATGCCCTCTCCACTAACCCACTAACCCATTCACACACACACACACACACGTTACACTCACACACATGCACTATATATACACACACACACACTTGGCCTATGCACACACACATCTCTTGCGGCCTTTCATTTCTTTTTGGAGAGAATTGTTAAGGTTCTTAGTTCTTTATCCATCAGCCACACTCCCCTTCAAATTATTTCAGCAACAACGCGTTGATTTTAGCAGCAAAATCGTGCCTCAAGTTGCCCGAATCGCTTCTCGCGTCGTTTCGTTATTCGCCGTATCGTGAGTTTTAAAGATCAAAGGCATGCATATGCTTTCGTTTTCACATCGATATTGTCATAGTAATTATTTTGATGTATACTGTATGAAAAACATATGTAGGTTATGCAAAAGTTTGAGCAAAAATGTTTGAAACGATTTTGGATCAAAATTGTGGGTCTCAAAAACCTAGACTGCTGTCTTTTTGAATACTGTGAATTTTGGTCGCTTTTCTGGAAAATATTTCCACATATAAAACGTAGGAATTTTGATATCTTTGATTTGACAGTAAATTCGTATTTTTTGGACAAGCAACAAGTGAGTTATGATCATTTTTGTGGGACTGCACAAGTTGTGAAATTTCTGTGTCATAAAATCCGTCACATCTGGTATTTCGAATTCTGCGACTTATAGGTTGGTTTTCTGGAAATATTTTCAACATATGATTTTTAGTATTCCATGTTATCTTTCATTTGACAATAAATCTATAATTTTCTGATAAGAAATGGAGAGATATTTTTTTTAACGTAAACCCGCTCAAGCTGTATAAATTTGCCCATGTTCTTCATGTTTTCTAAAGTTTTGGTTGCAGGCTTCGTTGGGATCTCCTGAATCTTTGCTGATTTGGTTAGTGCAGCATGTCTAGAGCATTCCAACGAAGCCCTCGACGTTTTTAAGTATGTTCGACGTGCAAAAGAAAATGTTTTATTTTTGAGGTATGCTAAATGTCTTGTGGCCAAATATGAAAGGGTTTGGAAGTCGGTGAATTTGGCCGAGGACCTCTCCACCCCAGTAAAGTATTACCAAGTTTAGATCAGGAATGGAAAGAGGTAAAGTATGACTATGGACCAATCCACCCGGTAAAGCATGACCGGGAATCTCATATATGTGTAGTGGACATCCCTGCCAGCCCAGTACTGTGGTTTAGTCTGATCAGGCACATTTATGCTACGGGTCACTTGCTTTGAAACATATCTCTACGTAAAATGATGTTATGCATGTTCAATTATGTATGATGCAAGTATGTTTATGAAATAGGTTTATGAAATGATGGCATGTCTATGTTTATGTACGTATGTTCGAGTTCAAGTATGTACGCTCTACTTTAAAATGCATGTGGGTTTTATTACATAATATTTGTTATTCTCAGTTTGTACATGTTGAGCCTTTAGACTCACTAGACTTGATCGATGCAGGTGAGGGCGAGTATAAGGAGACGAGGGGTGGGGACCAATGAGCCGGCTCGATCTGAGCAGGAGGCTAAACCCGAGGACCGCCTACGTTTTTAAGTCGTTATGCATGTTTCGAATACTCTGATTTTCACGAGACTGTTTATGATGTTTAAACAATTACCGTTTAGCAAAATTTATTTGTAATTGTTTTCATTTCAAATATTTTTAGACGAGCAGATTATTTTCATCGCGAATTTAAAGGTTCATTACTTATTTAAGAAATTTTTTATTTTTTTCGCAAATTTCAATTATTTCAAAAATACGGTATGTTAAAGCAAGAAATTATAAGAGGTTTCTTGAAGTCATCCATACTTCAGATTTTGCCACTAATGAAGGTCTTATTCAGTTGATTCTTATGAAGGAGTGGAATGTGCTGTAAAAGATTTCTTCTTTAGAACGTTTAAGAAGAGTTAACTGTCATGAATTATCTAATTGGATGTCCCTTTGGCAAGCTGCCACTAAAAGGGAACTGAATTGTGTAATCTGGATGAGATTTTATCAATAAAATTGTAGTTTCGATTCATTGATGTTTCCTTATCTGCATATGAACTGATATCAGTTGACAGACAGTTAACTTACTGATCAAGACTAAGTGAATAGTTATTAATTGATAATTGACTAACTGAATAAAAATTAACAACAACTGGCATAACAACATTATCATTGATATAAATAAGACAGATTAATAAAGCCAAGAATATTGTGAAAATGAGAAAACTTTGTCTCTGGTAACGGTTTGGTGAAGATGTCAGCTGCTTGTTGTTCAGTTGGTATCTATTCCAGCCTTATTGCTTTCTTCAGAGCATGATCTGTGATGAAGTGATGCCTGACATCGATATGCTTGGTCCTAGAGTGTAGAACTGGATTCTATGTAATTCCAATCGTTCTTATATTATCACAAAATATTGGTGATTATTTTGCAATAACTCCAAAGTCTTTCAGTTGTTGCTAAATCCAGATCAGTTGTGCACAGCAGCTTCCAGCAGCAAGATATTCTGCTTCAGTTGTGGAGGTTTTTATGGATGTTTACTTCTTGTTGAACCATGAATTACTCCGTCTCCTAGAAACTGACATGATCTACTGGTGCTTTTACGATTTAGCTTACATCCTGCATAATCTGAATATGAATATCCAACTAAATTGAAAGAAGCCCACATTTTGATTGCCTTTAAGATATTTTAAAATGCGTTTAGCAGCTGAAAAATGTGATTTCTTTGGATCTGCCTGAAATCTAGCACACATACAAACAACAAATACAATATCAGGACGACTAGCAGTTAGGTATAATAAATGAACCTATTTGCAGTTGAACATGTTTCGATGCCAAATTTTTTAAGCAATTCCTTTGTATATTTGGTCTGGCTGATAAAAGTATCAGTTTCCAGTTGCTTTACTTGCAGACCGAGGAAAAATGTCAGTTCACCCATCATACTCATCTCGAATTTTTCCTGCATTTATTTGGAAAATTTCTAACATAATTTGGGGTTAGTTGACCCAAAAATAATATCATCAACATATATTTTCATAAGTAAAATGTGATCATTCTTTGAAAATTTCAACCTAATCTTATCAACTAATCCAACAGTAAAATCATGATCAGTGAGGAATTTTGAAAGAGTTTCGTACCAAGCTCTTGGAGTTTGTTTAAGACCATATAAGGCTTTGTTCAAATGATAAACATGATCAAGAAGAGAGTGATTAACAAAACCTGGGGTTGTTCAACATATAATTCTTCCTGTAACTGACCGTTCAGAAATGCACTCTTCACGTCCATCTGGTAGACTGTAAAGTTCTTGAATGAGGCATAGCCAATGAACATTATGATTGCTTCTAGTCTTTCAACTGATACATAAGTTTCATCGTAATCTATTCCTTCTTCTTGCCTATATCCTTGTGCTACAAGCCACGCTTTGTTGCACACAACTGAATTATCTTCATTCAATTTGTTTTTTTATACCCACTTTGAACCTATAATGGTTTTAGAAACTGGTCTAGGAACTAAGTTCGATACATTGTTATGGGTAAATTTATTTTGCACTTCTTGCATGTCATTTATTTAGTTAGGATCCGCAAGAGCTTCATCAATTTTCTTAGGTTCCATTTGGGAAACGAAAGCTGAATGAATAAATAAATTAAACATTTGATTTCGAGTTCTTATCGGAGCAGATGGATTACCTACTACCAATTCTGGTGGATGTGATTTCTTCCATATGTACTCACCAGTTATTGCATCCAACTCAGCAACTGCTTCGGTTGGAAACTGAATATTTTTTTCAGTTTCGGTTGCTGCTGTATCAGTTGGTTACTGACTATTATCATTTTGCTCCACCAACTGATTATCAGTAACAATTTCTTGTTCAAATGATTGATAAAGCACTTCTGGTTTTGGTGTTTGAAGGATATTTCGATTGATGTGATTTTCTTCTTCATCATCATCATCCAAACTGATATCTGTAAAGCGATCAACTAGCTTAATTGGATCAGTTGGCTTATCAGTTAGCGTAGATTCATCAAATACAACAAGAATAGACTTTTCTACGTTCAAAGTGCATTTGTTAAAAACTCTGTAAGATTTACTAACTGATGAACACCCAAGAAATATTAGGATCTGCAGATTTAGCATCAATAGTTTTTAAATGATTTTTGCCATTATCAAGAATAAAACATCTACAGCCGAATATTTTGAAATAATAAACCACGCTTTTGCGTCCATGACAGATCTCATACGGTGTTTTCAAATAATTCTTATTAATCATTGATCTGTTCTGAGTATAACATGCAGTGTTTACTGCTTCTGCCCAAAACTTCTGAGAAATACCAGAATCAGCAAGCATTGTTCTAGAAACTTTTTTAAGGGTCCGATTTCTTCTCTCAGCTACACCATTTTGCTGAGAAGTTCTTGCTGCTGAGGGCTCATGCTTGATCCCAATATTTTCTAAAAATTGTGAAAGATTTTGATCGATGAATTCAGTCCCTCGATCAGACCTTATTCGATCAATCACAACTGATTTTTCATTTAATAGTCTTTTGAAAAGCTTAATCAGTTGTACAGCAGTTTGGTCTTTGGATTTAAGAAAATAACCCAAGTAAATCTTGAAAAATTATCCACGACTACTAAGGTATATTCCATCCCCCCTAAGTTCATGACTGGTATAGGACCAAAAAGATCCATATGTAGCAGTTGTAAGCATCGGGAAAATGTTTACAACCTTTGTTTTTAAATGAAGATTTACTTGCTTACCAAACTGACATGCTGAACAAATTTTACCTTTTGAAAAATCTATTTTGGGCAAACCAGTTACAAGATCATGGTTACTCAGATAAGCAATGTATTTAAAGTTAAGGTGGCTCAACGTCTTATGCCACAACCAGTTTTTAGAAGATTTGGAAGCTATAAAACAAACTGGTGCATAAGGTTGATAAGTACAAATGACTTTGTAGGTGTTCCCACAACGATTGCCAGTTAGGATGATGTAGGACCGAGCGCTTACCGCTTTACCAAAAGCTATAGCTAGTTGTAATGGTGCAACTCAAATCTTTTAAACCACACAGCAGCTCAAGCACCATAGTTCGATCGCTATACCAAGCAGGGACAATTATTGCACCCAACAATATTCTTCTCAATAATTGCACTCCTTGAAATCAATTGGAATCGAACCCATGACATTGGCTCTGATACCAATTGTAGGACCGAACGCTTGCCGCTTTACCAAAAGCTATAGCTAGTGGTAATGGTGCAACTCAAATCTTTTAAACCGCATAGCAGCTCAAGCACCACGGTTCGATCTCTCTACCAAGCAGGGACAATTGTTACACCCAACAGATGATCTCATCAGTTGAGTCTCTAACTGAGCAAGTGTGTCTGTTAAACTGAACTGAGAATTTATTATCGCATAACTAACTGATGCTAATCAAGTTATACTTCAAATTCTCAACTAGTAAAACATCTTTGATAGTAAAATTACCATGGATAAGCTTACTATTACCCACAGTTTTACCTCTGGAGTTGTCTCCAAAACTATTGTTTGGACTAGTGTATTTGATCAGTTGGGATAGCAAATTTGCATCCCCTGTCATATGACGCGAGCGTCCACTCTCCAGATACTGGGTTAATTTTTTGTTTGTACTTGTCATCTGCAATCACACACAATATATAATCTTGGTACCCACATCTATTTTGGTCCTAAACTGATTAGTCCTTTAGGAACCCAGACTTGGACCAGTCTAACTGACTTTCCAGTTGTTGTGTTCCAAATAGTTTTTCTCGGCTTGTGTGTGCTTGATGTGTAGTGTGCAGTTGAAGCAATATGAGCTTTAGCCTTGTTCAACCGGTTGTTCAGTCGATATCTTTTCTGAACTGGCTTGCTGTTATAGTAATCGGAGAACTGGCTTGCTGTTATAGTAATTGGAATAGCCATTAGAATAGTTCAGGTATTTATTGCTGAACCTTTTTGATGACTGACTTTGTGGGTCAGTTGAAATTTTTTGGCTATAATCAATACCATACCTTCTAGCCTTGTTCTTTCAAAAGGTTGTACAACTGGTTTAATTGGCTCAGGTTGTTTTTGTATCACAACCAATTTTACAAAGTGAATATATTTCCCTTTGCCCATGTTCAGTTTTGGCTGAGTATCATTGGTGGAAGTTTCATCTTGGTTGCTAAACCCTAAACCAGTTTTATCAGTAACTGATTTTTGCTTATCTTGTATTTCATCTAGTGCAACAGATGATTTATCACATGCCTTAATAAGCTCAGTTTGCTTTGAATTCTCAAGCATTAACTGTTGAATCATAGATTGATTCTTGCTTTTTTCAGTATTCAGCTCAGCAATCTCCCGTTTAAGACTTAACAGATCAACTGATTCGTCAATTTAAGTTTTATCGTCTTTGGGATCAATTTGCTTTGCTCTGGCCTTATCAAAAGATAAGGCAAGCTTGTGATACTCATTGACCATGTCATGAAGTGTAGAAATAAGTTCATCTCGTGTGAAGTCAGTTGAACTAAAGTCGAATACCTATTGACTGGTTGACTCCAGTTCTGTGTCATCAGCCATCCGACACTTGACCTCTTCATCATCATAACTGGAGCAGCTCAAGCTCTCAGGTTCTGAATCATTACTGTCAGATTCCGCCCATTTGGACTTGCTTTCCTCTGCTAGAAGCACCTCATGCTTCTTTCTGTATTATGTCTTATCATCCTTAGTTCTTCTCTTGTGCTCGTAATATTTCTTTCCCTTTTTAGTTGAGCCTCGACTTTCCTTCTTTGGCTTAGGAGAGTCAGCAATAAAGTGATCAGCTTCGCCATAGTTGTAGCAAGCATTAGGTTCTTCCTTAGAGCTATTTCTCTGATATTGTCTTTGAAAGTTTCCTTAATTTCTTCTCATAAATCTTCCAAACTTTTTGACAAATAATGACATAGCATCATTGCTTAACTGATAGACAGATTTGTCAATTGAACAGTTGGTTCCAGTTTGACAGCAGTTAGGGCAGTTGTAGCAGCTGGAGTAGAAGGTTCCCCTTCTCTGGTTTGCAACTCAAACTCGTAGGATTTTAAATCAGCAAATAAATCATGAAGTTCGACCTTGTTCAGGTCCTTTGATTCTCTCATTGACATGGTCTTAACATCCCATGCCTTGGAAGTACCTCTAACTACTTTCAGTGCTACTTCTTTATTTGTATACACCTTTCCGAGTGCATTCAGTTCGTTTACTATGCTACTGATTCTTTCATCATATTCGTGCATGGATTCTCTAATCTTCATCTTGATATTGTCTAATTTTTGAACAACAACAAGTAGTTTATTCTCCTTGGTTTGCTCATTGTCTTAGCAGAGCTGAATCAGTTTCTCCTATATTTCCTTAGCAGTTTTGCACAATTTTATTTTGCTAAAAGTGACTTTATCCAACGTTTTGTACAAGATGTCTTTAGCCACATTTTCCAAGTTGGTTTTTCTCTTGTCTTCAGCTGTCCATTCATCTCGGGGTTTTTGAATGCGATGAGGTGCCCCATCAGTTATGGAAACAACAGTGTTTGCCTTTAATATTTTCATGGGTTCGTATGTAATGAAATACCACAAGTCATCGTCTTGTGCAGCTAGATGAGCCTGCATTCTGATTTTCAAATCATCAAAATCCTCTCTGGAGAACATTGAAATTTTTTTGGATGAAGACATGTTAATTAGTTTGTATATTGGAATATTTGGGAAGAATATTCAACTGCTCTGATACCACTTGATATGATCAAGTAAATGTGAAAGAGTGTTTAGAAGGGGAAGTGGTTGAATAAACACTAACAATTTTCCAAACTTTTTCTCATTTTGTGAGTCAGTTTAGTGATAAAATGATTCTCGGAAATCTTGTAAGTCAATATCAATTAATTAACAATAAAAGTGATGAAATAAACTGAGGATAGATAGAATAAAACTGAAATAAGAAGGCACAAGGTTTTATGAATGTTCGGAGATTTCAAACACTCCTATATCACCTCTTTTATCACAAAGATATGATATTCATTAAAAGAATTTTATCAATACAAAGAGTTGTATAGACCCACTTCAGTTATGAACTTGACAATGCCAAACTGAAACTTTTAATTACAAACAAGTTTACAATACTCGAATGGACTGAAATAATTTAGCACAACTGATATCTCAAGATCAAGTATTAAAGCAATAACAATTTGTGCTTGTGAGCTCGAAGTATAGACTTGAATGCTATGAATGTATAAAATAAGCGTGGGCAAAGATTTCACCAGAGTAAGAGTAGTATAATAATCGGGTTAGTTCAAACTTGGAGAGATCAGAGACTTTCTCAGATGCTCTTCTCTGCTATTTATAGGCTTTGCCTCCAACGGTAATATTGAATGCGATTTGAAACTTTCTATTCGTTGATTGCTACGTTAAAATTCTTCTGACAAACGTACACTGCAGCTTTTCTGAAACGCGGCAATCCCACTACTTGTTGCAGTCAGCTTTTGTACAATTGTTGGTTGAACGTCCTTTTCCTTAACTGGTGACGTGTCCTGCAGAAAGATCAGCTGATAGAATGTAGCTGATAAGCTCACAACTGTTTGTAATAACTGATCAGTTACAACTGATCAGTTAGTTGTATGCGTAGTTCAGTTGTCTTTGAAAATCTGCGTACTAATTTTCAGTTATGGGCAACCGATAGTTTGCTTATTTTAGATCAGTTTCTATCAGTTTTCTTGATCAATTAGTTCAATCTATTATGCTTTCAGTTTCTCAAACTTCCGAAATTCAGTTTCCAACACCTCTCTTTTCTCTTTTGTTTTTGCACCGCTCTATTGTTGATGGTCTTGGTCTGTATTTATAGCAATAATGCGACCGTACATCAAGACTCATCACATGTAATCATTGCAGCTTGAATGTGTTCCTTGAAATTTGTGTCTCAACTTCTCCGACAGTCATTCTGGAACATTTTGTTTTTAAGCTTTGCTGCAACATCTATTATTGTACTATTGATAGTAAAGTTTCTTTTCCTTAATGTGCGCAGCTGGATTCCACCTACAATAAATTGAACTGCTCTTGATAATTCAGTTGGAATGATTTAGTTTGGCGCAATAAGTTGGCACTTTTTGCACACTTAGGTAAATCATTAGTAACAAAATAACAAGTTTTATTAACGTCAAAATCAAGATTGCGAACATAAAATGTTTCAACAAGTACCAACTGATGAATCATAAACCAGTTCAACCGATTGTCCAGCTAATAGGTGGTTCAGAAGAAGACCTTCAGAAGCCTGGCCAGCTGATGGCAGCTGATGAAGAATTCAACTGATGAAGAGCCCAGCTGACCAGTTCAACTGAAAGAGTGAAATCAATTCAACTGACGAGTCAACTGATTTCACCTGCCCAACTAAAGATCAGTTCATTAATGTCCGAAAAATCAGTCCATGTAAACCGCATGCATGCAAAATTATTTTAATTGTTTACTTGTTTTAATTAATTTATATTAAATGCTAGCATGATGTTTATTATATGATTAAATATATGATTGCATGATTAAATGATTATATAACATGATATCATAAAATTAAGGATTATACCGGAATATTCGATAATAGACAGGGAAAGGAGACCGGGGACGATCAAGACAAGAATATGTATTTTTATTTAAATAATGGCAAGGCTTCATAATATGATTTAAAAATGATTTAAATTTCCTAAAAATGCTGGAGTTCGAATTATTTTACGAGTCGAGCTCGATTTTGTCCGGGAAATCGGTTTTGGGCCAATAAATTATTTTTAAAAATACCAAATGCAATATTTTCGAAAACGAATTTTTGTAGAATATTATTTTACAATTAAATAAGCTGAATTGGGCCTAATTAAGATAAATTAAGTAGGCCCAATCACCATAACCAAGCAAGCCCAAACCTAAGCCCAATTACATGTTAATTAAAATATATAAATAGTGTTTTAGAGTTTTCTTTCACCATAATCATCACCCAACAGCCGAAACACACCACACACAATTCACAATTTCGAAAAAAAATAAGGAGGAGGAAAGCTTGTGTTCTTCATCGCCCATTCGTCCTTCCTCGTCGATGATTGAAAATTCGAGTGTTATAAACGCAAGGGCACGTTCATAAACCATTTTAAAACATCATACAAATCATATTATGTGTGTTTTATTTGATTATGCATGAAAAAATTCTTGAGTTCGATTATTTTATGATACGTTACGTATTTTAAATGTTTTAACGATTCTACGCTTGTTTTGAAATTGTTTTTGACTCCAACTGACACGCTGCCAATACATGATAAAATATGATAAATTATGGATAAAATATGAAAAAACATGAGAAGTAACACTGAGAATAAATATCTATAGAAATGATTTCACTAAGTTTCCACGATATTTATTCCCAGTTAAATTTATATTCATGAATTCCAATTGTCCAATGGCCAAGAACACATAATTATTTTAGTCTCCCTTTCCCAAGTGACGAATAAATTTTATCATTCAAACTTCGATTCAAACATTCCTAATAAGAATCTAAGTTTAAATGACAAATGCAAAAACAATGTTCTTACATAAGCCTCCCTAAAGTTATATGCCTTCCGAACAATAAAAACGTTCAACGATGTGTCTCTAATGATCTATAATCCTATTCCCTCTCCCGAATTGTAGAATCAATCAAACAACACACAATTTATGGCCAGTAAACTGCAGTCAAATAAACACAGAGAACACAATTAAACCAAAAAGGAATTCAATCAAATAAACAACCATGTCAAATCATCGTGTCCACAAAGCTACATCATTCTCTAGACTGGAAAATTAGTTCATGACGTATTCTAAAAAGAGACAACACATGTTTAACGTTTTAGACATTGCAACACAGTAAAAGATAGAAGCGAAAGAGTAAATGACAAATCCGAAGTATCATCTCTGTCCCCAAATCCGTCGTTCTTCGTATTTGCGATCGATCTTTGCCTTCCGGATCTTTGTCTCGTGTTCTCTTTCTCTCTCTCTCTCTCTCTCTCTCTCTCTCTCTCTCTCTCTCTAGCCGTTGCCATTGGCGCCTCGGCGCTGAGTAAGTGGCGCCGTCTCTCTCTCTCTCTCACAAAAATGGCCTCCTCAAAACCCTTGTTTACTTTTTTATTTTTCCCGTCGAGCCGTTAGTCGAAAATTTTTCGCTGCCATTGGCGCCTCGACGCTGAGTAAGTGGCGCCGTGCTTCGCTCCTGTAGGCGCCGCGGCGCCTAAGCGCTTGTTCTTCGGCAATGATGAACCACGGCGCGTCTTGGACAGTGCCTAGGCGCTTATCCGTCGCACAAATGAGCGCTATGGCTCTTCATGTGGCGCTGCGGCTCTCGTGTATAGCAGTTTCATGCTCAGAAATACCTCTGTTAGCTCTAAACCATCCATTGGTTGTTTATCCCCTGCACAAAACATAAACAACAAAAACCAAGTATAATTCTGTTCGAAACCAACATAGATAAAATGGATTAACATATAAATTAAGTGCAATTCTTGCACTTATCAAACCCCCCAAACTTGAACAATTGCTAGTCCCGAGCAAAATAAGAGTAGGAATAGGAATTCAATCAACAAATAATGATAATGACTAAAAGTCATGGATATGCAACCATTGATCTTGGCCTCCGACTAATCCATTTTTATGTAATTCATAGTCACTCAAGAGTCACGTGCATGTGGGATATGTCAATGTTCCTTTACCCAATCAAATGCTCAAATAAATTTACAACACCCACTAGCTTTATAAACTCAAGAGATCTTCAGTTCAGTTTAAACCAAACTTCATTAATATACAAATTCACTATCACATATCCCAAAGGACATCATTGGTAATTGTTTGGTTCAATAGGTATTCAACATTAGTATATCAAACAATGATGTTACCCAATGAGATGCTTTCGAGCAAATGAATAAAGTTTATACTTGCTAACCATGTTTCTCAAGTATCCATATGCTTGACTTGAACAACTTTTCTCCAATAGTATATTAGATAAATGTGACAAAGTTAATAGGTCTTCTAGGCTTGTAACGTTAGGCTATGGCTCATGGTTACAACAAAATGTATGGAAATACAAATTTTAGAGAAATAATCTAATTTTTATCATCTTCACTCTCATTTCATTCGCCATCACTTTATTGTTTTCGTCTCAATCATATCCTCCATTTCCCATATTTTTCTTTTTCACCACTTTTCGATTCATTCTTTGATTGATTTTCTTCTTTTTGTCTCTTTTTCAACTCCTCTTTGCACATGTAGTTTTTTTTCTTTTTCTTTTCAAGGAGTACTTGAATATTTACAATACCAATGAACTTATTTCTCTCAAAATTAGGTAGGACAATAAGTATATAAGTTTCATTAGGTAGTTGTTGTGGGATGTAGAATAGATACAAGTTGGGGCTAATTGTATGTCATTGACACACACCACTTGATTTTTTTTAAATAGGCTCAAAATGGGACACTAGAGATATTTCATGTTTATTCGGTAGGCTCAAAGGCTTAAATGGTCTCAAAGATTGCCTAAATCATTCCTATGTCATATATTATCCGTATTTCACCTAGAAAAGTGTTCAATCAAGTTCTAGATTTCCGTCTTTCCATTAGTCAACTCATACGAACCAATTATATGCATTTTTCAATAAAAATTGATATATGAGATAGGTGCACAGAGAAAACTCAAGCATCTCAATCTAATCGAGGTTCAATGGGCTCAAGAACGATAATAGCAATGAAAACAGACCCAAAGAAATTGAGAAAGATTGCCTAGGTCAATTCTATGTTATCAAAGGTGTCAGTTAATTTCATGTGAGAAATGCTAAAGTTCAGATCTCTATTGTCTATTTAGCATTGCAAGTATGTAAATTTTCTCTAAGCATCGATAGTATCAATAAACATGACAGTGCAAAAAAAATTTGTGATTCTCAAGTTATCATAAACACATGTTTTCAAAACCTTAACTTCATTCTCATCGTCGGCCACTCAATGATTTGTCCATGACCCTTTCTGTAATGCCCGAGACTTAATTACTGTAATCATACGTTGATTAATTGATTTGATTGAGGTTATACGAACTTGAATGAAGAAGTCGGGCATCGTTACATTATAAGATGTTCGGCCGGCGCACATGCGCGAAGAAACACGCGCATATGCGCGAGGGGTCCAGAAGCCCTCGCGCATATGCGCGAGAAAAGGCGCGCATATGCGCGACACCTCCAGAATCTTTGGCGCACATGCGCGAGATGAAGCGCGCATATGCGCGAGTGGTTTTGTGGCAAACTTTGGAGAAGCCACGTATGATTTTACATGCAATATATATATATATATATATATATATATATATATATATATATGTATGTATATATAACCGATCCTTGCTTCAGAATGAAGGTAAAGAATTGAGGAAGAATGCTCGAAGCTCTCTCGGGCGTGAAATTGAATGCCACATAAAATCCGTCCGTCTGTTTTTAAATCCGACTTCAGTACTGAGTTCCTATCGACGCAGGCTATAACTGGAAGTAAGTTTTGTTACGTTTAGACATGATTTGAATTTATGATATTTTCAGAATTGAATATGAATCAGATATGATGTTGCTGCTACAGTAGGCATTGTATAATTGAAGTCAGATTAAAGAATAGACTGTTTATACAATTGTTATGATTTTTAGAATTGATTTGATTAAGATTCGATATCAGAGTTGTGTTATTACTGATTTGAGTATACCGATATTGAGATTATGAATTGTACTTGTAAAGACCCGAAAATACTTGCTTTGAAAATTTGCGGAAAATTAAATTTTTTTCTTTTTAAAAGAACTTAAATGGTCTCATTCATAAAATCAACTGATAAATCCAGTTCAAAGTTTAAAATATCGCAGCGGAAGAAAATACCGTTTGCCAAGAATCACAATTTAAAAAAATATCCAACGACTGATAAAATGTTTGCGGAATAAAATAACAACTGCTGCACTGAGGTCCTCGGGTGCCACTACTGCCGACCCAAGCTGGCTCACTGGTCCCCGCCCCCGGCCCTAGCCTCATCAGTACCTACAACAATCAAGTCTAGTGAGCCTAAAACTCAGCATGCATATATCGCAGGTAACGAGTAAAATCTGAAGTAAAATATGCATGGGATAAAATATCATGTCATGAGGCATGCTGAAAATAATCTGTACTGAGCAATTATATTACGTGCATAACTGAACTGAAAATCACAGTAAAAATATTTGCTCCTTGGAGCCCTGCACTGAAATAACGGGTAAAATTTTCTGTTGAGATTATGTTTTACGCCTGTGGCCACTACACTAAGCTGAACTGATCGGTAACTGGCTACCGGGGAGTCTGAAACTGAACTGAGCTGGCCGGTCACTGGCGACCGGGTGGTACCAAACTGAACTGAGCGGTCACTGGCGACCGTATAAAATAATACTCCCACATAGTGAATGAACCACAAGCCATATCGCATAAATCTCAAAAATAATCATTTTCTATTTAATGCACGTAAAATAATTAACTGGCATAATGAAAATTCCTGTATATGTTACCAACTGGATTGGATCGTCCCAAGCTCGCTGCAACCTAAATATGCCATGAAAATATGCAATGGATTTTCTTGGGCAAACTTATGCAATTAAATTTTGAAAATGCGACAAAAACGTCTAACGACCTCGTACTTTAATCATGACTTTGGACCAACCTGAACCAACACTGAACCAACGTGACGTCATGATTAAAATACACTTAAAATTATGAATTTATGCTCCTAAAATTATGAGGGTCGAAACCTAGGTGAAATGGAGGCCAAAACAAGAAACGCTCTTTCGAGAGTCAATTTGGCACATCGCACCGTAAATTCTCGTACGACCTCAAAAATGCTCCGAATCACGAACGGCCAAAAACGTGACCTTCCTAACTCGATGAGGCACTGTCCAGTCCAAGGCCATAGGCTAAAAGCCAACCAAGAACTCGAACGAGCCTTCGCACCATCACAGCAACTTGCTGTAAGTTTCCAGCAGCTGCGCAATTACAAGACTTGCGTTGGTTTCGAGACTATCGGCCATTAGGGGCGTGAACCACCGACCAGAGGCTCTTACCAACATCCCATGGAATGATTTGAACCATGGCTAAGGGCACAAGACCAGCCACAATTCGTACCACACCAGAAACGAGACTACACCTAGCCGAGAAGGAAATTCTGCGCGCGTAGGGAGTTTAGCTTCGCTTGTTGTCTCGCGTCGTTCCAGTGGCCATTTGATTGAACATGGCACGATCTAGACATCCCGTGGTAGGATATGAACCGTGGCTAAGGGCCATAGGCCAACCAAGATTCACACCCATACACAAAACCGAAACACAAGTGCTGTCACAAAATCAAAGGGCCGAGAGGGGTAGGCTGCTCTTGCGTTTTGCTTTTAAAACCGATCTTGCCGTGGACCAAGCCTCAAAAGGATGGCTTGGTCACGTCTTAGACATCACAAGGGGACGTTCTAACCATGGCTATAGCCCCTAGGGCAGTCAAGATCAGGAACATCTCTTGTTTGACAGCAAACTCAGAAATTCGAACACAAGAGACACAAAAAGAGAGGTTGCTGTCATTCTGAATTTCCAGCATGCGTGGGGCTTGATTTGTTGGACCAACATGGTCTTGACACACCCTAGTATGTGTCTAGATGTAGCCTAGTGAGCCTGGAGTCGAGCCAACCACCTGAATGCACAAAAACAAGCAAACCGTAAACTGCACAAGGAAAGCTAAAAAAAATCTGTGCAGAATTTTTACCAACACTGCTGTCAAATTCGGTTTATGGTGTTAAAATCATGAACATAAGATGCTAAAAAATACTATAGGACTTGATTGAGGTTTAGAAAAAGGTATAGACATGCCTGGATTTTTCGTTTTGAAGAAAACAAAAAGAAATACACGATGCGGGGCGGAGGAGACGGAGTGCTTTTTCCTTCTTTTTTGCTACTCGGTTTCCTCTCTGTTTTTCTCACGGTTTTCCTCCCTAGAACTCACGGTTTTTTCTCAACTTTTACTCTGAAATTTCGAAATAATGGAGAGGGGAAAATGAGTCTAGGAGATGAAGGAAAGATTGCAAGATAAAGGAAGAAATATTCTTGCTATCTATGAGTTTGTGGGATAAGGAAAATAACATTGATGTCAAAAGATTTTGAGGGATATTTTGAGTGTAATTGGTCGATGGTTAGGTCTAGGATCAATGGAAGAATGTTGTTTAATTAATTAATTGATGGTGATTAAAAAGTTGGGAGAAATCTACCTAAAAAGATTAAGGGAGGTAACATGGAAATGAGTTGTAAATGAGAGAATCAAATCTTTTAAAAGAGGGGGACCGAACATTGTTATCAAAGTGAGGTAGAAAGTGCTTAATTAACAATTAATGGGGAGTTTAAAGGTGAGGGATTATCTCCTAAAAATGGGTAAGGAAAGAAATCAATTAAATTGTGAGTTGTAGATTAAATTAAATCTTGTTAAATGAGGGTGGCCGATAATTTCATAAAAAAAAGAGGGAAATTATCTCTTAAATATTGCATTTTTAATCTTTAGTGTTTTATCTTCCCATTAAATATTTAGAGAATTAAGGATTTAATTATTTAACTTTATTTACTACTTATCTCAACTTATTTAAATTAATTCCTTAAAACTTTTTTTAACTTAATTTAACTTATTTGCTAGCTAAATTAAATTCTGGAAATATTTTCTGAATCTTAAATTTATCTCTAAACTCCAACTCCAGTCCGGCCTCACTGAATTGAAATGAATAAAAATTAAACTGCTAGCTAAAATAATTAACTTCAAAGAAATGCGTTAAAATAATCATGCAATGAAGTCAATTTAATTTAAAATACTAGAATTATGCATGGCTTATACGCAGTCTAAGTTACGGGTTCTACAATCCTTCCCCCCTTAAAAGAAATTTCGTCCTCGAAATTAAAACTCACCGAATAACTCGGGGTAACGCTCTCTCATCTCTGGCTAACACTCCCACGTAGCTTCCTCTTCTGAATGGTTGAGCCATTTGACTTTGACTCGCTTAACCAACTTGTTCCGAAGTTTCTTCTCCTGTCTGTCTAAGATCTGCACTGGTCTCTCCTCATACGACAAGTTCGGAGTAAGTTGCAACGGCTCAAAATTCAGCACATGCGAAGGGTTCGCCATGTACTTTCTTAGCATGGAGACGTGTAACACATTGTGTACTCCGGCCAGATTCGGCGGAAGAGCTACACGATAAGCTAGCGTCCCAACTCTGTCAAGGATCTCAAATGGTCCAATGAATCTCGGACTGAGCTTCAATTTCTTCCCAAATCTCATGACACCCTTCATAGGTGCCACTTTCACAAAGACATGATCCCCCACTGCAAACTCTAAATCTCTCCTCCGCTGATCGGCATAACTCTTCTGTCTGCTCTGAGCAGTCCTCAACCTATCACGGATCTTGTCTACTACATCTGCTGCCTGCTGAACAATCTCGGGACCCAACTCTGCTCTCTCTCCTACTTCATCCCAATGAACAGGAGATCTACACTTACGGCCATACAAAGCTTCATACGGTGCCATACCAATAGAAGACTGGAAGCTGTTGTTATAGGTGAACTCTACCAATGGTAAGTTCGACTCCCAACTCCCTGAGAAATCAATGACGCAAGCGCGGAGAAGATCCTCCAAAATCTGAATAACTCGCTCCGACTGCCCATCTGTCTGCGGATGGAAAGCTGTGCTAAACAGCAACTTAGTACCCAAAGTCGAATGAAAACTCTTCCAAAATGAGGAAGTGAATCTAGGATCTCTGTCGGATACGATCGAAACTGGAATACCATGAAGTCGGACTATCTCCCGGTTATACAACTCTGCATACTGAACCATGGTGAAAGTCGTCTTAATAGGCTAGAAGTGCGCTGATTTGGTAAGACGATCTACAATCACCCAGATGGCATTCGATCCTCTGGCTGACTTCGGCAAACCTGTCACAAAGTCCATGGTAATGTTCTCCCACTTCCACTCAGGAATAGGAAGAGGCTTGAGCAAACCTGCTGGTCTCTGATGCTCGGCCTTCACTAACTGACAGGTCAGACACTCGGACACAAACCGTCTGATGTCCTTCTTCATACCCGGCCACCAGTACAATAGCTGCAGATCTTTGTACATCTTCGTACTCCCAGGATGAATGGAGTACGGGGACATATGGGCCTCTGATAAGATGTCTGCTCGGATAGAATCACTGCTAGGAACCCATATCCTGTCTCGGTATCTCACAATACCGTCGGTGACTGTATACAAGACACTGCCCTTGGCTTCATCTCTCTTCTTCCACTGTGCCATTTGCTCATCTGCTGACTGACCACTGCGAATACGGTCAATAAGAGAGGACTGGATAGTCAAGGTAGATAGTCGGGGAACTCTACCTCGAGGGTAAGTCTCGAGATCAAACCTCTGCATCTCAGTCTGAAGAGGTCTCTGAATCGTCAAGTGAGCCATCACTGCGACTTTTCTGCTCAGAGCATCAGCAACTACATTAGCTTTACCCGGGTGGTAGCTAATGTCACAGTCATAGTCTTTCACAAGCTCCAACCAACGCCTCTGACGCATGTTCAGCTCCTTCTGCGTAAAGAAATACTTGAGGCTCTTGTGGTCGGTAAAGATCTGGCACTTCTCCCCATACAAATAATGCCTCCAAATCTTCAATGCAAAAACTACTGCGGCCAACTCTAGATCATGGGTAGGGTAATTCTTCTCGTGGATTTTCAGCTGTCCAGAAGCATATGCTATCACTCTCCCATGTTGCATCAATACTGCGACAAGACCGAGCTTCGAAGCATCGGTATACAGAACAAACTCGCCGGGTCCTGACGGTGTGGCCAAAACTGGTGCTGAAATAAGAGCTTGCTTCAAAGTATCGAAGCTCTTCTGGCACACATCGCTCCACACAAACTTCACATTCTTCTTTGTCAGTGCTGTGAGTGGAACGGCAATGGAGGAGAATCCCTGAATGAATTTCCTGTAATATCCTGCTAGCCCAAGGAAACTGCGGATCTCGAATACATTCTGCGGCACAACCCAATCTCTGACTGCAGCGACTTTCGCCGGGTCTACCTCAATGCCACTGCTAGAAACAATGTGGCCCAAGAACGCCACCTTCTCTAACCAGAATTCGCATTACTGAACTTTGCGAATAATTTGTGCTTCTGCAAGGTCTGCAGCACTGTGGTCAGATGTCTGCTGTGATTCTCCCGACTCTTGGAGTAGACGAGAATGTCATCTATGAACACTATCACAAACTGATCGAGGTACGGCTGAAATACGCGATTCATGAGATCCATGAAGATCGCTGGCGCATTTGTCAGACCGAACGGCATCACAAGGAACTCGTAGTGACCATAACGAGTCCTGAAAGCTGTCTTGGAAACATCTGCATCTCTCACCCTCAACTGGTGATAACCGGAACGCAGGTCTATCTTAGAGAAAATCGAAGCTCCCTGCAACTAGTCAAACAGATCCTCAATCCTCGGAAGTGGGTACTTGTTCTTCACTGTAACCCTGTTCAGCTCCCGATAGTCAATGCAAAGCCTCATCGAGCCATCCTTCTTCTTCACAAATAAGACTGGCGCGCCCCATGGTGAAAAGCTCGGGCGAATGAACTCCTTGTCGAGAAGTTCCTGAATCTGCTTCTTTAGCTCTGCCATCTCTGTCGGTGCTAATCGGTACGGCGCTTTGGAGATCGGAGCCGTACATGGCATAAGTTCGATGGAAAATTCCACCTCTCTCTCGGGTGGCATACTAGAGACGTCCTCGGGAAAAATGTCTGGGAAATCTCTGACAATCGGAACATCTAAGGCTGACTGGCTGGGTTCCTCGGGGACAGATAAAAAGGTCGCTAGAAATGCCCGACACCCTCTATGCATAAGTTTCCTAGCCTGAACATATGGAATAATGCGCGGTAACGAAAAGTACCTGTCCGGCTCAAATAAGAACTGCTCCATTCCAGGCGGTCGGACAAGAACAGATCTCCGCTAGAAGTCTATCAACACTCTGTTCCTCAATAGCCAATCCATCCATAGGATGATGTCGAATTCCGGCATCGGTAGCACTATCAGATCAGCATATACAAGCTTACCATGCAGCTCCATATCTATATCTCGGATAACATTGGTAGCTGCCATCTACTCGCCTGAAGGCAGCACTACTGAAAAGGCTATATCTAGCCCAATGGTCTTGATCTTGAGAAAGTTTGCAAAGACCTCCGAAATAAACGAGTGAGTGGCCCCTGAATCTATTAAAGCTTTGGTGGCGGAACCGGATATAAAAATTCTCCCTGAAAGATCGGAACTCTAAGTTGAATCCCACTACAAGAACTAAACTTATAGACATGCAAAGGTCAAGGTTCTTCTAGCTTAATTCCCCCAAAATAAATCTGAGTAGAGCACGCAATCCTATAACAGTTCTAAGTTCAAAATCTAAATCCTGATTCCTAAAACGCTGAAATTCGAATAATAACTCAATGCTTAAAGGTACCTGTCAACAACATAGTCTCCGGGTTTGTTTCCGCTGCATGGAGAGCAAAAACTCTTCCTTGAGTAGGCAGATGTCGCTGAGGGCACTGCAGCAACATGTGGTCTGGACTGTCACACTTCAAACACTTTCTTGAGCCAGCCATACACGCTCCTGGATGGCGGCGTGAGCACCTGGGGCAGACTGGGTGCTCAAAAGTCCTCGGGGCTGGGCGCCCCTGCTGCTGCTGCGGCTGCTGGCCTCTGATTCTAGGCGGCCCATGAAATGGCCTCTTGTTTTGCTGTTGATGCTGATGAGGAGGAGGGCGGTGTGGTACCTGGACTGGGCGCTTGCCCTGGCGATCCCTCTCGATATCCCGCATATCCTGCTCTGCGGCTAAGGCCTTGGAGACGGCAATCTCATAAGTAGCAGGGTCAGACACCCTAACATCCCGGCGCAAGATCGGCCGTAAACCCACTAGGAAGTGCATCAATTTGGCTCTGGCATCATTCGCTATCAGGGGTACAAAGTGACAGCCCCTCTCGAACTTACGGATGAACTCCGTAACCGTCATATCACCCTGTCGCAGGCTCATGAACTCGGTGGTCAGCCTGGTGCGAACCTCCTCAGCAAAATACTTGGAGTAGAAAACCTCCGTAAAGCGGGTCCATGAAAGTGTAGCCAGGGTCAGGGCTACCGACGCTCCTTCCCACCATAAGCGGGCGTCTCCAGTGAACAGATAGGTGGCGCATCTGACTCTGTCGGCATCTCCCAGCTCCATAAACTCGAAGATGACCTCGAGAGATTTGATCCATCCCTCAGCAATCATGGGGTCAGACGTCCCAGAAAACTCCTTCGGACGCATCTTCATAAACCTCTCATAAACAGCCTCGGGCCCTGTCGGCCTGGCTGCGGCTGCGGCATTGTTCCCCACAAACTGTGCGAAGAACTGTGTCATCCCAGCTAGCATCTGGGCATTCATGTCCGGTGGAGGTGGAGGTGGAGGTGGAGGTGGAGGAGGAGGTGGAGGAGGTGGAGGAGGAGGAGGTGCCTGCCTCTCTTGTCTCTGATCAAACTCATTCTCATGACGGCGCCCACCACCTCTCGGGCGTCCTACTTGGCGTCTAGGGGGAATACTGTTCCAACATAACCCATACGTAACTAACATGCATAATTCCATAATTAATTTGAAATGAACACTGAAATACTAAAAATCTGGTCGAAATTATTTCATGGAAGCATGCTGGCAAAATAATTCATGCTTTAAATAAAATGCTGAACTGTAAAACTTACAGACCGAAGGCGTGGCTTCGTGAGCTTCTCGCAGTCAGTAGTAGTGTACCCTATACAGAACCACCGCTCTGATACCAACTGTAAAGACCCGAAAATACTTGCTTTGAAAATTTGCGGAAAATTAAATTTTTTTCTTTTTGAAAGAACTTAAATGGTCTCATTCATAAAATCAACTGATAAATCCAGTTCAAAGTTTAAAATATCGCAGCGGAAGAAAATACCGTTTGCCAAGAATCAAAATTTAAGAAAATATCCAACGACTGATAAAATGTTTGCGGAATAAAATAACAACTGCTGCACTGAGGTCCTCGGGTGCCACTACTGCCGACCCAAGCTGGCTCACTGGTCCCCGCCCCTAGCCTCATCAGTACCTACAACAATCAAGTCTAGTGAGCCTAAAGACTCAGCATGTATATATCGCAGGTAACGAGTAAAATCTGAAGTAAAATATGCATGGGATAAAATATCATGTCATGAGGCATGCTGAAAATAATCTGTACTGAGCAATTATATTACGTGCATAACTGAACTGAAAATCACAGTAAAAATATTTGCTCCTTGGAGCCCTGCACTGAAATAACGGGTAAAATTTCCTGTTGAGATTATGTTTTACGCCTGTGGCCACTACACTAAGCTGAACTGATCGGTAACTGGCTACCGGGGAGTATGAAACTGAACTGAGCTGGCCGGTCACTGGCGACCGGGTGGTACCAAACTGAACTGAGCGGTCACTGGCGACCATATAAAATAGTACTCCCACATAGTAAATGAACCACAAGCCATATCACATAAATCTAAAAAATAATCATTTTCTATTTAATGCACGTAAAATAATTAACTGGCATAATGAAAATTCCTGTATATGTTACCAACTGGATTGGATCGTCCCCAGGCTCGCTGCAACCTAAATATGCCATGAAAATATGCAATGGATTTTCTTGGGAAAACTTATGCAATTAAATTTTGAAAATGCGACAAAAACGTCTAACGACCTCGTACTTTAATCATGACTTTGGACCAACCCGAACCAACACTGAACCAACGTGACGTCATGATTAAAATACACTTAAAATTATGAATTTATGCTCTTAAAATTATGAGGGTCGAAACCTAGGTGAAATGGAGGCCAAAACAAGAAACGCTCTTTTGAGAGTCAATTTGGCACATCGCACCGTAAATTCTCGTACGACCTCAAAAATGCTCCAAATCACGAACTGCGAAAAACGTGACCTTCCTGACTCGATGAGGCACTGTCCAGTCCAAGGCCATAGGCTAAAAGCCAACCAAGAACTCGAACGAGCCTTCGCACCGTCACAGCAACTTGCTGTAAGTTTCCAGCAGCTGCACAATTACAAGACTTGCGTTGGTTTCGAGACTATCGGCCATTAGGGGCGTGAACCACCGACCAGAGGCTCTTACCAACATCCCATGGAATGATTTGAACCATGGCTAAGGGCACAAGACCAGCCACAATTCGCACCACACCAGAAACGAGACTACACCTAGCCGAGAAGGAAATTCTGCGCGCGTAGGGAGTTTGGCTTCGCTTGTTGTCTCGCGTCGTTCCAGTGTCCATTTGATTGACCATGGCACGATCTAGACATCCCGTGGTAGGATATGAACCGTGGCTAAGGGCCATAGGCCAACCAAGATTCACACCCATACACAAAACCGAAACACAAGTGCTGTCACAAAATCAAAGGGCCGAGAGGGGTAGGCTGCTCTTGCGTTTTGCTTTTAAAACCGATCTTGCCGTGGACCAAGCCTCAAAAGGATGGCTTGGTCACGTCTTAGACATCACAAGGGGACGTTCTAACCATGGCTATAGCCCCTAGGGCAGCCAAGATCAGGAACATCTCTTGTTTGACAGCAAACTCAGAAATTCGAACACAAGAGACGCAAAAAGAGAGGTTGATGTCATTCTGAATTTCCAGCATGCGTGGGGCTTGATTTGTTGGACCAACATGGTCTTGACACACCCTAGTATGTAAGACACGAGAATTATCAGTTGTCATTGATGTTAGATTTGAAGAGGTAAGAATGCATGACGATAAAAATGAGAATTTTTGAAAGAATGGCCGAAGCCATACCGCACCCGCACCTCAGACAAGAACCGCACCCGCGGTCATTTAAATCAGAATTGTGAAGTTTGTGCCGAAGCCACACCGCACCCGCGGTAAGAACATGACCGCACCCGCGGTCGAGGAATGTTCAAAAATAAAATCCTGCCGAAACATGAGCGCACCCGCGGTGCTGGGGTGACCGCACCCGCGGTGCTGCATGCGAAGTGCCACCTTTGTTTCTCAACTTGACACATGGCATGATATATATATATGTTGAATTGACACTTCACTTCTTCATCCCTCCATCAGCAGAACCGAGAGTTCCTCCCCAAGAATTCTCAAGTTTTTCATAGCCTAGAAATTATATTGTGCAAGATTTGTTCATTTGATTTTACTTCCGAGCCCGGATTTGTGATCCTTGCAACAAGAGCTAGCAAAGGATGTAAGTATTGTTCATTTCCAGCATGTTTCGAAATATATGTGTTGGAGAAATTATGATTTTGTTGAAGATATGTGTTCTTGAGATTATGAGCATTGTATATTCGCTACCGGATCGAATTATGGATGTGTACGTGATGGTCTCGATTTTCCAGAATGTAATGTATAGAGATTTTGCAGATTCGGTATACATAATTGTGTTGGATGAGATTATGAGTTATTGGGAGTGATTATGATATTGTTATGTTGAGATTGAGTTATCGGTATCGAGAAATCGCGTTGTTACGCTGTTGAATTGTATTGGAATCAATTACAGATTTGTACATTGAGTTGATTGAGATGTATTGTGCTAGAATGTGTTCACACATTGCCATTTCAGATTTGTATTGGCCATTTGAGTTCAAGACTTCAACTACGACACCGACTATTCGACAAGAAAGGTATAATGCATGTGGTCACGGGATTGCACAACTCGATTCAGATTTGATACGAGTTTCCCTAAATCACATACTAGATTGTTATTACATTTGATTATGTAATGTATTGTTGATTGATTTATATTCGAGTCCTGAGATAGGAGATATTGGAAGATTGGCAAAAACTAGACGTTTCGGTGTATCGACGCATAGGAGCAGATTTACTCTATGTGTAGACCTTCGATACAGAGTTGACCGAAGTCTAGGAATAAGACGTACCGTCACCCCGAGTGGTTGGGTAGGTGACAGACCGTCTTATTCACACCGGGATCCCTATATTAGAAATGAGTCGAGTCAAGATTTAAATGTTCAATACAGATTTGTATTCTTTTACATGTTGTAGATTTTATATTCATGTGCATTGATATATGCTATGCTTTTGTACATGATTATGACATTGCATGCATACATGTTTTATACTGGGATATGTTCTCACCGGAGTTATCCGGCTGTTGTCGTGTCTGTATGTGTGCATGGCAACAGGTGGGGCAGGATCTGGGTCACGAGCTAGATGAGAGATTGATGATAGCGTGGAGATCTCGGGCGTTGAAGATTTCTAGTGTTGGCTTATTAGACTTGGACTACTTATGTTTATAGTTGGTATTTAAACACTAGCATATGATTGTATTAAATAGACATGAATGTTCATGATGTTGTTTAATTAATATAAAGACATGTTATGCTTTAATTATACATTTGAATTAATGTTAAAAGCAAAATTTTGACCCACATTTTCGAGCAAAGATCCAATAAATCCCAAAAGAATTGAGTTAGAGCCCGGGTCCCCACAACAGGTGGTATCAGAGCAGTAGGTTCTGTAGACTGAGATAGAATAGAATGAGTGGGGTAGATCGAGTCATCTTCCTTGCTTTTGAGATGCTAGCATGATTTATTGCTTCAGATTTATGCCGCCTAGACGTGTACCACAGCCAGAGCAGGGTAGCACATCAGGTGCACAGATGGATGTTACCTAACAATGCAATCTCAATCAATATCCAATCTGATCAGATGTCAGTCTGCTGATGTTTCGACGGCATAACAATACAATCTCGATAACCCCGTCAATCTCAACATCACAGATATGATATCAGAATTCATAATCAGTATCAGTACTGTAGTACCCGTAACTCAGACTGCGTATAAGCCATGCATAATTCTAGTATTTTAAATTAAATTGACTTCATTGCATGATTATTTTAACGCATTTCTTTGAAGTTAATTATTTTAGCTAGCAGTTTAATTTTTATTCATTTCAGTTAAATTCAGTGAGGCCGGACTGGAGTTGGAGTTTAGAGATAAATTTAAGATTCAGAAAATATTTCCAGAATTTAAATTAGCTAGCAAATAAGTTAAATTAAGTTAAAAAAAGTTTTAAGGAATTAATTTAAATAAGTTGAGATAAGTAGTAAATAAAGTTAAATAATTAAATCCTTAATTCTCTAAATATTTAATGGGAAGATAAAACACTAAAGATTAAAAATGCAATATTTAAGAGATAATTTCCCTCTTTTTTTTTATGAAATTATCGGCCACCCTCATTTAACAAGATTTAATTTAATCTACAACTCACAATTTAATTGATTTCTTTCCTTACCCATTTTTAGGAGATAATCCCTCACCTTTAAACTCCCCATTAATTGTTAATTAAGCACTTTCTACCTCACTTTGATAACAATGTTCGGTCCCCCTCTTTTAAAAGATTTGATTCTCTCATTTACAACTCATTTCCATGTTACCTCCCTTAATCTTTTTAGGTAGATTTCTCCCAACTTTTTAATCACCATCAATTAATTAATTAAACAACATTCTTCCATTGATCCTAGACCTAACCATCGACCAATTACACTCAAAATATCCCTCAAAATCTTTTGACATCAATGTTATTTTCCTTATCCCACAAACTCATAGATAGCAAGAATATTTCTTCCTTTATCTTGCAATCTTTCCTTCATCTCCTAGACTCATTTTCCCCTCTCCATTATTTCGAAATTACAGAGTAAAAGTTGAGAAAAAACCGTGAGTTCTAGGGAGGAAAACCGTGAGAAAAACAGAGAGGAAACCGAGTAGCAAACAAGAAGAAAAAAGCACTCCGTCTCCTCCGCGCCGCATCGTGTATTTCTTTTTGTTTTCTTCAAAACGAAAAATCCAGGCATGTCTATACCTTTTTCTAAACCTCAATCAAGTCCAATAGTATTTTTTAGCATCTTATGTTCATGATTTTAACACCAAAAACCGAATTTGACAGCAGTGTTGGTAAAAATTCTGCACAGATTTTTTTTAGCTTTCCTTGTGCAGTTTACGGTTTTCTTGTTTTTGTGCATTCAGGTGGTTGGCTCGACTCCAGGCTCACTAGGCTACATCTAGACACATACTATGTGGGGACCCGTGCTCTAACTCAATTCTTTTGGGATTTATTGGATCTTTGCTCGAAAATGTGGGTCAAAATTTTGCTTTTAACATTAATTCAAATGTATAATTAAAGCATAACATGTCTTTATATTAATTAAACAACATCATGAACATACATGTCTATTTAATACAATCATACGCTAGTGTTTAAATACCAACTACAAACATAAGTAGTCCAAGTCTAATAAGCCAACAATAGAAATCTTCAATGCCCGAGATCTCCACGCTATCATCAATCTCTCATCTAGCTCGTGACCCAGATCCTGCCCCACATGTTGCCATGCACACATACAGACACGACAACAGTCGGATAACTCCGGTGAGAACATATCCCAGTATAAAACATGTATGCATGCAATGTCATAATCATGTACAAAAGCATAGCATATATCAATGCACATGAATATAAAATCTACAACATGTAAAAGAATACAAATCTGTATTGAACATTTAAATCTTGACTCGACTCATTTCTAATCTAGGGATCCCGGTGTGAATAAGATGGTCTGTCACCTACCCAACCACTCGGGGTGACGGTACGTCTTATTCTTAGACTTCGGTCAACTCTGTATCGAGGGTCTACACATAGAGTAAATCTGCTCTTATGCGTCGATACACCGAAACGTCTAGTTTTTGCCAATCTGCCAATATCTCCTATCTCAGGACTCGAATATAAATCAATCAACAATACATTACATAATCAAATGTAATAACAATCTAGTATGTGATTTAGGGAAACTCGTATCAAATCTGAATCGAGTTGTGCAATCCCGTGACCACATGCATTATACCTTTCTTGTCGAATAGTCGGTGTCGTAGTTGAAGTCTTGAACTCAAATGGCCAATACAAATCTGAAATGGCAATGTGTGAACACATTCTATCACAATACATCTCAATCAACTCAATGTACAAATCTGTAATTGATTCCAATACAATTCAACAGCGTAACAACGCGATTTCTCGATACCGATAACTCAATCTCAACATAACAATATCATAATCACTCCCAATAACTCATAATCTCATCCAACACAATTATGTATACCGAATCTGCAAAATCTCTATACATTACATTCTGGAAAATCGAGACCATCACGTACCCATCCATAATTCGATCCGGTAGCGAATATACAATGCTCATAATCTCAAGAACACATATCTTCAACAAAATCATAATTTCTCCAACACATATATTTCGAAACATGCTGGAAATGAACAATACTTACATCCTTTGCTAGCTCTTGTTGCAAGGATCACAAATCCGGGCTCGGAATTAAAATCAAATGAACAAATCTTGCACAATATAATTTCTAGGCTATGAAAAACTTGAGAATTCTTGGGGAGGAACTCTCGGTTCTGCTGATGGAGGGATGAAGAAGTGAAGTGTCAATTCAACATATATATATATCATGCCATGTGTCAAGTTGAGAAACAAAGGTGGCACTTCGCATGCAGCACCGCGGGTGCGGTCACCCCAGCACCGCGGGTGCGGTCATGTTCTTACCGCAGGTGCGGTGTGGCTTCGGCACAAACTTCACAATTCTGATTTAAATGACCGCGGGTGCGGTTCTTGTCTGAGGCGCGGGTGCGGTATGGCTTCGGCCATTCTTTCAAAAATTCTCATTTTTATCGTCATGCATTCTTACCTCTTCAAATCTAACATCAATGACAACTGATAATTCTCGAGCCTTGCATTTCTCCCCCTCTTAGACAGGAGTTCGTCCTCGAACTCGTAAGCAAACAATCATGCAAGTATATACATAACAGTATAATCAAAACTGAAAGGAAGACTCACATCATATGAATAGCTCAGGATGTTTCTGTCTCATATCAGACTCTGTCTCCCAAGTTGCCTCTTCAATGCCATGACGACTCCACTGAACCTTCACAAGCGGAATGGTCTTGGTTCTAAGTTTCTTTTCTTTCCGATCAAGAATCTGTATCGGTGTTTCAACATAACTCAGAGTCTGATCTATTTCGGCTTCGTCAGGCTGAATAACATGAGAATCATCTGGCATATATTTGCGCAACATCGATACATGAAAAACGTTATGTATACCGGACAATGAAGGAGGAAGAGCAAGTCTGTAAGCTCGATCGCCAATCTTCTCAAGGATCTCATACGGACCGACGTATCTAGGAGACAACTTTCCACGTTTGCCAAATCTGACAACGCCTCTGAAAGGTGAAATCTACAAAAATACTCTGTCTCCCTGCTCAAATATCAACGGTCTGCGTCTAATATTGGCGTATTTCGCTTGCCTATCCTGCGCTGTCTTCATTCTTTTCTGAATGATCTTCACTTTCTCGGTCATCTCACGAATCATATCAGGCCCCAATTCTGGTACCTCAGAGATATCATCCCAGTACAACGGAGATCTGCACTTCTTTCCGTATAAAGCTTCGAACGGTGCCATCTCAATGCTAGTCTGATAGCTGTTGTTGTATGAAAATTCACACAACGGCAATGAATCTTGCCAACTAGTACCAAAATCTAGTACTACAGCTCTCAGCATGTCCTCTAAAGTCTGGATAGTCCGCTTTGACTGTCCGTCTGTCTGAGGATGATAAGCAGTGCTCAGGTGTAAAGTCGTACCCAAAGCCTGCTGCAAACTGTGCCAGAAGTGAGAAGTGAATCGTGGATCACGATCTGATACGATCGACTTCGGCACACCGTGCAATCTAACGACCTCTCTGACATACAACTCTGCCATCTGATCGTGTCGATAGGTCATTCTGTACGTAATGAAGCACGCTGATTTGGTCAATCTGTCTATCACAACCCAAATCGCGTCACAGCCCCGCGAAGATCGAGGTAACTTCGTCACGAAATCCATGGAAATGTGATCCCATTTCCATTCAGGAATAGACAAACTCTGAAGTAAACCTCCGGGCTTCTTTCTTTCTGCCTTCACCTGCTGACAATTCAGACATTTAGACACAAAGTCTGCAATGTCGGTCTTCATCTGTTTCCACCAGAATTGTGTCTTCAGATCAATATACATCTTCCTGCCCCCAGGATGAATGCTGAACCGACTACAGTGTGCTTCTGCCATGATCTGTCGTCTCAAATCGGGAACATCTGGCACTACTAGACGGTTATTCACATACAAAACAGAATCTCTAACCTGATACTCTGATATATGACCAGCTCTGACCATATCAATCGATTACTGAACGCTCGGATCAGTTCTCTGCGCCTCTTTGACCCTCAAAATCAAATCTGGCTCAATCTGAATCATAGCAAGTCGCAACGGTCTACTCTCTGTATCAAATGTCAATCCAGACAAGCAACAATCCTCTACTAAATTCGATACACCTACTGTCGACAAGGAAAGAGCACATACCTTTCGACTCAAGGCATCTGCTGCATTCGACTTCCCTGGATAGTACTTGATCTCGCAATCAAAATCTTTCAGCAGATCAAGCCATCGTCGCTGCCTCATGTTCAACTCTGACTGAGAAAAGAGATACTTCAGGCTCTTATGATCGGAATAGATCTCAAATTCTCGCCATACAAATAATGACGCCAGATTTTCAAGGCAAAGACAATCGCCGCCAATTCAAGATCATGAATCAGATAACGAGTCTCGTGCGGCTTCAGCTGTCTAGAGGCGTACGCTATCACGTGCCCTCGTTGCATAAGAACACATCCTAGCCCTCTGTGAGATGCGTCACAATATACAACAAACTCACATGTACCTGAAGGAATCGTCAAGACAGGCGCACTAGTCAGCCTCTTCTTCAACTCCACAAAACTGGCTTCACAATCTTCGGACCACACAAATGGCATGTTCTTCTGTGTCAACTGGGTGATAGGCTTCGCTATACTGGAGAAATCTCGGATAAAACGACGATAATACCCTGCTAGACCCATGAAACTGCGTATCTCTGGCACAGAAGTCGGTCTCGACCAACTGATCACAGCCTCAACTTTACTCGGATCTACCGCAATACCATCTCCAGATATAATGTGCCCCAAAAAGACAACCTGTTTCAGCCAAAATTCGCACTTGGACAATTTGGCGTATAACTGCTCTTTTCTCAAAGTCCGCAATACAATTCTCAAATGCTCTGCATGCTCAATCAGGCTCTTCGAATATACCAAAATATCATCAATGAACACAATCACAAAATCATCTAAATATTTCTGAAAGATGCGGTTCATCAAACTCATAAATACCGCTGGTGCATTCGTCAAACCGAAAGGCATAACAACAAACTCATAATGTCCATACCTGGTTCGGAATGCAGTCTTCGGAATATCAATGTCTTTAACTCTGAGCTGATGATACCCTGATCTCAAATCAATCTTCGAGTATACAGAAGACCCCTGTAACTGATCAAATAAATCGTCGATGCGAGGCAAAGGATACTTGTTCTTCACTGTTGCCTTGTTCAACTGTCTGTAATCAATACATAACCGCATCAAACCATCTTTCTTTCTAACGAAAAGCACCGGAGCACCCCAAGGAGATACACTGGGTCTGATATATCCCTTGGACAGAAGATCTTCCAACTGTGCTTTCAACTCTTTCAGCTTTATCGGTGCCATCCTGTACGGAGCTCTCGAAATAGGAACACTACCTGGCACAAGATCTATGCTGAAATCAACCTCTCGAACTGGTGGCAACCCTGGAATCTCATCTGGAAAAACATCTGCAAACTCGCAAACCACTGGAAGATCTGCCAATGCTGGGCTCGACTTCAGTAGATCTACTGAATATACAAGAAAGCCCTCTGCTCCTCTCTGAAGCAATCTACTCATAGTCAGAGCAGATACTAAGGGAATCCGAGATCTGGAACCCTTTCCGTAGAATTTCCACTCATCTGTCATTTCGGGTCTGAATCTGACAATCTTGTGGAAACAATCTACAGTGGCCCTGTACTTGGTTAACATATCTATGCCAACTATACAGTCAAAATCAGCTAAACAAAGTACTACACAGTCTAAATCAATCTCATGCCTCTCAAACTGAAGCATACAATGTCTAACAGTAGTCATAGATATCAAACCACTCCCCAACGGAGATGTGATAGACACTACAGTCGACATCGACTCAACAGGCAATGAATGTCTCAATGCAAAATGTTCAGAGATGAATGTATGTGATGCACCTGTGTCTATCAACACATATGCAGAATAACCGCAAAGGAAACAGTTACCTGCAATGACGTCATCTGGTGCCTCCTGTGCCTGCTCCTCTGTCAGAGCAAACACCCTAGCCTGCTGTCTGGGAGGTTGACTCACTGTCTGACTACCTCCTGGTCTCTGCTGGGTCTGTGTAGATGGTGGCTGGAAGGAGTGTACAGAGGATGCCTGTCTCTCCATCTGTGGCACTGGTGCTGATGACCCTGTACTCTGGTATCGTTGTGCACCTCTCTGGGGACAAACTCTGGCAAAGTGTCCCGGTTGCCTACAGATGTTGCAGCGTCCCATAACTCCTTGACACTGCTCCGTGGCATGTCACCCTCCGCACGAACTACAATACACGCCACTATAATCTGAACCCTGACCTCTCTGTCGAGGTCCACTCGAACTCGATGAACTGCTCCCAGATCGCTTAAACTTTTTGCCCTTAGCCTTCAATAATTCCTTCTTACCACTACTACTAGATCCACTATCGAAGCGAGGAGGAGGTGGTGGAAAATGAACGGCGGTAGGCTGTGTCGGTCTCTGCCCCTGAACACCGTAAGAAGCGCCTCGCTGCCTGATCAGGCCAGCCTCTGCTCCCTTAGCTCTGTTCAGTGCTTCTGAAAAAGTATTGGGCCTCCCCATGTTCACCAAGGTAAAAACATCTGGGTTCAACCCGTTGATGAACTGATCGGCCACTGCCTCGTCGTTCCCTGCCACATGCGGTGCAAAACGAAGCAATGCAGAAAATTTAGCAACATACTCCTCGATGTTCCACTGTCCCTGTCTCAGATTCGCAAATTCAGCTCCTTTATCTTTTCGGTAGGAGACGGGGAAGAAGCGCTGATAGAACTCATCCTTGAAGACTTTCCACGTGATATCAATACCTCGGTGCTCCAAGGCTCTCTTCGTAGTCAACCACCAGCTCTTGGCAACCTCTTGTATCTGATGCCCTATCAATTTCGCACGTCGCTCATCAGTATATGCCAAAGACTCAAACAACATCTCGATATCATCAAGCAAGCTCTCGCACTCTACTGCACTCTCTGTGCCCTTCAGGGTAAGCGGATGGAAAGACTGAAACCTTTTCAATAAGGTCTCCATAGGCGTCCTTATTGTATGTTGTTGTATTATCTGAATTGATTTACAACATATACTTGTCAAGCCTGAATCAGAACCGATTCTCGATCAGAGGTTATGATCAGAGGAGGGCTGAGACAGATGATATTGATTTTGTACTAATCAGTTTGATAATCGAACAGATTCTGAACTGAGATATATACTGATATTGTATCTATGTGATTGTCGTTGCCAGATCAAGTATGAACAGATTAGAATACAAGACTTCATCTTCGTCAGATCGAGAAGATAAAGGTATAAATAAATGTTGATTCGGGATTGCACAACTCGAGTTAGGTTTGACTTGAGTTTCCCTAAATCACATACTTTATTTTATTGCATTGATAGTTGCAGATTATCAGATTGATATGCTTAGTCTATTGAATGATAGCTGAGCCAGAGTTTGAATCTACGGCAGAACAGCCTAGCTAGGGCAGAAACGCCAAGTCTTGGACAGAACTGCTAAGACCCTAGACTTGTGGTATATCGATGAGCTTAGATGTAGATCGACTTCTATTGTAGACACTCGATATATCATGCCCAAGTCTAAGTCTTTGTCAGAACTGCTCAGACCCTAGACTTACGGTGTATCGATGAGCTTAGATGTAGATCGACGTCTATTGTAGACACTCGATACAGCATACCAAAAGTCTAACTTAGATCGGGATCCCTAGATTAGAATGAGAGATGAGTCGAGTCTTAGATATTAAGACTAGAGTTTGATTTACAGATCCATATTAATTTATGTTTCGTAGATTACGATTCATGTTTATTTACAGACTGGTATTGATACATGTTGTTTGATTATGCTACATGTGATAAGATATAATTCATGCTTTTATGTTAATTCAGTTAACTGCATGTATAAATTGTTTATACTGGGATATTTATATCTCACCGGAGTTATCCGGCTGTTGTCTTGTTTTGTATGTGTGCATGACAACAGGTGGGGCAGGATCGGGGTCCAGAAGAAGATGAGAGATCAAGATTAAAGTGGTGATTCCGGACTTGGATATAGATATGTTTCATTACTTGATTGTAGTAGTTGAACCTAATTTTAAATTAGATGCATGTTATACAAGATTTGTCTTATTATACTAGTTTGTATACTAGATTGATTCCATTACATTCCGCATTTTAAAAGAAAAATTTTTAGACCCTGTTTATCTTAACTGATAATTAAACCCCAAAGATGATTAAGAAGATGATTAGCGTCCGGGTCCCCACACTTTCTAACGTAATAGCATGCAATAAATAAATAAAAGAGTTTTTTTTTAAACCAGAAGAAAGCTGACCCCCCAAACTTAAGTACGTACATTTTCCCCAATGTATTGTAAAGTCCGAAAAACTAACCTACGTAAACCACATGCATGAATAATTATTTTAATTGCTTAATTGTTTTATTTAATTGTTTTTAATTGCTTGCATGATATTTATAATATGATTAAAAGTATGATTGCATGATTAAATGATAATACGACACGATTTCATGAAATTAAGGATTTTACCCGAATATTCGATAATAGACAGGGAAAAGAAGACCGGGGACGGCCAAGACAAGAATATTTACTTTTCTATAAATAATATCAAGGCTTCCTAATATGATTTAAAAATGATTTAATTTTCCTAAAAATGCTGGAGTTCGAATTATTTTGCGAGTCGAGCTCGATTTTTCCCCGGAAGTCTGTTTTGGGCAAACAAGGAGTTTTAAAAGATCAAAAATATTATTTTATGGAAATTTTATTTTATAAACTTTTATTATTTATTTAATTAAGTTTTATTGGGCCCAATTTATTAATTTAAGTAGGCCCAATTACCCTTAATCATGCAAGCACAGAACCAAAGCCCATTTAACTTGCAAATTAAATTATAAATAAGACTCTTAGGTCTTTTATCACCACAATTCCTTCATCAATCAGCCGTGCAACACCTCACACACTGTAGAACCCGTAAATTAGACTACGTATATAAGTAATGCATAATTCCTAGTATTTAAATTAAAATGATTTTTATTGCATGAGTATTTAAATTCTTTTCTTAAAATTTAATTATTTTATACAATAGTTTAGTTGTTATCTTTTCAGTTAATTAAGTGAGGCCGGACTGGAGTTGGAGTAAAGAGATAAATTCTAATATTTAGAAATCATTCCTAGAATTTATTTAAGATAAATAACAAGTTGATTTAATGTAAAAGAAGGGTTAAGGAATTATTTAAATAATTTGAGATAAGTAGTAAATAAAGTTCAATAATTAATTTTTTAATTCCCTAAAATATTTAATGGGTAGATAAAACGCTAGAGATTTAAAATTCAATAATTAAGAAATATTTTTCCTTTATTTTACTTAAGATTTTCGGCCCCTCTTTATTTAATTTAAAAATATTTTTCAACCTATTTCTTTAAAATCTTTCCTTACCTTTTCTTGTTAGATAATTCCCAAAAAGTTTAATCTCCAATAATTAATATTTAAGAAATATTCCACCCCATTTTACAAGCTTAAAATTGGCCATCCCCTATTTTAAAAGATTTAATTTTAATTTACAACTCACAATTTAATTGACTTCCTTCCTTATCCATTTTCAGGAGATAAATCCCTCACCTTTTAATTCCCCAATATTTATTAATTAAACATTTTCCACCCCCACTTTGCTAGCAAATTTCGGTCACCACAATTTAAAAGATTTGAATTTGTTTAAACAACTCACCCTTGATTCATTTCCCTAATCTTTTCCTTGGTATGATATCCATTCCTTTTATTCACCAATAATTAGTAATTAAGAAATATCCCTACCTTGGTTTTATCTAGCAAATAATCGGCCATTCACCTCTCCAATATTCCTCAAAAATCCCTTGATATCATATCCTTTCTATCTCCAAGCAAACTCAAAGAAAGCAAGATTTGTTTTATCTTTTTATCTCCCACCTATCTTGCAATTTCCATCCATTATTCCCTCTCCTCACCACCAAAAATCAGAGGGAATTTCAGAGCAAAAAACCGTGAGAAAAGTTAGAGAAAATAAGAAAGAAAAGTGAGAAAAAACTAATAAGCAAAGGGCACTCCTCCTCCGCGCCGCATCGTCACTCGTTTGGGTTTTCTTTCAAAAACAAAAATATCCAGGCATGCATATACCATCCCTTGCCCTTCAATCAAGTTGTATTTATATTTTTATAAACCATTATGTGTGCATGAATCAGGAAAAACGAATTATGGACAGCAACCTTTGTAAAAAAAAAATATTCTGCACAGATTTTTATCCCCCTTGTGCTTCACGTCTCTGTTGTTTCTGATGGTTCAGGGTTCGGCTTGTGTCCAGGCTCCCAAGACTGCTCCTAGGCATGTACTAGGATGTATTAGGACCATGTTGGTCTATTCGTTCAAGTGCCATACCCGCTGGAAATCAGTAAGGACAGCAACACCCCGAACATGCCCCCTTTGAGTCTCGATTTTTACTGTTGCTGTCAAGGGAGAAAGTTCCTGATCTTGGCTGCCCTAGGGGCCTATAGCCATGGTTATAACACCTCCCTATCGTGTCTAAGACGTGACCAAGTCGCATTTTCAAGGCTTGGTCCATGGGGTAATCAGTTTTCAAATAGAAGAAACAAGAACAGCCCCTCGGCCCCTTCCCCTTATTGCATGTAATGTTTCGGTTTTGTGGAGTGGTGTGGATCTTGGTTGGCCTCTGGCCCTTAGCCACGGTTCATAACATACCCCTTGATGTCTAGATCATGACATGGTCAATCAAATGACCACTGGAACGATCCACGATAGCAAAACAATAGCAATGCCCCATGCGCGCAGGTTTGCTCTCGGTTGGGAGTATTGTCGCATGTCTGGTGTTGTTCGAACTGTGGCTGGCCTAGGGCCCTTAGCCATGGTTCAAACCATTCCTTAGGATGTTGGAGAGATGCTCTGGTCGGTGGTGCAAGCCCCAATGGCAATAGTCTCTCAAACGAAGCAATGTATGCACAAGTGCGGTTGCTGGAATTTCTGGACAGCAACTTGCTGCTTCGGTTCAGAGGCTCGTTTGAGTACTTGGTTGGCTTTTAGCTATGGCCTTGAACTGGACAGTGCCTCATCGAGTTAGGAAGTAATTAAATGTTTTAATTGCATTAATTAATTATGTTGTGCATATTTGCATGTTTAAAATATACTTTTCTACATTGTTGCATAAAAATGTATTTTTAAAGGTTATTCGAGTTGCGATCGAAGAACGGAGACCGAGGACTGACAAACGTAAAATGTTTTTATTAAATAATTACTTTTAATTGTTTAAAATATGGGTGTTGGTTTTTCATATTTTCGAAAATAAGGAGTTTTTGAGGCGATTTTATACGCCGGACGTAAATTTTATCGGTGTTGGTTTTTCAACAAAAATACGAATTTTTTGGCAACCCGGCTAATAAATTCACAAACTTATTTTATCAAAACTATTTTAATAATTTAATTAAATCCTAATCAAGCTTTAATGGGCCTAAATTATGCTTAATAGGCCTAAAGCCTTGATTAGCAAGATATTTAAATATAAAATATGATAAACACCCCAAAACCCTTTTCACAAGTCACGCCAATTCAGAATTTCGGCACACAAAAATTCTCCCTTCATCATACATGATACACACCACCAAGTTTGAGAAGAAAAAAATCGTAAGCTTCAAGGGTTGGCAAGCCTTGGTCCTCCGCGTCATCGTTCTTCGGCGTCAACGTTTATTCATGCGTTTAAAACGCAAAGGCACGTCATATTCTCCTTTTACTCATCATCACACCATAGTATTTGTTTATGCATGATTTTTAAGGAGAAACATAGCACACAAGTTAAATTTTCGTAACTACATGCTTATGTGTTCTAAATTAGTGTTTTTAATTTCCAAAATCATGGTTTTATGTGTTTAAAAGGTTGCCATGATTAGGACTTGATCAAGCATGAATTTACACAAGCTTTAAGGTCATAAAAAGCAACAAAAACACTGCACAAAACATAAACACAAAACTGGTATCACTTTGCTGTCAAGGGAGATGAGGGGCTCGGTTTTGTGAGTCGGTTTGCTTGGCTTTTGTTCGGTTGGGACCAGGGCATGGCTAGGGTCTGTTATGGGTCAGGGGTAGAGTCCTAGCCACATTAGGACTCGAGTCAGGGGCTGGGGAAGGAGTCCTAGCTTGCTAGGACTCCCACCCGAGTGAATAACCTTGTCGTCACGTTTGTGCAGCTGTTGCGCAGGATTCAGGGGGCTCGGTCAGGGGCTTTGGCTGGTCTAAGCTAGGTCTGTAGGGTCTAGAGAAGGTGGTTCAGGGTTGGGATAGGGGCTGGAGTGGTGGGCTGGCTGTTGGCTCGAGAGAAAACAAGAAAGCGTGAGGGAGGCTTGAGCTGCGCGAGAAGTGCTGTAATGGGCAGCGCTTCAGGCGCGAGTTCAAAGGCTTGGGTTTGTCTGGCTATGGCTTGGGCGTGGTCCAGGGAAGGTTAGGGATAGGTGGGATCGGTGGTGGCTTGGCTGGGAGAGTCCTAGTTGGGTTAGGAGTCCTAAACACGCAAGGAAGCACACACACACACACACACGTACAGAACATGGGTTGAGTTCCAGAAGGTTTTTGGTCGGGCCAGGGCTGGTTTTACGGGCTGGGCTTGGTCAAGAGGGTACCTAGATGGGTTGGCTAGGTTTTGGTTTAAGGTGGCTCGGGCTTGGCTCGAGTAAATTAGGAGATGGCTCGGTGTGTACGGTTAAGGGTCAAAAACAAGATTTAAGAACTAAAAATTAAATCCACGGGTCCACGGGTTTGGCTAATGACTTGGAAGGGTAGAATAAATCATAAAAATGTTATGTTTAAAATTTGGGATCAAAATAACGAGTTTTGGATTTATTCGGGATTTAATCGTCTCACGAAACGCTAAATAATGAGTTAATTGAAACGCCTAGTTTAAGCTTTATAAAATTATGAAAAATTGGGTTTAAGCTTAAATAATTATTATATGTCTAAGTTTTTAATTTGGGAATTTTTATATTAATGTTTTGTTTAATTCGGGATTAAAACACATTAATATGTCATATTTAAAGAATAAATTAAAAGTCATCGATTAAGCCAAATAAAAATGTGAGAAAATTCATGTAGGCTTAAATAATTATTTGAGACATGTAAAAGTCAATGAAATTAAGAAAAAGTAAAAAACGGTAAATTCTACGTTCAGGAGTAAAACGGTCTTTTTACACTTAGAAATTAGTAAACGTCATGACAGTGTCCTGAATGCTGTTTTATATGCTAGTATGATTATTTTCAATGATTATGGATGTTAATGAATTTTTAAGATGTTAATATGTTTATTTTTAATGTTTATGGATGTTTTTATGATTTAATATGTCAAAACGTTTATTTTAAATGTTTATGATGTTAAAATGTTTATTTTTAAAAGTTTATGTTTTTTTATGATTTTTATATGTTAAAACATTTGTTTTAAATGTTCATGAATTTTTATGGGTTAATCTATGACATTTCAAAGACATGTTGCATGCTTGGTTTCAAAACAAAACAATATTATTATGCATGTTTTATTAAATGATAAAAATACGAAATGTTGAAGGACGTGAAGGGATTGTGACTAAATATGTTGGAGATATCGTGAGGGTTATGATCCCAGTGGGAGCCCGACGATCGTGTTTCCTTGGATACAGATACAGATACGGATACGAATACGAATATGTGATACGAATACGAATATGTTAATACGTTGACCAAGGCCCACTTGACGGTTGAGAGTGTCGCTGGTGTCCCCGCCGCCCAGTACTGTGGTTTTATCTAGATGGATCCATCGCCCAATACGTTTAAGAATACGAGTCACAATCACGATCTGAATTCAACATATACGAACATGAATATGAATATGTTAATATGAATGTGAGAAGATGAATATGTTAATATGAATATGAATATGAGGACATGAATATGTTGATATGAATATTAATATGTTTATGTTTATATGAAAATGTTTATGCATAAGATTATGAAAATATTTTTATTAAATAGTTTTATGCATCATGAAATTTTTACGAAAATGTTTATGTTTATGCATCTTCATGAAAACGATATTTTAAGTACAAGTATTTTTCACTGTTATATGTTAACTGTATTACGTATTATTCGTTATCAAGAATACGACGTGTTGAGTCTTTAGACTCACTAGGTGTGATTGATGCAGGTGATATTGATTATGAATATGATAATGGTGGTCTTGATGGTTGAATTGACTGGACTGAAGGTGCACATAACCCGAGGATCGACGCTAGTTTTCCGCACTAGTTATTATTTATGATTTTAAGTAATGTTAAAGATATTTTTATGTCTTTTATTTATGTAATGAGAGATTTTTGAGAGGTTATAGTATGAGCTATACTTTTCAAATAATGTTTTTAGGTTGGTAAAATGTTTGACGATTTTATGCTTGGATGTTTATTTTTAAAATGATGTCAAAAATATTTTATGGTTCGGCCGATGCTAAGTGAGGTTTAAAACAAAAATTCTAGCACGTTTTAAGAAAACGAATAGCAGACGTTTCAGAAGCAGACATTAGGAGTCGCTATGCGGAATTGTTTGGTAAGATTTAATTTCGAGGACGAAATTTTTATAAGTGGAGGAGGAACTGTAGATTTAATGATCGTAATATGTGGAATTGCATTATTTTAAATTATTTATGTTTATGTGATGCACATTAAACATTTTCTTGAGTTTCTTGTTTCAGGCGATTATTCAAGGCGAGATCGAGGGAAAGAGACCGGTGACGATTTTGGCAATTTAAAAAATGTGGTATTTTATTTTGTTTAGGATTGGAGGCATTTTAAATGATTTAGTTAGTTTTTTTAGCATTTTAAAAGCCTAAATTTATTTATTTATTGATTTAAGAGTTTCAAACTTTTAAACTTAAACACTTATGTGCATTATTTTACTTTTGAGGTATTAGCATTTTAATTATCTTGTGATTTGTTATTATTTATTTAAATAACCTAATTAGCTCTAATTACCCTAATTACCTACACTAAACACATGCACACACACCACTAACACACACCCACATTTACGTATACACACACACATATTACAATTCAGAATTTCATTTTTTTTAAAAAAAGAGAAACCTAGGGTTCTTCCACCATAGAGTAGCCGCCCCTTCCTCTGAATCTTTCCAGCAAAATTTTGTTGATTTTATTGAAAGAAAATAATTTCACGATCGTTCCGGATCAACCTCGCATCTTTCCTTGCTTCGGTGCCGTTGTTTCGGTAATTTTAAATAGCAAAAGGCATGTATATTCTATTTTTACTACGTTGATCTCGTCAATTATGCATTGTATTATTTATTATGCGTAAAATTCCATGTGTGATGTGCAAAGTTTGAGCAGAAAATGGTTGGAGCGATTTTTGAAACGTTTTTTTATCTGAAACTCGTAATTTAATGTTATTTTAAATACTGTGATTTTTGGTCGCTCTTCTGGAAAACCTTTCAACATATAAAACGTAGAACTTTTTGATACCTTCGATTTGTCACTAAATTCAAAATATTTGGATAACAAATTAGTGAGTTATGATCGTTTTCGTGGGGCTGCTCAAACTATATTCTTTCTGAAAATGTGTTCTTGACGAATTCTTGAAGTTTATTTGTTGCAAGCTTCGTTGGAAACCGTTGGTTGATCGCTGCTGCGTTTAAGTATTGTGAGTATGATAACGGGATGAATTTTGGTGCTTCGTCTTGGGTCGATAAGCACTTGGTTGCATTAGAAGTATTAGGAAGCATTTTGGTGTCAAAATGTCATGTTTTCAGTTTGAGTGCGTTGTATGGCTTGCATCATGTTTTAGGGCATTCACGTGAGTTTGAATCACTACCATAGTGTCCTAGTATGGTTCTCGAAGTGTTGGTTCAAATCTATAAGGCGTGGGTTAGTGTTTGCATCGAAATTCTGTATTTCGGGTCAAGTTTGCGCAGGGTTAGCGCCGCAGCTCTCAATAGGGAGCGCCGCAACGCTAAGTACCTGGCGCCTAGGCTCTTGAACATGACTTTTTAAATCACTATTTAGGTTCATGTCTCCTAAATATTGGGAAATGTTCACACATCATATTATGATTTGTTCCGGGGGTCGATGTCATAGTTTAGTACATTTATTAAACAAGGTCAAGTTGCGAGTGATTTTAGAATTGTCATAAGAAATTGTCATTAATTCGGGTGGTGAGCACAACGATTACGTCTAGGCTATGAAATATTAAGTGCATGTAAACATGTTAGTATGTGCAGCAGTGGCCCGAAGCGAGATCCAACGAATTCTTCAACGCCAGGTAAGTATGTTCGACGTGAAAAAGAAAAAAATTTTAAGCTTTTGAGGTATGCTAAATGTCTTGTGACCAAATTATGTATGGGATAGGAAATCGGTAAAGCATGACCAGGGACCAATCCAGCCCATTAAAGCATGAACGGGTTTAGATCAGGAATGGAAAGCAGTAAATCATGACCAATGACCAATCCACCCGTTAAAGCATGAACGTGGATCTCATGTATGTGGAAGTGGATTTTCCCTGTCAGCCCAATACTGTGGTTTAGTTTGATCAGACGTGTTTATATATGTGTCACTTACTTTGAAACATTCCTCTACGCAAAATGATGTTATGTATACCCATGTATGTATGAAGCAAATATGTTTACGAAATATTTTATGTTGATGTCACGTCTAAGTATGTATGTACGTATGTTCAAGCTTTAGTATGCAAGTTCAAGTTTAAAGTATGTACGCTTTATTTTAAAGAAGCATGTGGTTTTATTACATATTACTTGTTATATCCAATTTATACATGTTGAATCTTTAGACTCACTAGACTTGATCGATGCAGGTGAGGATGACTTTGAGGAGATGAGGGGTCGGACCAGTGAGCTGGCTTGGACTGAGTGAGAGGCTAAACCCGAGGACCGCCCATGATTTTAAGATTTCAAGCGTGACAATTTTTATTACTCTGATTTCATGTTTTGGGTTACGATGTTTAAACAAGTGTTTTTAGCAAACTTTATTTACGATCTCTTTATTTCAATTATGGCGGGATGAACAGTTTATTTTAAATCGAAAATAGTTTATTTCTTATATAAGAAATTTTTATTTTTCTGAAAATTTTAAAATAGTTAAAAAGCACGGTACGTTACACTATCAATTATATTAATACTGGAAAAATATGGAACCGAAAAGATATAGAAGAAATTGATGATATATTTTCTTATAATGTGGCAATTGACATCATAAATGATAATGAAGATCATGAATCAAAATATTTTGGTGAATGTAAAAATCGTCAAGATTGGATAAAATAGAAAGATGACATCCAGGTTGAATTGGATTCGCTAAATAAACGTAATGTTTTTGGACCTATAGTCCTTACACCTAAAGGTGTAAAACCTGTTGGATACAAATGTGTTTTTATTCGAAAGCGAAATGAGAAAAATGAAATAGTAAGATATAAAGCTCGACTTGTTGCATAAGGTTTTTCTCGAAGGTCTGTAATTGATTATGAAGAAACATATTCTCCCTTGATGGATACAATTACGTTTCGGTATTTGATTAGCTTGACGACATCTGAAAATTTAGAAATGCGTCTTATGGATGTTGTTACAGCTTACTTATATGTATCACTTGATAGTAACATATATATGAAAATCCCTAAAGGATTTAATATGCCTGAAGCACAAATTTCAAAACTCAGATAATGTTATTCTGTGAAATTACAAAGATCATTATATGGGTTAAAGCAATCCGGCCGAATGTGATATAATCGGCTAAGTGATCACTTGATGAAAAATAAATATGTAAATAATTCAATATGCCCTTGTGTTGGGGATCGAGGAAGAGTTCAGAGGGGGGGTGAATGAACTCTTCTACAATTTCTTCTTTTCTTTCTCGGATAAATAAGGTGCTAAAATCCTGTTAGGGATAGTAGCTTATCTTGTCGTGAATATTTCCAACAGATTAAAATATTAAGTGCGGAAACAATCTGATGGAGTGAATGAAAATAGTAATATCAGTAGACCGCAGTTGTTTATGGAAGTTCGAAGATAAAGTCTTCTACGTCTCTCCTTCTTCTGTTTCCAGAAGGTATCACTAAAAGACTTTGGATTTTACAGTACAACTCTTGTACACACCCACTTCAGCAGGACTTACCCTTTGCCTACTGAAACTCTTAGTTACTCAACATAGTGAAAATACGATACAACAAAGTTCTGAAAAGACTCTTTTCAGATTACAACCTCTTCTTGATAAAATATGAGTGCAGTGAATAATTATGAAGAGTGTAAGAAACAGTAGCACAAAATGATCTCAATATATCAGATATTTGCTATGAAGCGTGTGCTACTTTTCTTTATGTTGAACTCGAAGATATCAAGGATTCGTGGTTTTCTTGTTTCGTGAAAATACAGATTGATTTTGAGAGATATTTCGCACTATCTTCTATATGGGTTTGTTCCATTTATATAGTTGACTGAGTTCAACGTCTTTAATCAGAAACTGTCTTCTGACTTCTGATAGAATCAGCTTTATTACTGAAATAGATTCCTGCAGAAAAGCTATAAAACAATCAGTCCTGGTTTATACTAAAATCGGCAAAGTGAATTAAATGACTTCGTACAGTGATTAATGCTGCAATTAATACTTGCACTAGAAAAAAGTAACGGTAACATTTAAAGCTGATAACGTTAAGATGTCGAGTCCAATAAAGTCCTTTCTTCTGCTTCTGATTCTATATCCGTTTAGGTACTTCTTCTGATTTTCTACGCTACTGATTCTGCTTTTTAGTTATCTGTTGTTTTAACGAGTGATCTACTTGTTTTGATTTTCATCGCCACAATAAATTTAGATCTAACAATTTCCCCCTTTGTGATGATGCCAAAACCTAGATAATGTTATAACGACAATAAAGATAAGATAAATGCAAAACATAAATATAAGAAGGTAGTAAGAGTTTTAACACGAATTTTAATTATTGGTTTCAATATCCCTGTAAATTATTTGTTCTTCTTCTGTTAGAACTCTTTCTCTTTGTTCTTCTTCCCCCTTTTTGGCATCATTGGCAATGACCCGAGCAATTAAGTCATCCATGCGTCTAGACAAGTTTTGAAGCCCATTCGTAACCATTTCCAGATAAGGAGCCTGAGTAGAAACTCGGCCATGAAGAGTATTGAGAGATTGAGATTGGGACTCAATCTTGGCATCCAAAGATTCCATGGTGTTAGAGAACTAACGGATAAGTGCATCATGATCATGATCAGTGAGACGTTGCAAAATATCATTCTGACCAAGCACTAAGGTACCGTATCCTTTGGAAATTGTTTTTCTGAAGGCAATGGTTTCAGCATGCATCCTGCTCATAGATTCTGTCGTGGTGAAGATTTCCCTTGTAATGCGGTCTTGAAAGAACTTAGAACCACTGACTTCTGCAGCATGTTCATGAGATAGCTTCCGAACTATATCGGAGAGATTGTTGAGATTTTTCTGTAAAATATTTATCTCATGTTCGATATCGAATGGTTCTGGTGACGGAGTTCTTTCACGCATACGACGCCTCATTTCTTCAATTCGATCATCACGAGCAGTTTGGGCAATTGTGGATAATGCCAATGCAGTAGAAGGTTGAGCTTCTGCTTGAGCAGAAAAAGTAGGAACGAGAGCAGTAGATAATGCAGTAGTGACGCCTTCGTGACCAGCAGATTGTTCAGCAGCCACGGGTTCAAAAACAGCAGGTTGAAAAACAATAGAAGGTGTAGGAAGTGTTCTTTCTGCTGGTTGAACTACTGCCATGGCGTTCAATTGTTGATCGGGTTGAATCGAATCATTCAAGATCATAACCATCTCCTCTTGATGCTCAGTAGAAAATCGCCAAATTCGGCAAGGAAGGAGACTGGTCAGCATGCGATTCTTCCTGAGTTGGTTTTGTTGTTTGGACTGTTGGGTGGCCGGAATCATCAGCTGGAACGGTATCCGATACCGCAGAGGAGTCCCCAGTGATAGATTGAATGACTTCCTCTACAGAAGCCAATTCACGAACAGATACAAGTGAAGAGGACGGAATAGGCATCTTGGAAAATGCAGGAGTACTGGAAATTATAGCTTCTGGAATAGCTGTAGATTGTTCCTCAACTGACTGAATATGAGCAAGATCCAGAATAAGGCCTATTGAATACGGTTTAGTCTCTCCAAACTTTTGTTCTTGAGCACTGAGTTGCTCATCCATTATTCTCAAACGTTCTGTCACTACAAGGATCACTTCTTGATCATGAGCAGCAGTTGGGATTAATGCATCAAATTGGACTTAAGAGTCTTTAAGTTTGATTCCAGTTTCTTGCGTTTAATCTGCTCAACAATGAAGCTCCGACGGCGCATCGCTTCAATCACATTTTTTGTCTTTGCAAGATCAAAGACCTTTAACTCATGCCTTACTAATCGTCCAAACGAACTCTTAGTTTTGAAAAAGGTGAGGGGATGAAATACCCTGACTTTGTGCCATTCATCAAAGAAATCCATTTCCTCATTTGAAAATTTTTTGATTTCTTCGAAATGAAGACCAACACCAGTCGAGACATATGATTGGTTAGTTTGAAAATTTGGTTGTTCCACAAGTTTCTCTTTTCCCTTTTTCTGAAACAGATACAGTCGGCACCGGTCGAAACGCAGAAGATCCTGCAGTAGATTCTCGAAAGACAATTCCAGACACGGGTCTAAAAGTTGACGCAGTAGATGTTGTTGGAATAAAAGCAGTAGTGGTTTGTGTAGAGGCAGAGACAGTTGGTCGAGCAGAGGGAACAGCTTTTGGGAACACTTGCCTCAAAGGAACAGTTTCCACATCAGAGAGGGATGTTGTCTTCTTGATACGAAGAACTGTTCGAGCTTTATTTTTGAGGGGAGTGGGTGGCTGAGAGGGTTTGGTAGGAGCAGCAGACTTCTCGGATACTATTTTGTCAGAATCAGTAGAGATGACCATTCTCTTTCTTTTATCTTTCTTCTGAAGTGCCACAGCCTTAGTTTGAGCATCGCCTTCTTCCTTTTTCATATAAATAAACTCAGCCACAGTTGGCTTAGGTCGAAGAGCAAGCACATTGGTAGCGTCTGTAATAGTGACATATGATGCGTCCGATTCAGAAGTGAGGGCAAAACCAGCATCTTTTAGCATTGTGCTGATCTGAACAGCAAACCCAGAGCTTTTCCTTGTAACCATATCTTTCATTATTCGAAATAAGAAATGACTCCAATCCATTTTAATTCCTGAAGTGATGACAACCATCACTTGAACTTTCTCCTTAGTCAGTTTATCAAATGCGCCAGCTTTGACCAATAAGGCCTTTGCCACAATGTCAGCAAGCACTTGATACTCTATTTTGAGAAGCTTCTTGAAGCAAGATGGAGACAATTCTTCTCCAGAAGCTGAGAAGGTGTTGAGAGCAGTAGACATCTCTTGCTTAGAAATATCGGAGAGTTCGAAATACCTGAACATGGGAGGAAGAAGGTTGATCCCAATATTGCTGCATCAATGGAGATGGATGCGTCTCCTTGAGAGTGAATGATCTTTCCTTCTTGAATAGTTGCCCTAGCATAGAAATCCAGAAGAGCAGTTTTGTATATCGTAGCAGGTGCTTCCAAGAATTTTCGGAGTCCTGATTTTTCTAGGGCTTGAAACATCTTCAGAAGATTCTCATCCTTGATGGTAAGGACAGAGGAGAAGTTAACCTGGTAAGTGTTCAGGGTGTAAGCGCCGGCCATTTGTTTCCTTTAAAGAAAGTAACTTCAAAGAGATTGAGTAAGCACGATTTCAAAAGAAAACAGTAGTTAGAGAATAAGATTGTGGAAACGTAAAAAATGAATACAAGAAAAAAAGGCAGTTAATATTCAAAAGAAAATGTACAGCCGTCATTGTAAACACAAGGACACGTGTCAATATGTTTACGGTTGAGTTATTATTTTTTTATTTTTATTTTTAAAAAAATTCAGAACGTGTCAAATAGACCAATGATTTTAAATTTTGAAATTTAGTGATAAGAGCGGGTTGTCCAAGCGGTTACTTTTGAAATAATCAGAAGAGAAGTTGTCATTTTATGATAACGTCTACTGGAAGTTTTAAAGTACTGAAATAATTGAGCACTTTGATCAAACCAGTAGAATTGTTGTTTTATCAAAAGGACAGACATTCTATCTATTTTTCGGAAAAAGATACGAAAATATTAGTCTGACTAAAAGACTGTTCCCCCTCGATAAATGCAACCAATAAATGCAAAGATGTGATATCTGAGGACAAGAGGGATGAGTCTTGGTATTCGTGTAACCAAATTGCCGTCTCTTCAGCTTCCTGAGACTCTATATAAGTGCCTGCAAGTTTACAAACTAATTCATTCAAGATTTCTTTTATCAAACAAATACACATGATAGGTGCAAATGATATCTCAGAGTCTTCTCCAGAGTCAGAATCAGCAGAGGAATTCCAAAAACAATTTTCAGTCTCTCGTAACCAGATGTTTGAAGACATCTTTTTCTAATACATTAGTGCCGACAAGACCCAAGCTTGCCAGAGTCTTACAAGACCCAAGCTTGCTAGAATCTTTTCGGAGAAGACCATCCTTTTCTTGCTGAAGTACTTTGCAATAAGAAAAGTACTTCAAGCTGCTGATATCAACAAATATAGTAGATAAACTCAATGTAAAGCTTCTAGTTAAAGAATATTTTGACATTGTTTATCTACTGATTTCATTGAATAATAAAATATTTTGAGTAAGAAAAGCTTAGTCTGGTAAATTAGAAGACGTTTCGGTTGACTTGAGACTTTTCCACTTCTTCATCGTTTAATGTACTGAAATGGTTCCCCAATAAAATTTCAGTTAAAGTACTTGGTGTTTCTTTATTTTTCTGCAAATAACTCAATGTCAACCGAATAATATATATAACTGATAAATGATAAAAGAAATTTATAAGGGAGTTTGTCGTCTTATGATAGCTTCTATTGGAAGATAAAGAAAGCCTTGTTTTATCAAAAAGACAAATCGCCTTCTGCATCTGACATAAAATCAAGTATAATCAGAATAAAGTTCCCCCTAAATTAATGCAATTATTAAATGATAATTCTTGGTAATTGAACCGTCGATAGCTTGACAGAGAACGCTTCACATTCTTTACTGCAGTCATGATTACCTCGATCTTTGGTACCTGGTTTGTCACCTATAAATACAGGCATAGAGGTTAGCCATATAGTCACTTTTAAACAAAAGAATATGGCAGGAAAGAATAGTTCTGATTTGGTCGAGGAGTTCATGAAGGAAGTGATAGCTGCAAGGAAGGAGGCAATAGAAGACAAGGTGCTGGAGAAGGCACTTGCTACCTGGACTAAGGTCCAGGAGCTTCAGTCCGCCTTTGAAGGTGGGCTGGTGTCTTCTTCCAAGGAGCTGTCAGCAATGGAGAAGTATTATCGACGTCTCCATTGTGCTGATAGCGCAGAATTCTTCTCTGAAGATGGCGTCTACCTCCTCATGCTTTTAAAGGAGCAGAGGACTCTGAAAAAGATTTCTTTTTCAGAGGAGTTTCTGCGTACCTCCACCGGATAGCTGACCACCTGGTTGGCAATCTGGAGAGAGTACGTTAAAAAAGAAATAAAGAATGTACGCCCCCGCTTCTATCATTAATGAAGTTTTTATATTTTTTTTTGTTGATTGTCTCTTTCGCTCAGCTTTTATTTCCTGCAAACTAAAAATGAACTATCAAAAGAGAAGATTAAATCACAATATATCAATGGAATGAAGATAACAAACAATTAATTTAAGTCTATCAATCCAAGTGTGTTTCGAAAATAAGAAAACTTATTCTCAGGCAGAGGTTTCGTAAAGATTTTTGCTGTTTGTTGATCAGTAGGGACATATTCCAGACGAATGTCCTTCTGCACATGATCTCTGATGAAACGATGTCTGATATCTATGTGCTTCGTTCTGGAATGAAGTACTGGATTTTGTGTAATTGCAATAGCACTGGTATTGTCACAGAAGATAGGTGATTCGGAGGCCTGAATTCTGTTGTCTTTTAATTGTTGTTGCATCCATAGTATTTGAGAACAGCAGCTTCTAGCAGCCAGATATTCTGCTTCTGCAGTAGATGTGGCTATAGAAGTCTGCTTTTTACTAAACCAGGAGATAAGCCTATCACCAAGGAATTGACAGAAACCACTTGTGCTTTTCCTATCTAATTTGCAACCTTCATAATCAGCATTTGAATATCCAATAAGATTGAACGGTGAATCATTAAGATACCATAAACCGACATTTTGAGTTCCATTCAAGTACTTCAAAATACGTTTAGCAGTAATATAATGAGATTGTTTAGGGTTAGATTGAAATCTCACACTAATACAAACAGCAAACATAATATCTGGTCTACTAGCAGTAAGATATAACAATGAACCAATAAGACCACGATACTGAGTTACCTCTACTGGAATTCCACTTTCATCTTTATCAAGTTTGATAGATGAGCTCATTGGAGTAGAAGTAGCAGAGCATGCTTCCATACCAAACTTTTTTAGAAGCTCCTTAGTATACTTGACTTGATTTAAGAAAATTCCATATCAAGTTGTTTGATCTGTAATCCTAGGAAGAATGTTAATTCTCCCATCATGCTCATTTCGAATTGATCCTGCATCAACTTAGCAAACTTTGCACATAATTTGGGTTTAGTTGACCCAAAAATAATATCGTCAACATAAATCTGTACTAATAGGATATGTTTATTTTTTATTAGAGTGAACAGAGTTTTGTTCATTGTCCCAATTGTAAAATCACGATTGACAAGAAATTGTGATAGAGTATCATACCATGCTCTAGGTGCCTGTTTTAGACCATACAAGGCTTTGTGTAATTTGAATACATGATGAGGTAAGAAATGATCAATAAAACCTGGAGGTTGTTCGACGTAGACCTCTTCTTGTAGTAGACCATTTATAAAAGCACTCTTCACGTCCATTTGATAGACTTTGAAATTTTTGAAAGCAACAAAGGCCAAAAATATTCTAATAGCTTCAAGCCTTGCTACTGGTGCGTAGGTTTCATCATGGTCTATTCCTTCTTCTTGTCTAAACCCTTGAGCCACCAGTCTTGCTTTATTTCTAATCACTGTGCCTTCTTTATTTAATTTGTTTTTGAATACCCACCGGGTTCCAATGACAGCTTGGTGAGATGGTCTAGGTACTAGAAACCAAACTTCGTTTCTTTTGAATTGATTCAGCTCTTCTTGCATAGCTTCAATCCAACTAGGATCCAGAAGAGCTTCTTCAATTTTCTTTGGTTCATCCTGAGAAATGAAAGAAGCATGCATATATTCATTAATCATTTTCCTTCTGGTTCTCAAAGGCGCTGCTGGATTTCCAATAACCAAAGAGGGAGGATGAGATTTTCTCCAAATAAAAGGGTTTAAAAGAATTTCTTCCTGATTTGATATATTTGGATTGATCTCATCTGAACCAGTAGTAGGTTCTGGATTATCAGCTGCTGGTACTGGTATGTCTAATATTTGTACTTCTGGTTCTGCTAATGGAATGTCTGGTTCTGGATTTTGAACGTCTTTTATACTAGCTTCTGCATCATCTTCACTATCCATTTCCAAGTGAATTTTGTCTAACCTGTTACTCAAATTTGACATATTAGATATTTTAGGAGCACTGTTGTCCTCGTCAAAGACAACATGAACCGATTCTTCAACAGTAAGAGTTCTATTATTGAAGATTCTGAAAGCTTTGCTCATAGCAGAGTAACCAAGGAATAGTCCAGCAGTGTTCTGTTTTGCGTATAGCATACAGTGTTGATTGCTTCTGCCCAGAAGCGCTGAGAAATGTCTGCTTCTGCTAGCATTGTTCTAGCAGCTTCCTTGAGGGTTCTGTTTCTCCTCTCAGCTACTCCGTTTTGTTGAGGCGTTCTGACAGCTGAATATTCATGATGAATCCCCTGTTCATCTAAGTACAACTCAAGAATTCTGTTAGTCAACTCAGTACCCCGATCACTTCTGATTTTAATTATAGAAGAGGATTTTTCATTTTGAATCTTTTTCAGAAGCTTGATCAGGAGGCTACTGGTTTGATATTTTCCAGCAAGAAATATTACCCAAGTAAATCTAGAAAAATCATCAATAACAACAAGGGTATATTTCAGTCCCCCTAAGCTCATGATAGGGATTGGACCAAATAAGTCCATGTGCAGCAATTCCAAACATCTTGAAGTCAATTTGCTGCCTTTGTTCTTGAAGCTGGATCTTATCTGTTTCCCAAGCTGACAAGCAGAACAAACATGATTCTAAAAAAAGTAATATCAGGTAAGCCGTCGACTATATTATGATTTTTGAGATTGTTGATAGATTTGAAATTCAGATGATTCAATCTCTTGTGCCAGAGCCAATGTTTCTCACTAAGAGAGACAACTAAACATGTAGGAGCATTAACATGATCTAAGTTCCAAGAAACTCTGTAGGTGTTGCCCTCTCTCTTTCCAGTTAATACAATAGACTCAACAGAATCTTTAACTATGCATGTGTGCTTCTGAAAAATTACAGAATAACCATTATCACACAGTTGACTAATGCTGATTAAATTATAAAAGAGATTCTCAACCAGTAGTACGTCATTGATAGTTATGTTACCATGGATAATCTTACCCTTACCCACGGTTTTACCTTTTGAGTTATCCCCAAACGTTATTTTTGGTCCAGTACAAATCATTACTTCTGAAAGTAGAATTTTCTGTCCAGTCATGTGTCTGGAACATCCACTGTCCAGATACCATGTGGAGCTGCTTACTTTAGCTTTCTTTACATGTTCCTGCAAACACAAACTTTAGTATTTGGTACTCAATCTACTTGGGTCCAACCTTATTAGTCCTTAGGAACCCACATTTGTACAATTTTTGGTGATTTTGTACTTCGGGTATCCAAGGAGGTGTGCGCAGTAGAGGGTCTATTATTTCTATGAATATTAGAATGTTGTTCTTCCCTTCTGTTCCTATTGTCTAGCATGTATCTCTTTTGAATAGGTCTAGAATTATAGTACTGGTAGTATTTAACCTTCATGAGGGGTTGTCTTCCTGAGTTGAATCCTCTACTGGATCCAAAACTTTGGTCAACTCTTCCCTTAGGTTTAATATAACCAAGACCATAATTCTCTTCTGTTCATCTGATTTATATTTCTTTCAACTTGAACAGTCGGTACTTCCGGTTCATATGCCACACTGGATTTAACAAATCGAATGTATTTTGTTTTGCTGGTATCCAGTTCTGGCCGAGTACTGATTTCAGAAGTGCTTTCGTCATTGCTGAATCCGAGACCACTTATATCTCCAGATTGCTTCTGCAATTCTTGCATCTTTTCCAATAAAATAGAAGACTTATTCCAAGCATTTACCAGAACATACAGCTTCTGATTTTCAGATTTCATTGTCTGGTAATATGCTTTTACTTTCTCATTCTCGGTTTTCAATTTACTCGTCTCCACTTTCAAATCATCGCAGCTATTCTCTTGCAAGCAAGTGAACTTACTGACTTGATTTCTTACGTTTAGATTTTCAATCTTAACTTCCTCGAATGATTGAGAAAGTCTTGAGTACTCCCTTACCATGTCATGTATTGCCTTAATTAAATCAGTTCGTGTAAATTCGTCAGAGTCGAAGTCGAATACCTCTTCAGATGTTGAGTTTGATTCAACATCTGCCATAAGACATTTAATCTCTTCTGCATCACTTTCACTAGAATGACTTTCTGAGTCAGATGACTCAGAGCTGGAATCCGCTCATTTAGATTTGCTTTCTTCAGCAATCATTGCTTTGCGGTCTTTTCTGAACTTTTTGTCATTCCTTTTGTACTCTCTCTTCTTCTGGTCATCTTTTTTGGGCTTAGGACATTCAGCAATAAAGTGACCAATCTTTCCACAGTTAAAGCATGCCATATCACCAGATGGTGAATCTTTCTTGAAGTTGCGATTAGGGTTTTGGTAGGCTCGGTGATTCTTTCTCATGAATCTAGAGAACTTTTTCACAAATAAGGACATAGCTTCATTGCTGATTTTTTCAGCAGTCTTTTCAGAAGTACTTTCAGTAAGGGTAACAGGTACTGCTTGTGGAATGACTGCAGCAGCAGCAGTGGAAGTAATAGCAGTAATAGCAGCAAGGGCCTTGGTTGGCAGATTTTTTGAGGGCTCTTCTCCACCTCTTACTTCTAGTTCGAACTCGTAGGCTTTTAAGTCAGCAAACAAGTCATGTAATTCCAACTTGTTTAGATCTTTAGAGACTCTCATAGCCATTGTTTTTACGTCTCATTCTCTGGGTAATGCTCTCATTACTTTGAGCGCTATTTCTCAATTGCCGTGCTCTTTGCCCAGAGCTGCTAGCTCATTGACTAGGCTACTAAAACGTTCTTCAAACTCATTTAGAGTTTCACCAGCCTTCGTCTTTAAATTTTCAAACTTCTGCATTGCTACAGACAGTTTATTTTCTTTTGTTTGCTCATTTCCTTCACATATCTGAATGAGCTTTTCCCAGAACTCTTTAGCAGTAGAACACATCTTGATTTTGATGAATGTGTTCTTAACAAGAGTTTTGTAAAGAATGTCCTTAGCGACATTATCAAGATTGGCTTTCTTCTTATCTTCGCCAGTCCTTTCGTTTCGTGGTTTTTCAACCATTTGAGGTACACCCTCAGTAACAGCAATAGCTGTATTTGGCTTTAAGATCTTTAATGGTCTGTCTGTGATGACATATCACATGTCCTCATCCTGCGCTGCAAGGTGAGCTTGCATACGGATCTTCGAATCATCAAAATCTTCTTTCGAGAACATGGGAACCTTGCTGAAGTGTGCCATCTGTATGTATTTTCAGGGACAAGAATAATCTGCTCTGATACCAATTGTTGGGGATCGAGGAAGATTTTAGAGGGAGGGGGTGAATGAACTCTTCTCCAATTTCTTCTTTTCTTTCTCGGATAAAGAAGGTGCTAAAATCCTGTTAGGGATAGTAGCTTATCTTGTCGTGAATACTTCCAACAGTTAAGTGCGGAAACAATCTGATGGAGTGAATGAAAATAGTAATATCAGTAGATAGCAGTTGTTTATGGAAGTTCGAAGATAAAGTCTTCTACGTCTCTCATTTTTCTGTTTCCAGAAGGTATCACTAAAAGACTTTGGATTTTACAGTACAACTCTTGTACACACCCACTTCAGCAGGGCTTACCCTTTGCCTACTGAAACTCTTAGTTACTCAACACAGTGAAAATACGATACAACAAAGTTCTGAAAAGACTCTTTTCAGATTACAACATCTTCTTGATAAAATATGAGTGCGGTGAATAATTATGAAGAGTGTAAGAAACAGTAGCACAAAATGATCTCAATAGATCAGATAGATATTTCACACTATCTTCTATATGGGTTTGTTCTATATATATAGGTGACTGAGTTCAGCGTCTTTAATCAGAAACTGTCTTCTGACTTCTGATAGAATCAACTTTATTACCGAAATAGGTTCCTGCAGAAAAGCTATAAAACAATCAGTCCTGTTTTATACTAAAATCGGAAAAGTGAATTAAATGACTTCGTACAGTGATTAATGCTGCAATTAATACTTGTACAAGAAAAAATTAACGATAACATTTAAAGCTGATAACGTTAAGATGTCGAGTCCAATAAAGTCCTTTCTTCTGCTTCTGATTCTATATCCGTTTAGGTACTTCTTCTGATTTTCTACGCTACTGATTCTGCTTTTTAGTTATCTACTGGTTTTGATTTTCATCGCCACAATAAATTTAGATCTAACACCTTGTGTTTTCATTAAGAAAACAACATCCAGATGCATAATTATTGCTGTATATGTTGATGATTTAAACATCATTGGAACGAATAAGGAAATTCAAAAAGTTGTGTCGTACTTGAAGGAAGAATTTGAAATAAAGAATCTTGGAAAAACCAAGTATTGTCTGGGTTTACAAATTGAACAAAAAGAATGTGGAATATTTGTTCACCAGACAAATTATACAGAAAATATCCTTAAACATTTAATATAGAAAAATCAAATCCTTTAAGTACTCCAATGATTGCTAGATCATTAAACATAGAAAAGGATCCATTTCGTCCATGTGAAGATGATGAAGATATTCTTGGTCCAGAAGTATCATATCTAAGTGCTATCGGTGCCCTTATGTATCTTACAAATTATACAAGGCCTGATATATCTTTTGTCGTAAATTTATTAGCAAGATTTAGCACATATCCAACAAAAAGACACTGGAACGGAATTAAACATATATTCCGTTATCTAAGATGAACAACAGACTTGAGACTTTGTATTCAAAAAAGATGTTAATCTAAGTATAATTGGTTGTGCCGATGCTGGATACTTATTTGATCCACACAAGGCACGTTCCCAAACTGAATATGTATTTACTCGTGGAGGCACTGCAATTTCTTGGCGTTCACATAAACAAACACTCGTAACAATTTCATCAAATCATGCCGAGATTATTGCACTACATGAAGCAAGCCGTGAAGTGTGTGGTTAAAATCAATGACCCAACATATTCAAATCTCATGCGGATTATCATTTGACGAGAAGACTGTGATACTATATGAAGATAATATTGCATGTGTTGTTCAAATGAAAGAATGATACGTAAAAAGCGACAGAACTAAACATATTCCTCCTAAGTTCTTCGCATTCACCAAGGAGCTTGAGAAGAATAAATATAGTGATGTTCGTCACATTCAATCAAGTGAAAACTCATCAAATATCTTCACAAAGACACTTCCTACGATAATATTCAGAAAGCACATATATCATATTGGGATGCGCCATCTACGAAATTGGTGAAGAATTGTTCGTGTCAACATGAGGGAGAGTTTACGTGACTGCACTCTTTTTCCCTTACTATGATTTTTATCCCAATGGGTTTTTCCTAGTAAGGTTTTTAACGAGGCAGTATAAAACACGTAATGAAAACAATCAATGTAGGGGGAGTGTTGAAAATATGTTTTGAATGTTGAAAAATAATAGTTGAATATTTGAATATTGAAAATAAGAGTTGTAAATTGTAACGCCCCGAAAATTTTAAAGTCCACGCAAACCACGTGCATGCAATTATTAAATTGTTTTGTATTTTAATTAAATGATTTAATTGCATTAATTAATTATGTTGTGCATACTCGCATATTTAAAATATATTTTTCTACATGATTGCATTAAAATTGTATTTTTAAAGGTTATACGAGCTGCGATCGAGGAACGGAGATCGAGGGCTGAAAATAGAAAATGATTTTTATTAAATAGTTTTTTTTAATTATTTAAAATATGGGTGATGCTTTTTATTATTTTTGAAAAATATGGGGTTTCTGCAGTGGTTTTATACGCCGGGACGTAATTTTTATCGGTGTTGGATTTTTAACAAAAAGGCGAACTTTTTGGGCAACTCGGCTAATAAATTCACATATTTAATAAAAGAAAAACTTTGATAATATTTTATTATGTCCTTATTAAACTAATGGGCTTAAAATTAATGGCTTATTAGGCCTAAAAGCCTTGAAGTTGTTTAACTAGTATATAAAGTGCTATTTTATTCCAAACCCTTCACTCTTGCAACTCCAAACTCACGCCTCCCCACTCCCAAAAATCAGAAACACTCTCCCCACCCCACCCCCAATACACGACAGCACACACCCAAATATTGAAGGGATTTTCGAGAAAGCTTCAAGGGAAACCTCCTAGGCTTCGTCTCCTCGTCCCGTTCTTCGTCGTCAACGTTTAATCGTGCGTTTAAAACGCAAAGGCACGCCCTAATCTCCTTTTCTCATCCACCATATCATAATATTGTTTTAATTATTGTATGCATGAAGAACAAAAATTTATTTTCAGTATTTTCGGATTCATGGCATATACAAGGGAAAACTCATGGTTTTATGATTGGAATTCATGTTTTTAAGTTGTTAAAGGGGCTGCCATGAATTAAGATATGATTAAGCATGTTTACACACAAATTTAGAGGCCTTAGAAAACACTAAACCTGCTGCACAACCTGTTATAACATAAGCTGGAACAACCGAGGAAAAATAAATAAGGAACCGTGAGTTTTTGAGTTTTATGTGCAAGTGTGGTTCAAGGTTCGTTCCTTTTTGCATGGGACTTGGGGGTCGGCCTGGGCTTGTTGGGGGCTTGGCTAGGGTCAGGGTCGAAGGCTAGGTAGGGTCCTAGGGCGACTAGGGTTCGTGGTTCAGGCTGGGGAAGAGTCCGCGAAAGTTAGGACTCTCCCCGAGCAATTTACGTGTTGGCTGCTGCTGTAGTTCGGGAGAGGGTGCAGCGCGGCTAAGGGCGATCCAGGTAGGTCCATAAGGGTCCTAGGTGATGGGTAGAGGTCGGGCCAGGGGTTGGTGCAGCTGGTGTGGCTGTGGCTCGAGCCAAAGGTGAAAACCGTGAGGAAGGGCAGCAAACGCGCAGGTTGCGCTTCAGAATTCTGGTGGCTTTGCTGCTGGGTTCTAAGGACTGGTCAGGTATGGGCAGGGGCTGGGCTTGGTCTAGGGAAGGTCAGGGTGTGCTGGGCTCGGTGGTGGCTCGGCTGGAGGTGTCCTAGTGGCACTAAGAGTCTAGGGGCGTGAGTCAAGGCATGAGCGCAGGGTTGGGTAAGTTTCCAGAATGTGTTTGAGCGGGCCAAGGCTGGTTTTTCGGGCCGGGCTTATTCAGGTGGGTCCCTAGATGGGTTGGCTAAGTTTTGGTTCAAGATGGCTCGGGCGTGGCTCGGGTAAATTGGGAGATGGCTCGGTGGGTTCGTTAGTGTGTCAAAAACGAAATTTATAAAGCTAAAAATTAATCCAAGGGTCCACGGGGGGGCTCACGACTTGGAATGGTAGAATAAATATTAAAAATGTTATGTTTAAAATTTGGGATCAAAATAATGAGTTTTGGTATTTTTCGGGATTTAATCGCCGCACGAAACGCTAATTGACGAGTTAATTGAAACGCCTAGTTTTATGCTTGATAAAATTATGAAAAATTATATTTAAGCTTAAATAATTATTATAAGTCCAAGTTTCTAATTTGGGAATTTTATGCTAAGTTTTGGTTTAATTCGGGATTTAAACGCATTAATGCATCACGTTTCAAGATTAAATTAAAAAGTCCTCGATTTAAGCTAAATAAAAATACGAAAAAATTCATGTAAGCTTAAATAATTATTTGGGACATGTTAGAGTCAAGAAATCAATAAAAAAATCATAAACGTAAAATGTCACGATTAGGGGTAAAACGGTCTTTTTACACCTAAAATTAGTAACGGTCATGGCAGTGCCCTAAATGCTGTTTTTATGATATTATGTTCATTTTTGAATGTTTATGAAATGTTCATGATTTATTTATGATTTATTTTAAATGTCCATGAAATGTTATGATTAAAGTTGACATTTAAAATACATGGTGCATGCTTGGTTTCAAAAGAAAATATATTCATGCATGATTTTATGAGGTGATGAAAACATGAAAACATTGATGAAAGTGAAGTAATTGTGACTATGAGGATTTGAGGATTTGAGGTTATGATCAAGAATAGGCCAAGGCTCAGTTGACGATCATGTGTCGCTGATGTCCCCGCCGCCCAGTACTGTGGTTTCATGTAGATGGTACCATCGTCATGTCATGTCATGCCATGTCACGTCAGGAAAGTCACAATTAACGATCTGAATTCAATCAAGGAAAAGATAAAGTTACGATCATGAAAGGAATCACGTCATGTTATTATGTCATGTTATCATGTCATGTTATGATCAAGAAAAAGGTAAAGGGGAGGTTCATGTTATGCATATCATGAAAAGGTTTACGAAAATGTTTACGAAAATGTTCATGTTCAAGTTTATGCATTTTCATGAAATGATATTTTAAGTACAAGTATTTTCACTGTTGCATGTGGTTTTATATCTATTACTCGTTACAAAGATTTGGTGTATTGAGTCTTTAGACTCACTAGGTGTGATGGATGCAGGTGAGGATGAGGGAGGACTTGACGCATGAGATGACTGGACTGAAGGTGCACACAACCCGAGGACCAGCGCTTCTACTATTTTCCGCACTCATGATTATGGATCATAATTTTACGTTAAAAGATTTTTAAAACCATTTATATATGCTTTAGAGTGGTTGTGGAGAGGAGAATATGTCTCACGATTATTGCTTTTTTAGGTTTGGTAACTCATGCGATGATTTTATTTTATGACGATTGCAATTGATTTTAAAATGCTAGCTAGCGAAAGTCCTAGATCATGGGCAAAATATTTTATTAAAATATTTTCATGGGTGGACCGAATTTAAAAAAAAAAAAAAATTCTAGTACATTTTAAACAAAAGAACACGGGACGTTTCAGTTGGTATCAGAGCGGTGGTTCCTGTAAAGGGTTGTGCCACCATCAGCGCCGGGAAGATCAGTCGTCAAGCCTCAAATTTGTAAGTTTACATGCTTTATATGATTTTACGATGTTACCTGCATGAGTACATGACTTATATGTTTACGTAACATGTTTAATAGAATTACGAGGGTATATGATTTATATGCATTAGAATTTGTATGCATGATATGATATGAAATGAAAAATTATTTTTCAACGCATGTTGGTTTATTGTGGTGGAATTGGACTATCTTGATATTTGGGTTTTAGTGTCGACGTTCTATTTTTGGGATATAAGTTAATCGAGAATATTATGAAAGCTTTGGGACACGTAGATTCTCTAAGAAAATATTTATGATTCATGGGTACTAGTTGAATTAATTTTTGAGAAATAGACGTAAGGAATAATGACTCGAGGATTTGCATCGACTTTGGGAATAATAAAATGTATAAATTGGGATTTTAAGTTTTGATAAAATGTAATATTGGTTATAGGAATTGATTTTTGGGTAAATAAGTTTAGATTTATCGAAATTATGTTATGGGAAACCCGTAGAAGGAAATTAAGAATGATAAAAACTTATGGGTTAATATTAGGATTTTCGAAATTTAAGACCAATTAAGATAATTTTTGAGGAACTTAAGAATTTATTTTCACAATTGCTAAGGAATTTTGGGACTAGTTAGCAATAAGAACAAATTGAATGGGTTAAATAGTAAGAATTTTGCGGATTTAGACTTTTAAGAATATTTGGAACATTGGGATATCTTGGGTTATAGTGTAATAAGGAATGTTGATCGTGGGTTTTTAAGTATGAATCAGTATTAGGCTTGAAAATCTAAGCGTCAGCGGATGTGTTTGGGATTTTAAGATTAAATATGTTAATTTGATTAATATTTTGGGTATAAAATAAGGAGAATAATATACGATAAGTATGACCATCCATCTTTTAACTATGAAAATTTTAAGAAAAATGGAAATTCGAGGCTATAATAACATAGTACTAAGTCATTATGGGACTTTTTAAGTTACGATTTGAAAATAAGGATTTAGAAAGAAAATTTAATTGGGATCAAGGAGACGTAAGGACATTCTAGAATTAAAGTTTTAGTAGAGTAGCGCAGCGGAAGCGTGAATTTTTGGGATACTAGAATTAAATCTAAACTTTGGGTTATCTAAGATAAGCGAATTTCGAGGACGAAATTCAATTTAAGGGGGGGAGATTGTAACGTCTCGAAAATTTTAAAGTCCACGCAAACCACGTGCATGCAATTATTAAATTGTTTTGTATTTTAATTAAATGCTTTAATTGCATTAATTAATTATGTTGTGCATACTCGCATATTTAAAATATATTTTTCTACATGATTGCATTAAAATTGTATTTTTAAAGGTTATACGAGCTGCGATCGAGGAACGGAGACCGATGGCTGAAAATAGAAAATGATTTTTATTAAATAGTTTTTTTTTTAATTATTTAAAATATGGGTGATGCTTTTTATTATTTTTGAAAAATATGGGGTTTCTGCAGTGATTTTATACGCCGGGACGTAATTTTTATCGGTGTTGGATTTTTAACAAAAAGGCGAACTTTTTGGGCAACCCGGCTAATAAATTCACATATTTAATAAAAGAAAAACTTTGTTAATATTTTATTATGTCCTTATTAAACTAATGGGCTTAAAATTAATGGCTTATTAGGCCTAAAAGCCTTGAAGTTGTTTAACTAGTATATAAAGTGCTATTTTATTCCAAACCCTACACTCTTGCAACTCCAAACTCACGCCTCCCCATTCCCAAAAATCAGAAACAATCTCCCCACCCCACCCCCAATACACGACAGCACACACCCAAATATTGAAGGGATTTTCGAGAAAGCTTCAAGGGAAACCTCCTAGGCTTCGTCTCCTCGTCCCGTTCTTCGTCGTCAACGTTTAATCGTGCACGCCCTAATCTCTTTTTCTCATCCACCATATCATAATATTGTTTTAATTATTGTATGCATGAAGAACACAAATTTATTTTCAGTATTTTCGGATTCATGGCATATACAAGGGAAAACTCATGGTTTTATGATTGGAATTCATGTTTTTAAGTTGTTAAAGGGGCTGCCATGAATTAAGATATGATTAAGCATGTTTACACACAAATTTAGAGGCCTTAGAAAACACTAAACCTGCTGCACAACCTGTTATAACATAAGCTGGAACAACCGAGGAAAAATAAATAAGGAACCGTGAGTTTTTGAGTTTTATGTGCAAGTGTGGTTCAAGGTTCGTTCCTTTTTGCATGGGACTTGGGGGTCGGCCTGGGCTTGTTGGGGGCTTGGCTAGGGTCAGGGTCGAAGGCTAGGTAGGGTCCTAGGGCGACTAGGGTTCGTGGTTCAGGCTGGGGAAGAGTCCGCGAAAGTTAGGACTCTCCCCGAGCAATTTACGTGTTGGCTGTTGCTGTAGTTCGGGAGAGGGTGCAGCGCCGCTAAGGGCGATCCAGGTAGGTCCATAAGGGTCCTAGGTGATGGGTAGAGGTCGGGCAAGGGGTTGGTGCAGCTGGTGTGGCTGTGGCTCGAGCCAAAGGTGAAAACCGTGAGGAAGGGCAGCAAACGTGCAGGTTGCGCTTCAGAATTCTGGTGGCTTTGCTGCTGGGTTCTAAGGACTGGTCAGGTATGGGCAGGGGCTGGGCTTGGTCTAGGGAAGGTCAGGGTGTGCTGGGCTCGGTGGTGGCTCGGCTGGAGGTGTCCTAGTGGCACTAAGAGTCTAGGGGCGTGAGTCAAGGCATGAGCGCAGGGTTGGGTAAGTTTCCAGAATGTGTTTGAGCGGGCCAAGGCTGGTTTTTCGGGCCGGGCTTATTCAGGTGGGTCCCTAGATGGGTTGGCTAAGTTTTGGTTCAAGATGGCTCGGGCGTGGCTCGGGTAAATTGGGAGATGGCTCGGTGGGTTCGTTAGTGTGTCAAAAACGAAATTTATAAAGCTAAAAATTAATCCAAGGGTCCACGGGGGGGCTTACGACTTGGAATGGTAGAATAAATATTAAAAATGTTATGTTTAAAATGGGATCAAAATAATGAGTTTTGGTATTTTTCGGGATTTAATCGCCGCACGAAACGCTAATTGTCGAGTTAATTGAAACGCCTAGTTTTAAGCTTGATAAAATTATAAAGAATTATATTTAAGCTTAAATAATTATTATAAGTCCAAGTTTCTAATTTGGGAATTTTATGCTAAGTTTTGGTTTAATTCGGGATTTAAACGCATTAATGCATCACGTTTCAAGATTAAATTAAAAAGTCCTCGATTTAAGCTAAATAAAAATACGAAAAAATTCATGTAAGCTTAAATAATTATTTGGGACATGTTAGAGTCAAGAAATCAATAAAAAAATCAGAAACGTAAAATGTCACGATTAGGGGTAAAACGGTCTTTTTACACCTAAAATTAGTAACGGTCATGGCAGTGCCCTAAATGCTGTTTTTATGATATTATGTTCATTTTTGAATGTTTATGAAATGTTCATGATTTATTTATGATTTATTTTAAATGTCCATGAAATGTTATGATTAAAGTTGACATTTAAAATACATGGTGCATGCTTGGTTTCAAAAGAAAATATATTCATGCATGATTTTATGAGGTGATGAAAACATGAAAACATTGATGAAAGTGAAGTAATTGTGACTATGAGGATTTGAGGATTTGAGGTTATGATCAAGAATAGGCCAAGGCTCAGTTGACGATCATGTGTCGCTGATGTCCCCGCCGCCCAGTACTGTGGTTTCATGTAGATGGTACCATCGTCATGTCATGTCATGTCATGTCACGTCAGGAAAGTCACAATTAACGATCTGAATTCAATCAAGGAAAAGATAAAGTTACGATCATGAAAGGAATCACGTCATGTTATTATGTCATGTTATCATGTCATGTTATGATCAAGAAAAAGGTAAAGGGAGGTTCATGTTATGCATATCATGAAAAGGTTTACGAAAATGTTTACGAAAATGTTCATGTTCAAGTTTATGTATTTTCATGAAATGATATTTTAAGTACAAGTATTTTCACTGTTGCATGTGGTTTTATATCTATTACTCGTTACAAAGATTTGGTGTGTTGAGTCTTTAGACTCACTAGGTGTGATGGATGCAGGTGAGGATGAGGGAGGACTTGACGCATGAGATGACTGGACTGAAGGTGCACACAACCCGAGGACCAGCGCTTCTACTATTTTCCGCACTCATGATTATGGATCATAATTTTACGTTAAAAGATTTTTAAAACAATTTATTTATGCTTTAGAGTGGTTGTGGAGAGGAGAATATGTCTCACGATTATTGCTTTTTTAGGTTTGGTAACTCATGCGATGATTTTATTTTATGACGATTGCAATTGATTTTAAAATGCTAGCTAGCGAAAGTCCTAGATCATGGGAATATTTTCATGGGTGGACCGAATTTAAAAAAAAAATAAAAAATTCTAGTACATTTTAAACAAAAGAACACGGGACGTTTCATAAATATTGAAAATTAGTGTGTGATGATGTATGTAATGATAAATTTATTTTTGGATTATTTGTAAAGAAATTCTATAAATAGATCTTTCATTTGTGAAGAAAATCACAATTGAGTTCAGAGAAAAATATTATAAAGTATGTAGTTTGATAATTATGAGAGTTAGATATTTTTACTTTTTACCATAAATATTTACTTTTTCATAACATTACTTTTTTTATATTCTATTATATTATTACTTACAACTTGTATTCACTACTGTTTGCACAATATTTGGTATTTGCGGGCGTGCCAGGTGCGAAGTGCACCGATATGTGTGAAAATGATAAAAATCTAACTTCTAAAAACTTGACGATTATGGATACTAAATTTGACCGTCGGTTCTAATCTCCTAAAACAAATGCAACGCCAAAACTAAGAAAATTATTGGAATTTGAAGAAAATAAATCCCTGACATTGTTTATATTTTCAATAAACCGTAGGAATTTACAAGACGTAAAAATATAACAAATAGAATTGCTGAAACATGAAACGAGAAGATGTAAATTGCTAGAAATATGCTGGAATGATTAACGACTAAAGCTTGAAGATTGCAATTTTGCAGAGAGTATTTTGCAGAATTTTGTGCGTAGTTGAGTTGTTGAGTGTCTCTCTCGTTGTGTTAGCCGATTCCTTTTTCTTCCTGGCCGCTGCGTCCTCTTTCTCCACTCCCCCATGATCTCCACTATCTGCTCCCCTAATGCCACGATTTCTAACTATCCTCCCACGTTCTTTTTCTCTTCCGCGCTCAGTGCTCATTTTTTAATCGATTAAGAATTATTCTTTTATGGGCTTATTTAATTGGGCTTCAGAATTGACTTGGGCTTGTAATTAAATTATTTTTAGCCCAAACAATTGCCCCCCGCAAGCATTGGCCCATTGGGCCAAAATGCTTGTATGTAACCCAATTTTCAATTCCTCCATAGCTAGTATCCCACAAATGTTTTATGAATTGGGCTTCCACCAATGGGCCGAGCACTCAAACTTATTTTCCCTGGGCTTTGAATTTTCTAATCGTCTTTTGAATTCCCTCCCCCATCCAATTCGCGCCTGCTACTCGTCTTCTTCATCTCGCCGCTTTGTCCTTCGCTCCCCGCTGCTCTGAAATTTCTTCCGCTCGTTCTCCGCCACCTACGCCCGTCGCTGCCTAGAGATTTACCGATGGCTCGAGATTCTTCTCCGGTGCGCCCTTCTGAACCAAGCACTGCGGGCGCGTTCTCTGTCTCGACCGTCGCTTCCATCTCGCCGCCCGACGCGTTCGCCGGCCCTGCTGTGGTTGCCGAGGGTCTATCATTGGTTCGAAGTTCTTCTCCGTCGCCACTCCCTGATTCCAGCGCCGCAGGTTTGTCTCCTTCTCAAGCCAATTTCTCCACCCAAATTATAGTTGCTATCGATGGGTTGCTGTTGAGAAAATATTGCTGTGTTGATGGGTGGAATCGATCGCGTTGAACCAAATTCAGTAGTTGACGGAGGCTTCGACGGAAGATCCACGGCAACCACCGTCGAGTCAACCATTTTCCTCTGCATTTCGTGTATAAGAGCACCAGTAGCCTCTGGATCATAGAACGCCTTGTCTGGTTCATCTAAGGCAAAAACTCCCATCTTTGGCAAGTAGACACGAACCTTTGATGATGACTTGTTTAACTTCTTTGCTTTGAAGGCTGCAAATTTCACATTCTCATAAATTGTAGTTTGCATAAGTGTAACCTGTTCATTGTGTTCGTAAATATTTCTCTGTTGAAAATTTGAAGGTACGGTGGCTCTGGGTCCAAGGTTCACCATATCTAAGGCACCAACCCTTAGAACCAAGGGTATCTTCCTATCTAATATGACATCAAAACGTGAACTGTCACATGCCATGTTTCCTCCTACAGTGTAATCAGCTACCTCGGTTGTGGTGATATCCAAAACACCCTGTATAAGTCCGGCTTTGACAAGATCTTCCATAGCCCTTCCTCCTGATGTAGGCTTCTCATTATCAGTGGCTGATTCTTAGGAAAGTTTTAGCTGTCCCATCACCATTCCAGCAAAAGCAGCAACGACATTAGATAACACCGATCTACTCATATTGTTAATGCCACAAACATCCACCACTGATGGAAATAACACCAAATCAGATGTTCCAACATATGGTTCAGTATTGCCACTGGCCTCAATTGATACAATCAACTTTGGGATTCCAATGGGAAAAGATGGAAAACCAGAGGAAATTAAAGATGTCCCTCCACTGCCACCAAGCCCGATAACTCCAGCAAGAATGTCATCACTTTGAACTTTGCTGAGGAAAGCCTCGAGAGCTTTGTTCATGACAACAGTAGCTTTGCCCCTATCATCTGGGAGCAGGGTACTGGACTTTTCCCCGTCTGCTGCAGAGCAGGAGAGGACATCATTTCTCGACACAAACTTGAAATCCCCACAGGTTTTAACATCTTTTGAGCTGGTGGACACATCAACTACAGCCACCGACACCTATATTGCATGTTTGCCCTCTGTAGCTTCCATTTCTCCTTGGATTTGGAATTATCATGGCCATTTTTATTGATCTGAAGGACCTTTGGGGGCCCAGGAGACCAAGAAAGTTCATTCTGCATGCATTCTTCATTCCGGTGCCATTTCCACAGGCGGTGAAAAGAATAGGTATGTAGTCTCTTGTATATGCGGTTCGCATGTTTGCTCTTCACAGGTTTTGAGAATTGGCCATGGGTTGGCCTCAGTTTTCTGGTGTATTGGACGCTTAAGCATTAGTGTCATTTGGGGTATCTTGCAACACAGGTACTTCTCAACTCTAATGTGCCCTTACGTGCCCTTACATGTTGCATCCACTCAAGACGACTCCCTTATCCCTATCATTATGCATTGCACTTCAGTCGGATCCCTTTCCCACATACACGTATATGCATTTGCACTTCAGTCGGACCCCTTTCCCGCATACACGTTTACTTACTGTTCTTGCATGCGGTGACTCCGCTTTTGATTTGTTGACTCTTGATTTTGTGTTGTGGTTGTTGGGTGATGGATGTGGAATGAGGGTGGGTTTGTATGTGAGGTTGTGTATTGGAGGTTGGGAAGGAGTTTCTGTTCGTTCTTAATCCATTTAACCCAACTCAAATCCATTTAACCCAACTCATTTCAATAGCTTCAATCAAAACCATAGGTTGGCTTAAAACTCCCCGCTCGCGATTATTTCCTCCCCTGATCTCTTATCAAAACAAAATGAATTCAATATGATAAAAGTGGCCTCCTGGCCAACTTGAATTGATCATCTTTATTTTTAAACCATAACAAATATTTACACTAGTGGCCCTAAGGCCTACTTCAAACAAAATCCCACAACATGAAGCTAAAAACATGCAAAAATGGCTGATTAGCCTATTTTTCTTCCAAAATCAATTTCTGGGTCTTCTTGGGGTTTGCATATCACCTTTGTTCTCTTCAGTTCTTCTTTTATTACTCGTCGTCTGCCCAGTAAGCTCAACTCCCCGCTGGCTGTGTGCCTTTCCTCCCACATTCTAAGTGGCCTCAAGGCCTACTTCATGAATCTGTCACTGCACATGCAAACAATCAATTTATAATGATAGAACGGTCTATTCCACCATGATTTTTGGTACCATAAAAGAAAAATTGGAAATAAGTGGCCATAAGGCCGACTCCCTAGTGAAATAATGGACCTTCAACATAAAGAATGGAAGTGGCTTACTGTCCCACTCTCCCCGATCGATTTTATTGTTGAATCTTAAACAAAATATATTTATTTAAGTGGCCCTAAGGCCTACATCACATGACACCTTGAAATCAGGAACTTAATATATACACAAGTGGCCCCGAAGGCCAACTCCCCACTGAAAAATGCCAACTCCCCACTGAAGATTAGCCTTTGAGATTGCTTTACTCGCAAGCTCTTCCTACTTCTTCCCTCATACTCGGAAAATAGGGCTTGAGATACTTGCCGTTTATGCATCTTTTGTGTGGATGGCCATCTATGCTTGATAGCCAATATGCATTTCCGTCTAACACCTTATGTACCTTGAATGGTCCCTCCCAGTTGGGAGACCATTTGCCCAGCTCCCTATCCTTTGTTCCTAGTGGTAGTATGGTCTTCCACACTATTTCTCCTTCATGGAAACTTTTCTTGTTAACTCTTTTGTTGTAGATTCTTGCCACTTTCTGTTTCTGTAACAGCAAAGCATTGTACGCTTGGATTCTCAACTCATCTAGTTCTTCTAGTTCCATGATCATTGCTTCATTATAATGCTCAAGGGAAAGTTCATTTTGCTTTGCCACTCGCATTGATGGCACCATAATCTCCAATGGGAGCACTGCATCATGGCCAAAGGTAAGGGAAAAAGGGCTCACTCCAGTGGCAGTCCTCTTGGATGTCCTGTATGCCCACAAAGTTTCTGATAATAGCCTTGGCCAATCCCTAGGATTCTCTTCCATCATCTTTTGTAGAATCTTTATCAACACTTTATTTGACGCTTCGGCTTGCCTGTTGGACTGTGGGTAATGAGGGGATGAGTTTATCAATTTAATTCCATAGTCTTCTGCAAACTCCCTCATATCTGAGCCTGTGAACATAGTTCCCTGATCTGTGGTCAATGACTCTGGAATTCCAAATCTATGAATAATATTCTCTTTCACAAAGTTAATAACATCCCCTTGCTCTGCTTTCTTCAAGGGCACTGCTTCTACCCATTTGGTGAAAAAATCTGTAGCCACAAGGATGAACGAGTGGCCTTTAGATGATGAAGGGTAGATTTTCCCTATTAAGTCCATGGCCCAGCCTTTGAATGGCCATGGTTTGACAACGCTGTGAAGTTCATCCGCTGGAATTCTTTGGATGTTCCCGTGTCTCTGACATGGCTGGCATCCCTTAGCATATTTGATGCAATCTTTCAGGATGGATGGCCAATAGTAGCCATACCTCCTTATCAACCATCTCATCTTTATTCCAGATTGATGCGCTCCACACACTCCCTCATGAACTTGCTTCATGATCTCCAAAGCCTCTGGGAAGCCTATGCATCTGAGAAGCAGACCATCTAGCCCTTTCCTGTACAAATCACCCTCCACTAAAACGTAATTAAGAGCTCTCATTTTTAAACCACGTGGAATATCTCTCCCGGTTGATTCTAGCACCTGTTTTATGTCATCCCTCCAGTCACCAGCTAAGTTTATATCCAAGTTGAGCGTATCTACCTGAATCCCTCTTTGCTGAATTGAAGGGTGGTTTCTCTTTTGAATCAACACCAGCCTGTGTGTAAGTTCCGGAGACATCTTCAATCCCGAAGCAACCTGTGCCAACTCGTCTGCCTCCCAATTTTCTTGTCTTGGGACGTGTACTAATGACACTTCCTCGAAATCATCTAGCAGTTGGGATGCAGCGGTATAGTAAGGAGCTAAGGACAAACTTGTGCATTTGAACTCCCCTGACAGCTGTTTGAGTACCAGCTGAGAATCCCCTGATATCAATAACTCTCTTGCACCTAAGTCTTTCAGAATTTCCAATCCAATGACCAGCGCTTCGTATTCCGCTTGATTGTTGGTGCATGGGAAATTCAAATTAAAGGATAGAGCGGTTTTCACACCTCTTGGGGAGGTGATCACAATACCAGCTCCAGCTGCTGTTTCTGTACTTGATCCATCGAACTTCAACTCCCAGGGTTGAACTCCCACTCCACAAACTGGAAATCCAACCTGTTCTCCAATAAACTCATCAAGTGAAGGGTGATCAGCTAAAAAATCGGCGATAGCTTGGCCTTTTACTGATTTTTGGGGATAATATGTCAATGTAAACTCGGCCAATGCTAAAGACCATTTGCCAATTCTCCCAGAGAGGATGGGTCTATTAAGCATGTATTTAATCAAATCGGTTTTAGCCACCACAAACACTCTTGATTGAATTAAATAATGTCTTAACTTAGTACATGCATAATACAGTGTTAAGCATAGCTTTTCAATCACAGAGTATTTCACCTCTACTGGAGTAAGGAATCTACTCAAATAATAGATGGCTTGTTCATTTCCTTCATGATTATTTTGAACTAGTAGGCATCCAATTGACTCATGAGCAGCAGAGATGTATAATTTAAGGGGCATTCCATACCTGGGAGGCATCAGAACAGGTGGGTTAGATAGATAACTCTTGATCACATCAAAAGCTTTCTGATGCGACTCCTCCCATTTGAACTCCCCGCTGTCTTTGAGCTTCAACAGCTGTGAAAACTCCTTTGTCTTCCCTGCAAGGTTAGAGATAAAACGCCTCAGGTAATTCACTTGCCCAAGGAAGCGTTGCAACTCTTTCTTGTTTCTAGGCGGATTTGCTTCCATAATGGCTTTGGCTTTGTTTTTATCCACTTCAACTCCCCTCTGGTGCACAAGAAATCCCAGAAAGTTTCCTGCCTTCACGCCAAATGCACATTTCAATGGATTTAACTTCAAATCATATTGCCTCATTCTTTGGAAACTCTTCCGCAAGTGCTCAATGTGATCAGTAGCTTGTTTAGACTTTACAACGATATCATCTATATATACTTCAATATGATGTCCTATCATGTCATGAAAGATGGAGTTCATGGCTCTTTGATACGTGGCTCCCGCGTTCTTTAGCCCGAATGGCATAACAAGCCATTCAAACGTACCAACAGCTCCCGGGCATCTGAATGCTGTTTTGTGAGTGTCAGTCTCAGCTATTTTGATTTGGTTGTAGCCCGAGAATCCATCCATGAAAGATAACATCTCATGTCTAGCCACTGAATCAATCAACATATCAGGTATCGGCATTACATACACATCCTTGGGAGTTGCACAGTTCAAGTCTCGGAAGTCGATGCATATTCTGACCTTGCCATTCTTTTTCATTACTGGCACAATGTTTGAAAGCCATTCGGTATATCGGATTGGCTTTATAAACTTGGCCTTTAACAACTTCTCCACTTCCTCTTTTACTTTCAATTCAACTTCTTTTGACATGCGACGAGATGGCTGTTGAAATGGTTTGAAACCTTCTTTGAGTGGAAGTCGGTGTTCGACCAATTTTCGGTCCAACCCTGGCATGTCATCATAACACCATGCAAAACAATCTTTGTATTCCTTCAACATGCTTATCAAGTCTTGCTTCAACTGCTCTTCCAGTAGCTTACTCACATATACCACTTTTGGATTCTCAAGCTCCCCCAAGTTAATCTCTTCTAATGGGTCTTGAACTTCGTGTTGGCCATCTTCCATTTGAGATGGCGCCATCAACAACTCATCGACTTGAAGCTCATCATCTTCGTATTCTTCTTCTTGGACAACTTCAGTTCCATAAGTGTCCCATGCTTCCTCTTCCCTTAGTTTGTCCAGTACTCGCTGCACATGTGCCTTCCATATAGAGGTTGCAGCTACCTCCTTTTCTTTTTGATTCGAATCAATCATCAATCTCCTCAATCAGTGGCTGAATTATCGGCCTCGACGGCACGATAACAGTAGGTTTGAGGATTCTTTCCAACACCGAGCTTGGAGTTGGTGTTTGCATGTACAGTGGATTTTCTTTCTTACTATTGCTACGGATTTTGATGGGCCCAAAATCTCCATTGTAATATCTGGCTTCTACTGCACTTGCACTTGTTTGGAACGGTTGTCCATCCGCTTCTACGACCTCCACGTCATCCCCCTTCCAAAATAACAACAGTTGGTGCATTGAGGATGGTATGCACTGGTTTGCATGGATCCAATCTCTGCCTAACAACGCTTGGAAGTTGGCGGAGGAGTTTACCACGAAGAATGCACATAAAGATGACATACTCCCCACAGTAACATCAGCGGGGAGTACCCCAATGGTCTTGGTAGTTTCCCCTGTAAATGCAGCAACCGAAACTTCTGAAGGAATCAAGTCTTCCTCATTTTTGCCCAGACTTTTCAACATTCTTACTGGGAGAACGTTTACCGCTGAGCCATTGTCAATCAACACTCTAGACACTGGCTTTCCATTCAAGTGGGCTTTGATGTACAACGGCCTTATGTGCTTGGTCATGGCCGGTGTAGGCTTTTCAAGTATCACCTGCTGAGGCTTGTTTCGGTGATCCTCCTTGATAATCACTTTTGAACTCCCTTCGGGGAGTTTAATTGCCTGATCTTCTTTTTGCGACGATTCATGGGGTATCAACTCCCCGTTCCCTTCTTCTACCATTTTAAATATCTCGGGTAGTATCACCACTCCAGTGGCACAATCCACAGTGATGTGAAATTCCCCAACGCGAAAATTAATTGATTTCCTTGCTTGATCATCCTCTTCGCTTAATAAATCATCATCGTCTTCAACAAACTTGTCCTCAGTAGCCGATCTTCCAAACTTAGATTTACTCCCCACTGGCTCATTGGAGACTGGAACATCAGTTTTGGATTCATTCTTCAGCTTAGCGAACTCCTCTCTTCTTGCAATAGCTCTTTCTCTCAACAGTCGTCTCTTTTGTGTCCTAGTCGGTGGCCTAGGGAACTTTTTGTGTTGGGCCACTCTCCAAGACTCACTGAACTCCCCTCTGGCTGGAAGAACGTATCTTGGCTTTACTCCACTGTTCTCAATCATTTTTCCTTTTGTGATTTCGTATGAACGCCGTTCTCTGCCGTGATCAGCTGATACTTTTCTGGTTTCCACCCTCCTTGACTCAAATTCACATGCATTTCTCCTGTTTGAATACCTTTGGTGATGACTGTGAGATGACTCCCCTCTGAACCATTGCTTCTCCATCACTGGTCTTTCAAGAAAATGTTGATCCCTCGGCCTAAAGGCCGCGGATTCACCAACACTTCTAGGGAAACGCTGCTGGGCTATTGGCATTCCATCGACACTGTGCCTTCCATGAGCTTCAAACAATTGACCCTTTGGAATCCAGTATTTCTTGATCACTCGGTCTTTCACTGCAAAAGATCGCCTTCTCTTCTCATTGAGAAGATCTCTCAAATCTGTCATATTCACATTAACCAAAGCAACGGGGGGAAAAGGATCGTCATCCACCGCCATAGACTCTTGTTTGTTAGGGAACTTCACAACTCCCTTGTTAATTCTGTCCTGCAAGATATTCTTGAACGCCCAACAAGACTTCGTAGCATGATTGTAAGAGTTGTGGTACTTACAATACTCTCTTCCCTTCAGCTCTTCTGTAGGTGGCATCTTATGATCAGGCGGGAATGTGATGAATTTTTCCTTTACCAAGAAATCGAAGATTTCCTCGGTCTTTGACGTGTCAAAAGTATAGTGCATGTCTTTGGGGAGTTGGGAGCTATTATTCTTTTCAGGTTCTGCTGGCTTCTTTTTTAGCAGGGGAACGGTGCAAGAACCAGCTGACCGAATCTCCGCCAATGCCACATCTTCCACCTCTTGATAATACGACCCCATAGCAGTTTTCTTCTTGTACGACTCTTCCCTCAAAAGCTCTTCGTATTCAGCCACTTTGGCGGCTAGCTCAAAGAAATCCCTGAACTCCATTCCCTGGAATTTCTTCCTTAATTCAAAATCTAGCCCCTTTTGTGCCATCTTCACGAACTCAGTCTCGGGTAGGAACACCTTGCACCTATTCTTCATCTTCTTGAACCTGTCTATGAAATATTCCACAGACTCTCCTTTCTTTTGAGTGACTCTGGATAAGTCGGCAATGCACACTTCAGGCTCTGTTCTATAGAATTGAATGTGAAATTGTCTTTCCATTTCTTGCCAACTCATCACTGAATTTCTGGGGAGCGAGGCATACCAAGCGAATGCAGTTCCAGTGAGGGAATTTGGGAATAGCCGCAACTTTAGATTGTTGAAGTTCTCCAAGTTGGCTAATTCCCCGCACTGGATGGTGAATCTGGCTATGTGTTCCATGCTGGACTGGCCATCCTCCCCGGAGAATAAACTGAACTCATGCACTCTATAACCCCTTGGGTACGGGTTATTCACGTCAATGTAGTCTGGATATGGTTTGTGGAACTCTGGGCGGCCAATCTGTTTCAAGGCCGACCCATATAACTCTTGAACAGCTTCTCTCACCATTTCTGGATCAATCCCGTGCAAATTCCGAGCGGGGAGTTGGTGATGGTAATTTGCCCCCCGAGCTTGAAACCCTGCATTTAAACCAAAATTACCCCATGGGAAGCCTCCATCTCCTCCTGGATAATCCATGTGCGATATGTCATCATAAGCTCCCGGTTGGTACAGAGGATTGGTCACGCTGAACACTTGAGCAACTGGTTGCTTCGAGCTCCCCACTCCATGAGTACGTGGATATGGCTGAGCTCTCCCTCCTAAGGTTTCTTCTCTCTTGTGAGGTGGTGTGTACCTTCTTTCGGGCTGATTTGGGAGAGTACACTCTGGGCGGCGGGGATCGCCAGCCCTTGAGTCTCCAACTCCCTGATCGGATTCATGAACTTGGTTGCTTCCCTGGTCAGCCTCTTTGCCAGTAGTATTTTGCTCTCCTCGAAGGGACTTACTCGGCTTACACAAAATGGATTTCAAACAGTCAGCCATCGCCTTAGATAATGCCAGTGAGATTTCCTCAATCTTTGTATCAGTCAGTTCTCCAATCACCCTGTTTGAGACTTGGTCATTAGTAGTAGAAATCTGTAGATCCATTTCTTCAACCTGTGGTTCAACAACGTGTTGTTCTGGCTGAGGCGCTTGAGTTCCCTCTTGATTCGCCAGAGACTCCCCACCCTCCTGATTCACGTTTTCCTTTCTTCTTGGCGGCATAGTGATGGTCCCACCGGGCGTGCCAAAAATATGTTTGCACAATATTTGGTATTTGCGGGCGTGCCAGGTGCGAAGTGCACCGATATGTGTGAAAATGACAAAAATCTAACTTCTAAAAACTTGACGATTATGGATACTAAATTTGACCGTCGGTTCTAATCTCCTAAAACAAATGCAACGCCAAAACTAAGAAAATTATTGGAATTTGAAGAAAATAAATCCCTGACATTGTTTATATTTTCAATAAACCGTAGGAATTTACAAGACGTAAAAATATAACAAATAGAATTGCTGAAACATGAAACGAGAAGATGTAAATTGCTAGAAATATGCTGGAATGATTAACGACTAAAGCTTGAAGATTGCAATTTTGCAGAGAGTATTTTGCAGAATTTTGTGCGTAGTTGAGTTGTTGAGTGTCTCTCTCGTTGTGTTAGCCGATTCCTTTTTCTTCCTGGCCGCTGCGTCCTCTTTCTCCACTCCCCCATGATCTCCACTATCTGCTCCCCTAATGCCACGATTTCTAACTATCCTCCCACGTTCTTTTTCTCTTCCGCGCTCAGTGCTCATTTTTTAATCGATTAAGAATTATTCTTTTATGGGCTTATTTAATTGGGCTTCAGAATTGACTTGGGCTTGTAATTAAATTATTTTTAGCCCAAACAACTACAATAAAAAATGGCTATTATGAGACTTTTTTGTAGACATTTTTAATTAAATGTTGTTAAAAATACTTAATAATGACACTTGTAAAAAATTAATAATGTGTAAAATAAAAAAAAAACATATTAGATTAGTTATCCTGACATTTTTAATTGATGTCATTTTTTATATAGAGGGAAACAATTATTTGTCCTACATCGTAATAAATCATTAAAAACTAAAAATTATCACTATAAATAAATGTGAGAATATTTGGGTTGGATAAATATTGGATGAGAGAAAATAATTGTTTCCCTCCATATAAAAAATGACATCAATGAAAAATGTCAGGATAATTAATCTAATATGTTTTTTTTATTCCCACATTTATTTTATCTATTTTTCCCTTTTCCAATATTTATTTGTTATTGTCACTATAAATAACATACACAACATTTTTAGTTGTCATTATAAATGATTTTAACTGACATATAAATTTGTCATTATTACTATAATAACAAGGCATGTATAAATATATTTAAAACATAAGTTTTCGTGACATTTAAAATTGTCTTTATATGAATAATTAGTGACACGTATGAAGTTGTCATTAACATCTTATAATGACATTAAAAAATGTCAGGAAGTTTAAGACGACATTAGAATAGAGGACATTTGTTGGAGGTGTAATTAAAACTTAAATGTCACTAAATATTAAATATGATGACATTTATGAATGTCGATTATTGGTGAAATGGGCATAAACGTAACTTTACCTCTCCGTTTATTTATTTTTTATTTTTGAGAGCCTCAGAAACCTCTCGATGAAAGGTTCGATCTTGGGTGTGAGGATAGTGTCCATACTCAAGATCAAAGGTTGAGATTCATATCATGGAAAATTAAAAAAAAAAAAAAAATTAGGCCAGAAAAAATTCTGGCTCTTGAATGTACCCCTGCTGGCACTCTGCAGGGGGTAGGGTGAAATAATCCCCTCTCGATTATTTCCCCCAATTCCCAGTTGTCCCGATAAAAAATTTCAATTTCGTTTTCCCTCGTTCTGGGGTTCCTTTCCATCATTCAATTCCCATTAATTTCAGTATTCAATTTCAACGATTTAATCTATCTAGCATCTCAAATGCCAGGATCCACCGTTTCGACTTCGAATCAATTGTCTACAGCTCGTCGTCGAGCATTAGACAACGATCCACTGACGCCCATTCCCGATTTGGCCGCCGCCGCTACCGGTACTAGTGGCAGTGACGCCGTCAGGCTTACCGCGGTTGGCACAGATCCCGCGATCCAGAGAGACAGCAGAAAAATTCCACAAACCCAATCCCGAAAGAGGTCATCAAAGCCACGTTGGCTAACCGTGGTAAGCATTCTCACTAAGAACATAGCATTGTTAATTGTAATAGTGGGCTTTATCCAGATGTCTAGATGGGCTGTCATGAATTCCGGCAGCAACACGGAGGGCTTTGAATTAATTTCGGGGGATTTTGAGGGGAAGTTCGCAGAGGTGCAGAGCTTCGTTAAGACGACTGTGAAGGCTATGCAGGTGCAGGTGGATGCTATTGATCGGAAAATCGAGGTTGGCGTTGGTTTGGTGAGGAAGGAGTTTGACGAGAGAATGGAGAAGAATGACGAAAAAGTGGAGTTGAAGTGGAAGGCTTTGGAGGTAAGAAGTGATGCTTTCGAGAAGTTTATCGATGGGTTTCAAGGAAAGAGCTTGCTTTCAAAGGAAGTGTTTGGAGAGTTCTTCGAGGAGTTCACGAAGACTAAGAATAATAAGTTTAGTAGTGATGTGGGTTTGGATGAAATTAAGGATTATGCGAGGGAGATAGTGCAGAAGGAGATTGAAAAGCATGCAGCCGATGGATTGGGGATGGTGGATTACGCATCAGCATCGGGAGGGGCGAGAGTGGTGAAGCATTCCGAGGCATATTTTGATGGAAAAGTAGGTGGGTTGATCAATCGAAATAGGGTAGATGCAGATGCACAAAAGATGCTTATGCCGAGCTTTGGAGAGCCTGGACACTGTTTTCCACTTAAAGGTGGTAATGGTTTTGTCGTGATCCAGCTTAGGACTGCCATAGTGCCCGAGGCTGTGACGCTAGAACATGTTGCTAAGAGTGTAGCATATGATAGGTCCAGTGCTCCAAAGAATTGCAGGGTATCTGGATGGTTGGCAGATCAAAGATTGAGTGAAATGGGATTTGATACCGAAAAGAGATTTCTATTGAGCGAGTTCACTTATGATCTTGAGAAGAGCAATGCTCAAACTTTGAATGTATTGGACTCTGCGAAGTCTATGGTTGTCGATACTGTTAGGCTCGATTTTGAATCCAACCATGGGAGTGCTTCTCATACATGCATTTATCGTTTGAGGGTTCACGGTCATGAACTCAAGTCTTTGCCATCGCAGGAAATGCAGTCTTGATACTTCTTGTGAGTAATGCCTTATGTATTGTCATATATCAACTGTGTTTTGTCACTGAGTCTTGTATCGTTAGCCTGTTACTGTTTATCAAGTATGCTCCATGTTTTCGTCATGCTACGTCTTCTCTTAAATGTGCCATTGCCATTTTGTATCTTCTACTACATTTGGTTTTATATCTTTAGCTGAATGCATAAATGATAATTAATACATTAGATGATAGAGTATTAGGTGTAACACATGATTTCGTTGAATTGCGGTTGGGATTGAATGGAATATAAACAACATGCCTGAATGCTGAACCAAGAAAATTGCATTGTGTTATAATCTAAATCTATAATTTGGCAAAGAATTTTTATATGATGGATTGACAAATGCAAACACACAAGAAATATGAAGTAGACGTCACAATTCACAAATATGTAGATCTTATGGAAATTCAACTCATGTTTTAATTCATTCTTACTTAACTACTCTGTGAAATGGATTAATTTTACCCCAGGCACGTATTTTCCCCTTTTTTTGCACAAAATAATAATGTGTCGATAAATTTGATAAAATAATATTACTTTTTTCCAGTAGGAACTACTATTAAAAGGATAAATCTATAACTAATGGAATTAATCGGATAATATTATCAAATTTTTTAACTAAAAATTTATTAATTGTTTTGGTGATGAAAAAGCTTCATGTTTTTTCAGGTTGATATAATTAATGAGAAATACTTTTAGCAGTATTTGAAAATTAAAACTTCATTTGCGAAGTAACATTGAATTTTTGTTTCTGTTGAAAACTTTTATTATTTAAAATGGCTTTTTAACTGTAGTTATATGAGAAAATGTTGTTTTATGGTATAAATTTACAACATCTCGTAAAAAAATGCAAAAAAATCAACCCGGAAAACTAGCGCTAATTTATACATCATATTGAGGTTTATCATATATTTTTTCAATGAGTAATACCTCTATAAGAGTCCGGGTCATATGGATAGTCCAAATCAGAGTATATGAGCAGGAGGATTTCTTCAGCAGCCGAGTAGGTGAGTGCCCGAGACATTTTTTCTCCGGGCTACCAGGAGTCGGGGCTCTCATACAAGTTCCCGCGAACTTCTACCTGAGCTGCCACGAGAAGCGCACCATACTTGAATGTATCGGTATGTGCTATCTTATCTGTCAGAGTAACATGGGTTTGACGTGTCAAAGAAGCCATCAGAAGTACAGGGTATGGGCAGCCAACCGCCTTACCATATTTAACAGGTGGACATTGAAAATAAGGTAATGATGAGATCTCCTCCTATAAATAGCAGGTATACTTCTCGTTTAAAATATTCGGCAATTCTGAACTCTTGAGCACCTCACATATATTCACACATATACAAGCTCTTTCATCCTTCTTCTTCACCTGCTGACTTAAGAATCAAAGTGGATACGTCGGACACTCCTCCGGCTCCTATTCACGAGTTCATTTCATTGTTTGCAGGTCACGGTAGAAGCCCAAAGTTAAAGAGATATATTTTTTTCTCACAAGATATATCCTTTCCTTACTCATTTTCCTTAAACCTTATATCACCATCCGGTGGATCGCCCCGACTTTTGCTCACCCAATTTACCTGGATCACATCATTGGCGTCGTATGTAAGAAATTGAGCTTAAGACGTTGATATGGCTCCTACCTGAAGAACCAACCAAGATACTTCTCGGGTTCCTAGAGATGATACACTTATCTCAGGACATGGTGGTCCTCCACCTGTCATTACTTTATCCCCGGAGGAGTTGGCTCGTATTATATCCGAGGCAGAGTAAAAAGCCGTAGCTCGGAGAGATGCTTCTCACTGAAGCAGTTCTCCCGGTTGAAATCGGACAATCTTCTGCCCGGGTAGAATCTTACCGGGATGATAATACTCAAATTCGGGCAATGAAATTGGATTTGGTGGAAGAAAAGAGAGAGCATGCTCTGATTCGAATGGAAGCTTACCGAGGCCGGGTTATGAAATCATATAACAAGAGAGTCCGAATCCGAGACTTTCAAGTAGGAGATCTGATCACAAAAAAAGTTAATCCAGCTGGAGATGTCGGAAAAGGAAGCTCGGTGGGAGGGGCCTTTTAAATTAACTCGATAGGTTAGCTCGGGAGTTATTATTTAAAAGATGCCAAGGACGCTCTCTCAAAAGACCCTGGATAGTATTTCATTTAAAAAAGTATTTTGCTTGAAAGATGTAATTATTTGTCTGAAGATATAATGAAAATTTTGTTCTTCTCAAAAAAGTGCATAAAAATGAAATATCTAAACCCGGGAGGTACAAAGTCCCGGCTAATTAATAAGCTCGGGGTTCTAGACCCTGGCTCAGGGCACCACACCTCGACCATTCTCAAGTCCCGGGACATGATCCCCGGCCCAAGGCTCTGTACCTTGGTTATTAATAAGTCTAGAGCTCTACACCTTGGCTCGAGGCACCACACATCGATCATTCCCAAGTCCCGGGACATGATTCCCGTTCCAAGGCTCCGTACCTTGGTTATTAATAAGCTCGGGGTCTACCCCCTGGCTCGAGGCACCACACTTCGACCATTCCCAAGTCCCGCGACATGATCCCTGGTCCAAGGCTCCGTACCGTAATTAATAAGCTCAGGGCTCTACACCTTGGCTCGGGGCACCACACCTCGACCATTAACAAGTCTCGAGACATGATCCCCGGCCCAGGGTTCCACACTCTAGTTATTGAAACAATCCAGGGCTCTATATCCTGACTTAGAGGGGTCTACACCTCGAGCATTTATTAAGTACAAAGATTTCTTATTCTAGTTTGAGGTTCAACGTCCCAGTTAATTACTACTAAGATTCCCGATTGACTTACTATACTTAGAAATTTCATGCTTCACAAGCTTTTCTTGATTATTTCTAAGGCCGGGAATTCATAACTTATCAACAAGTTATTCAAGGCACAAAAGGAAAAATGAATAACAATTCATTAATAAAATCTCGGAGGCTGAGTGTACAAGGCAAATAACAAAATAAAAATTACAATCCTATTCTAAGTCTATATGGCTTGACCCCGGCTGCTCTTCTTCTCCTAATTCCTCCTTCTCGTTCTTCTCCTCACCATCCTTGGGAAGGGATGCTATGGCTCGTCCTAAATCAGGGAAGCCCTCCTTAACCTCAGGCAGTAGCACAGTCTCTTCAAATTGTTCTCGACATTTTTCAAAGCCGGTCTTGAAAATGGGATATGCCTGATCTTCTACGGCCGCCTTGAATTCCGGAGAGAGGAGGAAAGAGGCCTGGAGTTGCTCCTTATTTCGTTCAGCCACAGCCAGGGAATTCTCGGCTCTTTCCGCCCAGGCCTGCTGTAACTCTACCTGCTCGGATAGAGAATTACTCATCCCAAGACAGATATTGTCCCTTGCATAGCCTCTTCACGGATGAGGCCTTCATTGATATTATCTCAAGCCTTCTCTAGATTTGCTCGGGTTGATTCCAAAGCAGCGCATAGGCCGGTCATTTCTTCCTCGTGGGCAGATATAACCCGAGACAGCTCTCCTTGAAGCTTTTCATGAACTTCTTGCAGAGCCCGGCCTGATTATTCTTTGTGGTAGCTGCCGCAGCTACCTCCTCGAAAGCCGAGATTATCATTTGAACACCCTGTTCAGAAGGAGTTAGTAAAAAAAAAAAAGTGGAGTAAAAAAGAAACGATCAAAAGAAATTACGGCCATAATCTTGTTGGAGCCTTCAAAAGGTTTGGGGGTGGACCGAGAGCTTCTCAAATGCACCTCCTCGTCAGGAATGAGGAGCTGCTTGAAAAGCCTAAGCCCCGTTGGAGTAGCTCCCATCAACCAAAATATTAGCCCGGGTGGGATATTCAGCAAGGAGGGGCTCTTGGGTAGGCTGTTGGCGGGCAGGAGGGGTTGATTGATTTGCTTGGGAGGTGCCCTGATCCCTTTCCCGGTTCCTCTCAACCAGAATCAGCTCGGAACTTGTGACAGCCTTTCGCTTCCTTTGGAGGAGAGGAACATGGTCTTCAGAATCTGGGGAGTTCGTCTGGGATGCCTCCCGTTGTTGCTCGGTATTTGACCAGACAGATTCAGCCTATCGGGCCACCTCCTCCTTAGCCAATCTTTTCTTCTCGACAGCTGCCTGACGAGCTGCCATTTTCTTCTCCTTGTCTATCTTTTCGGCCGCCCATTTCTGGCAAAGGCCTCTTGTGTATCTGAAGTATCTACACAAAAAGAAGTAAATATGTTTAGCTGTTGATTACAAAATAATGAGACAAGAAATAAAAGAGGAATTTAAGGAAGATAGAGTTACCGGGTTGAGCGCTCGAGCCAGCAACTTCATCTGTTACCCGGTCGATCGGGTCCTCTACCGAGCACTCAAACCATAAGCTATCAAATTTTGCTCCGAGATGAGGTTGGAGGAAGGAAATTTCTGACCCTCTACCAAGTGTTGGCTTCGGGTATAAGGCTCCTCAAATTTGTAGAATTTGGGGACGGAAGGTGTTGTAGGAAGAGAAAGGAGAAAACCGGTCAGACAAGGAAGGGGACCCGGGAGTTGAATAAAGAAGAATCGTCCTTTCACCCTTTCTGGGAAGAAGGTATATCATCAAGGAACCGAGCATTTACCCTGGCCGATAGGGAGAATGCATTATCTCCCTGTATACAAACGAAAAAGTAATGAAGAATAAGAGGGGTGATGAGTAGGGGTGGGCGTTTTTCTTCGGGTATCGGGTACCCGACCCGACCCGACCGGGTAAAACCCGATCGGGTCGGGTATTTTTTTAAAAAACGGGTTCGTCGGGTACCCGATACCCGAAAATAAATTTCGGGTTCGGGTTCGGGTATTTTACCGATACCCGATCGGGTATCGGGTACCCGAATTAGTTTTGTTTTTTTTTTTTACTTTTTTTTTATGGGTTTGTTAAATATGAAAAATACATGTGTTTTTCATTTTCTAGCCATAATATGATATAATGACTAGTCATAAGTCGATATAATGACATGATTTTTTGTGAAATGTGAAAAATAATTATAATTTTTCAAAAAAAAAAATTAAAAAAAAATCTTAAAAAAATGTTTTTTTTTTTCGGGTACCCGACTGTAGGGTACCCGAAAATACCCGAAAATTTCGGGTACCCGAAATTCGGGTACCCGACATAATCGGGTTGGTGTCGGGTAGTAAATTTTACTACCCGACTTGTCGGGTACCCGAAATTTCGGGTACCCGAACCCGAAAACCCGACCCGCGCCCACCCCTAGTGATGAGGAGACTGTTTATTAAAAAGGATATAGGTCGAGGCCATAATCCGAAAGGAATTAGGGTGGAGCTGGTTAATAGGTACATCAAAAAACCTGGCGAACTTTATGTAAAAAGGGGGTGGGATGGGGAACCAGAGACCATTTCTGACTTGGTCCCGGAAAAAAGTGGTGAAGCCAGGAGAGGGTTGTTGGCCCTATCAGAAGGGCCAGATATCAGAATTTGGTAAGCAGAGGGGATGGAGCCCAGAACTCAGAGCTCCTCGTCAGCCCTCGAGTGCAGAGTGCTGCTCATTGAGGTGAACCAAGGAACTCCTGGGGTCTCAGATTGGGGTGGGGAGGAAGCTCAAGCTTTGCCCTTGCCCTTACCCTTGCTCTTCTTCAAAGCTCGGGAGGAACCGACAGATGAGGGTTTTGGCTGTTTGGTCTTGGGCTTTTTTGAGGAGAGGGTGAAGGAACGTTGTGGAGGAGGAGAAGGGGGAGAATCGGAGCGCATCACGGTGGACTCGTAGCTAGGCAAGCCTCGTGAATTCGCTCCGGAGGTGGAAGAGGTAGAGTTTGACATTTTTAGAGAAAGAAAGAAAAAAAGTAGAGAAAATTTACGAAAATGGTAGAAGGAGGGTGTAGTTGGTGGCGGCGGAGAGGTTGGTGGTGACGGAACTTCGCGTGAGTGGGAGGAGTGCTGCACGTCGAAGAAAGCAAGAAAGCTTGAGAGAATTCGAAATTCAGAAAGTGACAAATGGAGGGGTGATGTTATATATAGGCAAAATAGGGAATTCATCTTAACATTGATCTAAAGTTAAATCGGACGGCTAGGATGAGCATTGGAAATTGTGCTGTAGGCGAAAGGACGTGCACGCATATCTAAGCGTCAGACTCATAATTACCTCGGAATAAGAAAAGTTTCGGACCGTTGGAATTCTAGGGCATGCGTCATCATGAAATCACCCTGACTGCCCGAGAACACTAAACGACAAAATATTTAAAGTCCGGGAGACATGAGGCACTGACATCTTATTTAAAGTCCGGGAGACATGAGACCCCGACCGAGAAATTGAAGCTCCCGACACCTCATCCCATATCTGGGATACATGAAGCCCCCGATGCTTTTATCAATCTGAATTGATTATCTTTCTATTGAAGCCCAAACATGACTGATCGGGACAACGAGTAAGACTCTAGCCCGACTATTTAAGGGATATGTGGTGATATCCCCATAAAATTCCGGGTCATGGATGACCCGGGATATTATATGGATATCACAAATCAGAGTATATGTGCAGGAGGATTTCTTCAGCAGCCGGGTAGGTGAGTGCCCAGACATTTTCTCTCCGAGCTACTAGGAGCTCGGGCTCTCATACGAGCTCCCGGGAACTTCTACCTGGGCTGTCTCGAGAAGCGCACCATACTCGAGTGTATCGGTATGAGTTATCTTATCTGTCAGAACAACATGAGTTTGGCGTGTCAAAGAAGCCATAAGAAGTACAGGGTATGGGCAGCTGCCTTACCATACTTAGCATGTGGGCACTGAAAATAAGGTAATGATGAGATCTCCTTCTATAAATAGCAAGTATACTTCTCATTTAAAATATTCGGGAATTCTGAACTCTTGAGCACCTCACATATATTCACACATATACAAGCTATTTCATCATTCTTCTTCACCTGCTGACTTAAGCATCGGAGAATACGTCAGATACTTCTCCGGCGTCCATTCACGAGTTCATTTCATTGTTTGCAGGTCACAGTAGAAGCCCAAAGTTACAAAGATATATTTTTCTCACAAGATATATCATTTACTTACTCATTTTCCTTAAACCTTATATCACCATCCGGTGGATCGTCCCGGATAACATCAATGAGGTTATATTTATTGCTATTATTTCATGATTCTCAATGTCATCAATTGTCACAAATGACATTAGCTTACAGAAGTCTCAGGAATTAACAAATATACATAGATAGAAAACTGTAGTAGAACATCTTGGGGGTTTTTTTATTAAAAAAAATTAATTTCAAAATTAATTCGAGTGGGGGAATATCGTAGTTACTTTTAACCGCGATTAATAGGAACGGACGCTGCAAATAAGCAAATTTACAACGTCCTCACTCGTTGGCAGAGGACGCTGCCAAATAGGCACATGGGCCGAGTACTTCAACATCTACTATCTCGTCAGCGGGGCCATGTAATAAATAGCTGTCTAATCGATTTATCATCTCATAAATATGGCTATCTAACCGAGTTCCTTGCGTGACAAAGGAATTGAACACGCAAGGAACTGAATGCCTTCAATAATTTTTTGTTGAAAAATTCACCACAAACCGCTTTGCAATAATTGAAATCACGTAGCGATCATTTGCATTTTTATGATCGATTCTCCTTTAAATTGAAGGACACACACTTGCAATTCATATTCATTATACAAGTGTTATGTAATCGAGAGACTTTTGGAGAGAAGCCGCCGAATAAATATTGCGGAAGAAGAATTCATTTTACAAGAAAATTGTGATATGTTTTTAATTATCTTTTTTATACTAAATATATATCTTAATATTTCATTTTATATTTTGAATTTTTTCTCTTAATTAATACTTATTATTTGTTTCAAAATGACGACTAATTGATGGCCAGAAGATCTCGATGTGCTTTATTTACAATCACACATATCTCATCAAGAGTTTCTTCCGAAACTATTGATGATATTGTTAAAGCTAAACGATCAAACAATCTTATTTGGATGTTACACGTTGGAAATCATATACACAGTCGTGTCATATCATATTTAAATTATATGGGGTTTTATGGAGTTTTGCAATATGGGTTTCGTTCAGATGATAATCATTTAATATTGCTCTCGTTGAATGATGGCGGCGTGAAACACACGCGTTTCATTTTAGATTTGGTGAAGCGACCATCACATTGCAGGATGTTTCAATTATTTGGGGTCTGCCTATTGATGGTGAGCCTGTAATTGGTGTAGATGGTTCACATATCGTTGAATAATGGCAACACTTATGTCTTGATTTGTTAGGATTTGCACAATTAACATCGCATTTCAAAGGTGATCACTTATCTATGACATCTTTACACGAACATTGCATGTCCCTGCTCATTGACGATGATAACTTGGAGGTAGATGTCGTAAAATATATTCGTTGTGTAGTACTTATGATTATTGGAGGAATAATGCTTCCGGATAACATCAATGAGGATAAGCTAGACTTATGCTTCTGCAACTACTCCAGAATATTGATCAGGTTAAATCTTACAATTGCGCGAGTGCCATTTTAGCGTTCTTATATTGTGAGCTATGCAATGCAACATGTGTAGGAAAATATTTAATAGCAGGGCCTCTATATATCTTGCAGGTATAATATATTATGATTATTTAAGACCACATATCTTTATTTTTAAATCTAATTATTGTTAATGACAGATATGGACATGGAGCAGGATCAAATGTGTTAACCCTGATCGATAGGGTTTCTCTTGTTATGCCTCAAAATCCAGACAGTTAAGTTATTCCATTTGCTGCATATGGTGCATGGTAATATTTGAAAATTGTTGTCATAAAAAAATTAGAAAATTTTTAAACATGTCTTTTACATTGTAGGTGGAAAAATGTATTTAGTTACACTAATTAACCAACTAATGCTGTAAGAATTAATAGAGATTACTTTGAACGTATGAACAATGATGAGGTATACTACTGAATTATATAAATTATGCAACAATTAATTTTAGTTAAAATTTTTATTAATGTCAAATTTTCTTTTGTTTTGCAGTTTTGTTGGAAACTAAATTTCGGATGTTTGACAAATTGAGCGTTTAATAGATTAAACTAACTGATCTAGAAGACTGATATAAACTGATCTAAAATATGCAAACCATCGGTTGCCAGTAACTGAAGGATCATACGCAGATTTTTGAAGACAACTGAAAAAACAACTGAACTACGCAGACAACTGACTAATCAGTTGGAACTGATCAATTACTACAAATAGTTGTGAGCTTATCAACTACATTCGATCAGCTGATCCCTTAGCTGTACACATCATCAGTTAAGGAAAAAGACATTCAACCGACAAAAGATGACTGCAACAAGTAGTGGTATCACCGCATTTCAGAAAAGCTGCAGTGTACGATTGTCAAAATAATGGTGACGTGGCAAACAACAGATAGAAAGCTTTAAATCGTATTTAATATTACCATTGGAGGGAAGCCTATAAATAGCAGAGAACACCAGCTGAAAAACAACTTTGAACAACTCTTAGAATACAACAAATCAACTGATCGATTTACTCTGCTGAAATCCTTGCAAACATCAAAGTTCACGCTTATTGTATACGTTCATAGTTTTCAGGCTATAACTCGAGCTTTCAAGCACAAACTGTAATACTTGATCTTGAAGAGATCAGCTGTGCTAAATTATTTCAGTTCTATTGAGTACTGTAAACAAGTTTGTAACAAAGAGTTTCAGTTTGGCATTGTTAAGTCCAAAACTGAAGTGAGTCTGTATAACTGTTTGTATCAATCAAAGCCTTTTAGTGTATATCATATCCTTGAGATAGAGACTGAGGTAGGAGTGTTTGAAATCTCCGAACGTCCATAAAATCTTGTGTCTTCTTGTTTCAGTTTTATTCTATCTATCAGTCATTTTGTTTCCGCACATTCTTTGTTAACTGATTGATATTGACTTACAAGATTCCCAAGTATCAGTTTATTACTAAACTGAATCATAAACCGAGAAAAGTTTGTGAAAATTGTAAGTGTTTATTCAACACCCCTTCTAAATATTTTTCCACCTTTAACCGATCCTATTAAGTGGTATCAGAGTAGTTGAATCTTGTTCCCCTGAATATTTATGTATACAAACTGATCAACATGTCTTCATTCAACAAAATTCCATTGTTCTCCAGAGAAGATTTTGATGATTGGAAAATCAGAATGCGGGCTAATCTAGCTGCACAAAACGATGACATGTGGTACGTTAATACAGACGAACCCATGAAAATATTGAAGGCAAACACTGTTGTTGCCATAACGGATGGGGCACCACATTGTATTGAAAAACCCCGAGATAAATGGACAGCTGAAGACAAGAGAAAATCAAACTTGGACAACGTAGCTAAAGACATATTATACTAAAGTCACTTTCAGCAAGATAAAAATGTGCAAAACTGCCAAAGATATTTGGGAGAAACTGATTCAGCTCTGTGAAGCAATGAGAAAACCAAAGAGAATAAGCTATCTATTGCTGTTCAAAAATTTGACAATATCAAGATGAAGATTGGAGAATCCATGCATGAGTATGATGAAAGGATCAACGGCATAGTAAACGAACTCAATGAACTCGGAAAGGTGTATTCAAATAAAAAGGTAGCACTGAAAGTAGTCAGAGGTCTTCCCAAGGAATGACGCGTTAAGACCATGGCAATGAGAATCAAAGGACATGAATAAGGTCGAACTTCATGATTTATTTGCTGATTTAAAAGCCTACGAATTTGAGTTGCAAACTAAAGAAGGGAACCTTCTACACCAACTGCTACAACTGCCCTAACTGCTGTCAAACTGGAACCAACTGGTTCAGTTGACGAATCTGCTGATTAGTTAAGTAATGATGCTATGTCATTATTCGTCAAAAAGTTTGGAAAATTCATTAGAAGAAATCAAGGAAATTTTCAAAGACAATATAAGAGAAACAACTCCAAGGAAGAACCTAATGCTTGCTACAACTATGGAAAAACTGGTCATTTCATTGTTGACTGTCCTAAGCCAAAGAAGACAGTCGAGGCTCAACTGAAAAGGGAAAGAAATCTTACGAGCACAAAAGAAGAACTAAGGATGACAAGAAAGCGTACAGAAAGAAGCATGAGGTGCTTTTAGAAGAGGAAAGCAAGTCCAAATGGGCAGAATCTGATGGTGATGATTTAGAATCTGAGAGCTTGAGCTGTTCCAGTGATGATGATGAAGAGGTCAAGTGTCTGATGGCCGATGACTCAGAATTGGAGTCAACCAGTCAGCAAGTATTTGAAATTAGTTCAACTGACTTCACACGAGATGAACTTATTTCTACACTTGACATGTTGAATGAGCATCACAAGCTTGCCCTATCTTTTGAGAAGGTCAGAGCAAAGCAAACTGATCCCAAAGACGATAAAACTTAAACTGATAAATCAGTTGATCTGTTGAGTCTTAAACGGAAGATTGATGAGATGAATGCTGAAAGAAGCAAGAATCAATCTATGATTCAGCAGTTGATGCTTGAGAATTCAAAGCAAACTGAGCTTATTAAGGCATGTAACAAATCATCTGTTGCAATAGCTGAAATACAAGATAAGAAAAAAATCAGTTATTGATAAAACTGGTTTAGGGTTCAACAGCCAAGATGAAACTTCCACCAGTGATACTCAGCCAAAACTGAACATGAACAAAGGGAAATATATTCACTTTGTAAAATCAGTTGTAAAACAAGAACAACCAGAGCCAAGTAAACCAGTTATACATCTTATTGAAAATAATAACAAGGCTAGAAGGTATGGTATTGGTTATAGCCCAAAAATTTCAAATGACCCACAAAGTCAGTCATCAAAAAGGTTCAGCAATAAATACCTTAACTATTCAAATTTCTACTCCAATTACTATAACAACAAGCAAGTTCAGAAAAGTTATCGGCTAAACAACCAGTTGAAGAAGGCTGAACTCATATTGCTTCGTCTGCACACTACACATCAAGCACACACAAGAAAATAAAAACTATCTAGAACACAACAACTGGAAAGTCAGTTAGGACTAGTCCAAGTCTGGGTTCCTAAAGGACTAATCAGTTTAGGACCCAAATATTTGTGGGTACCAAGATATATATTGTGTGTGCTTGCAGGTGACATGTGCAAACAAAGAATCAACCTGGTATCTGGACATTGGATGCTCGCGTCATATGACAGGTGATGAAAGTTTGCTATCCCAATTGGTCAATTACACTGGTCCAAACATCAGTTCTGGAGACAACTCCAAAGGTAAAACCGTGGGTAAGGGTAAGCTTATCCATGATAATTTTACTATTAAAGATGTTTTACTAGTTGAGAATTTGAAATATTACTTGATTAGCATCAGTCAGTTATGCGACAATAAATTCTCAGTTAAGTTCGACAGGCACACTTGTTCAGCTAGAGACTCAACTGATGAGGTCATCCTAACTGAAATCGTTGTGGGAATACCTACAAAGTCAGTTGGACTGATCAACCTTATGTACCATTTTGTAGCTTCCAAATCTTTTAAAAACTGGTTGTGGCATAAAGGATTGAATCACCTAAACTTTAAATCTATTGCCTATTTGAGTAACCATGATCTTGTAACTGGTTTGGCCAAAATAGATTTTTCAAAAGATAAAATTTGTTCAACATCTAAGTTTGGTAAGCAAGTAAGATCTTCATTTGAAAACAAAGGTTGTAAATCATCTTTCCGATGCTTAGAACTGCTACATATGGATCTTTTTGGTCCTATGCCAGTCATGAGCTTAGGGGATTGAAATACACCTTAGTAGTCGTGAATGATTTTTCAAGGTTTACTTGGGTTATCTTTCTCAAATCCAAAGACCAAATTGCTGCACAACTGATTAAGCTTTTCAAAAGATTATTAAATGAAAAATCAATTGGGATTGGTCGAATAAGTTCTGATCGAGGGACTGAATTCATCAATCAAAATCTTTCACAATTTTTAGAAAATACTGGAATCAAGCATGAGCTCTCAACAGCAAGAACTTCTCAGTTTTTCTAGCTGCACATCCTACCATAGTTTCAGTTGTTCAACCAACTGAAGAACTTATTTCAGAATCATCTGAGCAACCAACTCAAGAAATAGCTACTATTTCAGCTGATAAAACTCTTGCAGAGCCTTCAGATTCTACTGTTGTTATGAATCTCTCTTCTTCTCCACAGCTTCAACATGAAGCTATACTAGAGGATACTTTAGAAATGGTCAATCCTGTAAGTGGAACAACTGACAGGGCCTGATGATCTTCAATCAAGAGAACAAGGAGCAGGAACCAGAAACCTCTGGAGCCATGTCTCTTGGTATATCAATAGAAACTGAATCTTTGTTTGAAGAAATTCAGGCTATTCAGACCAACCTTGTCGGTGTAATGACTTCCATTTCTGACATCAAGTCAACCCAATTTTTGCACAATATGAAGTTCGACTATATAAAGGAGAATATCATGGAAAGACTACAACAAATCCAAAAGGACATAACTTCATTATTTTCCAAATGGAAGAACTTCGAAAAGACAGAGCGTCAGCTGAAGCTCACTTCCAAACTCAAGCCTTGGTTACAAGACGTCTTGATTTTTTGGAAAACACTGTCTCCAAAAGAATGGATTTACTGCAAGAAATCTCGATGAATGTAGTATAAAACCTCTCATCCGATGTATGGATATTATACAAAAAGGTTTATGCGTTTGACAAAAAAGGAGAAGAACAAGAAAAAGATCATCCAGAGCAATTTTCAAAGTTGATCAAGAAGAAATAAAAGACTATTTGGCAGAATTTTGAAGATTATATTCAATTAGAAGATTCTTTATTCTTTTATTCTTTGTACGAATCTGTACCTTGAAAGAGTTATTTTATTTACAATGAGTTCAGTTGATCAGTTTCAGTTCTTACTTTCTAAGTTTTGTCAGACACTAAAAATGGAGAAATAATTGGAAACTAAATTTCGGATGTTTGACAAACTAAGCGTTTAATAGATTAAACTAAATGATCTAGAAGAGTGATAGAAACTGATCTAAAACATTCAAACTATCGGTTGCCAGTAGCTGAAGGATAATATGCAGATTTTTGAAGGCAACTGAACCACCAACTGAACTACGCAGACAACTGACTGATCAGTTACTACAAACAGTTGTTTGCTTATCAACTACATTCTATCATCTGATCCATCAGTTATACATGTCATCAGTTAAGGAAAAAGACATTCAAACGACAAAAGCTGACTGCAACAAGTACTGGGATCGCCACATTTCAGAAAAGCTGCAGTGTACGACTGTCAGAAGAATGTTGACGTGGCAAGCAACAGATAGAAAGCTTCAAATCGTTTTTAATATTACCATTGGAGGGAAGTCTATAAATAGCAGAGAACACCAACTGAAAAATAACTTTGAACAACTCTCGGAACACAACACAGTCAATTGATTGATTTACTATTCTGTTACTCTGCTGAAATTCTTGCAAACATCAAAGCTCACGCTTATCGTATACATTCATAGCTTTCAGGCTATACTTTGAGCTTTAAAGCACAAACTGTAATAGTAGATCTTGAAGAGATCAATTGTGCTAAATTATTTTAGTTCTATTGAGTACTGTAAAGAAGTTTGTTACTAAGAGTTTCAGTTTGGCATTGTTAAGTCCAAAACTAAAGTGGATCTGTACAACTGTTTGTATTGATTAAAGTCTTTTAGTGTATATCATATCCTTGAGATAGAAGGGGTGACGTAGAAGTGTTTGAATCTTCGAGCATACATAAAATCTCGTGTCTTCTTATTTCAGTTTTTATTCTATCTATCAGTTAGTTTTTTTCTGTACATTCTTTGTTAACTGATTGATATGTGACTTACAAGATTCCCGAGTATCAGTTTATCACTAAACTGACTCATAAATCGAGAAAAAGGTTGTGAAAATTGTAAGTGTTTATTCAACCCACTTCTAAACACTTTTCTACCTTTAACCGATCCTATCAAGTTTATTTGATTAGTTTACAACAAAAATGATTCAGATGTAAGAACAATCATTGATTCATACGATAATAAGATATGAAGATATGTTTGTCATCTTATTTGCTTTGAAATTGTGGCGATGCATCCTCACAATCTGGTGATGAGACAATTCAAAATGTGTCAATCTATTCCAGGGCCTGCACTTGACAACGATAACCTTCACAATGTCACGAGAACAGGTCATCACAACATAAATTGGAAGGAGTATCACAAAAATGCTATTACTCTTTGGGAAAGAAAATTGAGATATGTTGTCCGAGGTAAACGACATGGAAGATCTAGCTAGACCGATGATGATTATTTTCAATTGTATGAGCATATTACGATATACATTATATTACCTACAGTGAGTGGGATTGGTTTTCGGCCACATCCATACGATATATTTGCTGTAGGACAAATTATATTTCCACAAAATTTCAGTACGTCTACGCCTGATTCACGTCAGTCATCATTGGGTTTTTTTCCTTTGTCGTCTAGTTGGTATAACAGTGCAGGGTCATTTGGTGGGTATGACAATGCAGCCCCATCTGGTGCAGGGCAATCTGGTGGGTTTGAAATATGTAATTGTTTAAATTTTATTGTACAATAATGCTTTGAATATCGCAAAGTCATTTAGTTAATAATATTGGGAGTTTTTAATAAAATATTATATAAATAAAATTGTTCACCAAACTACAACAAATTGACAAAAAATTATAAAGTATTACAATCCGATAAATAATATTGTATTTTAAAATATTTTAATAATAACATATTAAAAAAGATAATAATATTGTTTAGTTAAAAATATAACAATAAAACATTATAGAACCGAGCACTTGCCGTTTTATCAAAAGTTATAACTGGTAGTAATGATGCAACTCAAATCTTTTTAAACCGCACATCGCTCAAACACCACAGTTCGATTGCTCTACCAGCAGATAAAATTATTGCACCCAACATTCTCATTTCCAATAATTTCACTCCTTGCAATCAATGAGAATCTAACCTGTGATCTTGGCTCTGATACCAATTGTAGGATCAATAGCTTGTCGTTTTACCAAATACTATAGCTGGTGGTAATGGTGCAACTAAAATCTTTTTAAATCGCACAGCAGCTCAAGTACCACAATTCGATCGCTATACCAGAAAGGACAATTATTACAACCAACATATATTAATATATTATGATATATTAAAAAACACAAACTTTAACAATACAACATTACATATAAGTTAACAATACAACAAAATATATAATTAGTTGCATTTTTACATATTCGTTCTTCGTTGTTGTCTCTCCCTAACTACCGGTGCTAGATTGAAATCTTCTCTCATACGTTGCTATGTATTCAGACATGTTGTACCATGACTGCACAAGTGTTCTGGGATCTAACGAGTGCCATTTAGCTGTTAAAATAGCATGAGAACATGGGATGCAAAAAATCCTCCATTTACCACATGAAAAATCAATAGTTGATAATTTCACCACCTGTATATGTTGGCCACCACTTGGTATTCCTCTGGTCGCAACCAAAGCAGTTCGCTCCCATACATCATATTTTACAACACGATGTTCACTATATTTTCTCGCCCATTCCTCATACTTCCGACATGCTTACTCTGACCATAGCTGGAAAACCACACGATGGCCTTTTGTCACACTCTCAATGAAGTATTGTACACATCTCAGAAGTGTTAAGTGTACTATAGCAGATATAGGTAGTCTACCAACTCCCTTTAAAACTGTAACGTACCGTACTTTTCATACTCAAAATTTGAGGAAAAGTTTAAAATTTTCTTAAACATAAAATAACATTCAAAGTTTGCCATAAAATATCTCAACCAAGTCCCCCATAAGACATGGTTGTTCAAAATAACTACAATAAAATTTGCTCACAAAAAGTTTGCTCAAAGTATTTCCATCAAAATATGAAATCAGAGTAATTTAACTTTTGCATAAAACTTAAACATGGCGGTCCTCGGGTTTAGCCTCCCGCTCAGTCCAAACCTGCCCTAGGTCGCCACCTCCTGTCTCCTCAACAACATACTCACCTGCATCGATCAAGTCTAGTGAGTCTAAAGACTCAACACGTATAAACCGGAATAACGAGTATTACGTAATAAAACTACATGCAAATTTAAATAGAGCATACATAGTAAACTTAAACTTGCATAACGTAACTTGAACATACGTACATACGTAGACGTGTCATAACTTGAAAGCTTTCATAAACATGCTTGCATAACTGAACGTACTTAAACATACATGACTTTATTTTGCGTAGAGGCATGTTTCAAAGCAAGTGACCCGTAACATAATAAATGCTTGATCAGACAAACCACAGTACTGGGCTGACAGAGACGTATCCACTGCCACATACATGAGATCCCCGTTCATAATTTAACGGGCTGGTTGGTCCCCGTTCATAATTTAACGCTTTCCAACCTCGATCTAACCCGTTCATAATTTAACGGACGGATTGGTCCCCATTCATAATTTAACGCTTTCCAATCCTAACATAATTTGGTCACAAGACATTTAGCATACCTCCAATAACTTAAATATTTTCTTTGCACGTCAACATTCTTACTTGGCGTTGAGGGATTCGTTGGATCTCACTTGGGGCCGCTACTGCACATACTACCATGAATTTTAAATACTTAATTTGCATGTCATAGACGTAGGTACTCGAGCTAACCACCAAAGTGAATAAGTAGCTTATGACATTCTAGTTCGCTCAGGACTTGACATGGCATAATCATCGTACTAAACCATGACATAAAACCACAAAACAAATCCTATATTTTTACATAAATAAATTTTAACCAATGTGCTAAACCATGATATAGAACCCCGAAGCAAATCCTAAAAAAAAAAAAATTAATTTTTTTTTTAAAAAAGGGGGTACACGGACCCTTAGGGGTCCGGGTAAACTCTGGAAATTCGTATTTTTGAAGGAAAAAGGACATGGACTCCGTGCCGGGGTCCGGGTACCCTCTCTCTTTGTAAATTCACGAAAACTCACTAACTTAATCTTTCACCCTTTAAATCCAAGCCTAAGGACCATGAACCAACACCTCGAGACTCATCCTAGGATGTTATTACATTGATTCAAACCCGTAAAAACGCCCCAAACGTCCCTAAGCATCAACAATTAATTCCAACACAACAATAACCCGTAATTAGGCATCGTTTCGCTTCCTACGACTTATATTACATCCCAAGTCAATCCCGACCCAAACGAACCACCAAATAACACCTAAATAGATCTCGTAACATATCTAAATACAGTAGCACAAGCCCGGCGATGTCCAACGAAGCCTGTAACAAATAACATCAAGAACACAATTTACATAAAAGTCGCAGCTTGAGCAGTCCCACGAAAAACTCCATAACTCACTCGATTTTCGTCCAAAAATTTCGAATTTTATATCAAATCGAAGGTATCGAAACATTCTACGTTTTTTACGTTGAAAAGTTTCTCAAAATCTTGACCGCCAATTCGCAGTAACTCAAAGTACAGTGGAAAACGGGATTTCAGATCTAAAAACTCTTTCAAAACGCATCGATAAATTTCCTGCTCAAACTACTACACATCATACATGGATTTTACGTATAAAAATAACGCAACACATACTATGACATGATCGACGCAGAAAAGAGAGATTATACGTGCCTTTTGATATTTAAAAATACCGATACGACGATACCGAAGCGAAGACGGTGCGAGGCTTGATCCGGGACGATTGTGGCACTAAAATCTTGCAATAAAACCAACGAGAACTTGCTGGAAAATCAAATGGAAGGGGGCGGCTGCTTTCACCTCTTAGAACCCTAGTTTTCTCCTCTCAAAATAATAAAAAATCTGATTTGTGAAAGTGTGTGTGTGTTAAGCGATTTTTAGTGAGTGTAAAAGTGTGTGTGTGCGTGTTAAGGTAGTAATTAGGGAATAAACTATGCTTAATTCAATAATTAACATGCTAATTTTAAAAAAATGCTAATATTCCCCTAATTAAAGAAAAATACACATTAATTTTAAATAGCTCCTTAATTAAAAGAACACCCACAAAATAAAAAGTTTAAAAGTCTTAAACTCTCAAAATTACTAAATAAGTGATTTAAGCCTGAAAATGCTAAAACTCAATAAATTATTTAAAACGCCACATTCCTGACTAAAAATAAAATACCGCATAAAATTTCCAAAATCGTCACCGGTCTCTTCATCGGTCCCGCCTCGAATAATCGCCTGAAATATGAAACTTGAAAACATTCTAACGTGCATCACATAAACATGAATAATTAAAATAATGCAGTTAAATAAATCATGCAATACTAAGACTCATTTTAAAATTAATTAAAATGCTTTAATGATTAATCAAATACATGGGTTATACGTGTACTGCATTTGGACACTACAAAAACACTGTTTTAAACACTCAGACATGTTGGTTTTCATCACCCCATGATTCCAACTTCTATCGTAAGCCATACTCCATTTCTCCTTTGAAATTCTTGCCAAATACATGTGTGCCAAAATGATTTTTTCTTAATTGCCTCCATTGACATTTGATGTTGTGTGCCCACTTCCCAGCATATATCTTTCAAATGCACATATGTGAATTTAGCATTAAAATTTGAGCACACGTGTCTCAAACAAAAACAATGCACACCATGTGGAGTTTTGAAATATGGTAGACTTCAGTTTCTCGTACAATTCTCTTATGTCTATCAGAAATTAGGCACACACTGTTTGCACCACAGACAATATGTCGGCCAACATTCTCCAAAAACCATCTCCAAGAATCAAATGTTTCTTCATCTTTAATGGAGAATGACAGTGGTAGAACCTGATGGTTTGCATCGAGAGTGATGGAGATCAACATTTTATTTTTGTATTTGTGTACAAATGTGTACTATCGACACTAATGATTTTTCAACAGTGCCGAAACCCATCTCTACATGGCTTGAATTCCCAAAAGACATAGTCCAATGCCCTTATCACTTTGGTGTTCGATCAGAGATGCTTTCACTCTACGATTGCTAGGATTATATTTGGATAGTGCACATATATATTTTGGAAGTAGTTGCACAGAAGTCTCCCATATACCATAAACAATTTTCACCTCACGTTTCAAACTTCTCTATGTTTTCGTATACGAGATTTGATATCTATATCTATATCTCACATTCTCCATTATATATGTTATATCGTACGAAGGATTGCACCGTACAATAAGCAATAAAGTATTTTCCACCATATCACTATTCAAGTTGTGATGGTCTATACAGACTGTAAGGTCCTGTAATTAATTATCCGGTAATTTGGCATAATTAGAATAATTATTGAGTTGTAAATTAAAATAATTATTTATGCCAAATAATTATAGAAAGTATGTTTAAAATATATATTTTAGAATATCGGAGAATTTAATGATATAAAATACATATAAAATTTAAATAACACACGAGTTCTTAAAATACGTAAAATCCGGATATAATGGACTCAATTTATTAAATGTTGTGGTCAATTATTACACACATATACACAACTTTATCAAATTAAAGAAGACTAAGTCTCATGTGAGACCGTCTCACGGATCTTAATCTGTGAGACGGGTCAACCCTATCCATATTCACAATAAGAAGTGATACTCTTAGCATAAAAACTTATACTTTTTCATGGATGATCCAAATAAGAGATCCGTCTCACAACTACGACCCGTGAGACCGTCTCACACAAGTTTTTGCCATTAAAGAAAAGGGGAAAGAAGCAAACCCAATTCCCGTAGCCTTTGTTTTCCTTTTCTTCACAAATCCCGTCACCCTCATCACCTTCAAATTGGAGAGGCCATAACTTTACCGTCCGATGTCGAAATCTCGAACGGTTTGAGGGGTTTTCTTCCTTACATCAGTAGCTTCGTTTTGAACCATGAATCGCCACTTTTGATGCTCGTTTCAGCCCAAATCGAGGCCTGTTCGTATCTGCTGCTGTTGGCTCGGTTTAGGTGAGATTTAAGTTTAGTTCCTTTGAGTTTTTTTGTGTGTTGGAGTGGGTTTTAAGCCTTGTGATTTCCCTATAACTCCATCTCGTTTTCTGAATTTTTGTAGCTCCAGTAAATCCGACGAGTTTCCGGTGGGTTACCGCCTCGAGACCGCTAGAGACTAGAGTAAACTTCGACCTTGTGAGTTCCTAGTTCGAAATTTCAGCTTCTAAGCGTGATAGTAGGCTGTCGAAATTTGGAATTTTATCCATTTTGATTAAATTGTTTTTGTCGTTCGAATAGCATTCTATTGACGTATTTATTGGATAATTGTTGTAGGTTCGGTCATTGGAAATCTTCGAGGTATAATTCGGCGAGCCTATTAACTATGTCGAATCGTTTTGTGTTATATTGAAAGATATTATCGTATGGTTGTCATCGTTGGAATCAATCTAAGGATTATCGGGATGATAATGGTTGGAATGTAGATAATGATGAGTTGTGGAATTATTCAGCTTATTTTATTATTTTAGGTTGAGATAGTTTAGTTGATTGTTCTTGAAGATCATTTTCGTGGAATAGGTATGTTACAGCTCGGTAACATACGACGATAAAACATAAATCATGTTTAATTGACATTCTATGATTCACTGATCGTGTTTATGATTAAGTTGTTAAATTCTTTCGTTGTGATATATGTTTATTATTGTGACATATTATTGGCATTTAACAAAGGGCATACTGTTATGAGATTCATGTTGAGCCCTATCATTCTTGTTAGCCGTTGTTGATATCCATTGTTATCTGGCACTGTTGTTTATCTCGATATCATAGTGTGGCTGATAGGCGTATACACATGAGACCGTAGATGTGATTGAACAATCACGTGGTTAGTGCAGCCTTTTGAGGTGAGCGCTGGGATTGTGTCGTCTAGTTCGTTCTGTTGTGCCATCCTGTTATATCGTATCAGCTGTATGGAGGTCGAGTCAGGGGTGTTATTCAGCACAGCTTGGCATACCTCGCATACTTGGCAGGGCGGTTTAGCTGCATGACGATGTAGCTCTCATGTGTTGTTGCTCGAGCAGTTTTCCAATTGTTATCGTACCGTTTATTGGCTCCTATTGTTCCGATTATTCGTTGAGCCTTTCATGCATTGCATATTACATTTTTTTATATGATTATGCATGATTTATGTTTATTGTTGTTATTGTTGAATTGTTTCATACCAGAATCCTAACCTCAGTTGTTTTCTGGGGTGGCTGTTGTGGTTGCTATTGGGCACCATGGTAGATCTCCCGAGTCGTTTTGTAGCATCAGGCCGAGGTTCCGTCAGTGGAGCTCGGGATTGAGGTTGGATTGCTTGGTCCTATTCGGCGGAGTCTCCCAGTTAGTTTATATGTATGTCTTTACTTTGTATTGTACTTTATTTGCCAGGGAGATGCCCTGTTTATCTGTAGCGGTATTTGGTTGTTTTGTGATGTTCTGAGTCGACTTTGTGATATTTATGATCTGGTGAGTATTTGGAAAGTTTTAATTTCTATTTAGTTTTAGCCAGTGCAGCTATAGGTTGTTTAACTTCAGTTTTGTTTTAATGACTCTAGTTGGAGTATATTTTGATATAAACTGCTGCTTGAGTTTTCGGGATGTCCTACTTACGGGGAGGTCATGCCGAAATTTTTCTAGGCCTTGAGGTCCGTTTTTAAAGTATTTTAAACACTTTTTCCGCTGCAGATTTAAATCAAATAATTATTGTTTGATAATAAATTGTCATTTGAGTAAACGGGCCTCACACAGACATTGGTAGATATATATGTGTGAGACCCTCTATATTTCGTTATTTTCCATTAACCTGTTTTTGGCTTGAAAGAAGCTCGAAGACCCCATCGACATCTGACGGTCGAAGAATCATTTTTGCACTGTAATTTACGAAAAATGCATGTGCTATCCATGACATGATACTCATGCCTGGCAACTCTAACTGAATAATCCTTCATAGATGCAATTAGATCATGCTTAACTTTAAACAACATATTTACGAAATAATTCTACTCTTCCTGGATTATAGTAGCTTGTTCTCATTTCAAATGGTACACCGATAGAATCAGGAAGCTCTTCCCCAAAAAAATTATTGAAAAATGGTGGCTTTTAAGAAGTGCTAGACAGAAATGGTACGACTTGCCTCTGTAACATTTGACTAGGTGGTTTACGAGATGATGTCCCTCATCGAGATTTGCACACGTATTCACATGTTCGTCAACACACATCTTCTCCAGCATTATCACTTTCTTCTTCAGACTCATCATATGACATCTCTTGTTCAGTTTCAACCTCCTCATCAATGTCCAGATTCGAACAACGAGCCCCCGTATCAAAACCATCAATGTTTGGTGCAGAATTGGGTTCGGATGGACAAGTGATATATTGATCGCATGATCCACTTTCACGCTCTAAGTATATATTGCTTAATCCCTCAGTGACATGTGGAATAAATTATTCTTGCTCGTGAAAACCCCCACATGTAGAAGTTTCAGGTGGGTTTTGAGCCCTGCATCAGAGATGTATGGAACGAATGGTTCCGGTACATCATGACCAACATGATGGTCAATCAAATTTGTTGCCATGTATAAATGCAACATCTGCATATTGGGGCATTGCATTATAAACTCCAAAGCGTCATCATCAACAAGATTGACTGGAACCTCATGCCAAGAGGATTTTTCCACAAATGAATATTTTGTTGCCAACATGATAGTAGAATTCATTGGATCAATTACTAACATTTTATGCACAACTTGAACTAAATCAAACAAACTAATAGATTGTGATACTCACATCAGTCTATTATAAAGAATACTATATTCAACCGATCCATTCACGACAATAACATGACCACCAAAATATAGGAGCACATCAATGTTATTCATTTCAAAGAAAAAATTTGAACATGAAAATTTAACTGAAGAATTTGGAGCAGAGAAGAACTTTAAGAAAGAGAGAGACGAAATGAAAATTATATTTTAAATTTGTTATGAAGGAATGATATGTAATCACAAAGTTTTATAAACGTGGAAAGTCATGTGCATGTCTTCAATGCATGTATGAATAATTATTCATCGCGAGAGCCACACTGCAAAGCATTCAATTGCGGGAATCATGCTAGAGATGAATGACTGGTCAATGAGCGATCCTGAGCGATCATCAATCTACACAAAAAATTAAAATTATCTAAGACTAGGTGCATGTGGCTAACAAAGAGAGAGAATGATCTTGACATTTGGCACAGTGCTTTGCCAGCAAGTGAGGACACTGCCCACGTAGCAGCATCCTCTGCCACCAAGTGAGGATGCTATAAATTTGCTAATTTGCAGCGTTCGCTCTTACCAACCGCAGTTTAAAGTATTAGTGCAATATTCCCCCACTCGAAGTAATTTTGAAATTAATTTTTTTAAAAATTAAAATTAAAAAAAACACATCATCTTGAAAAACATAATTACAAGAAAAATATCCTCGACAATTTAAGTAAGCAAATATCATTTTCACAAATAACACGAACGCAATAATAAGAAGAATTCCCAATTTGGTCTCCCCTAGCCATTTCTCAATTCCTTCACAGATGCAATTAGATAATGCTTAACTTTAAACAACATATTTACGAAATAATTCTACTCTTCCTGGATTATAGTAGCTTGTTCTCATTTCCAATGGTACACCGATAGAATCAGGAAGCTCTTCCCCAAAAAAAATTATTGAAAAATGGTGGCTTTTAAGAAGTGCTAGACAGAAATGGTACGACTTGCCTCTGTAACATTTGACTAGGTGGTTTACGAGATGATGTCCCTCATCGAGATTTGCACACGTATTCACATGTTCGTCAACACACATCTTCTTCAGCATTATCACTTTCTTCTTCAGACTCATCATATGACATCTCTTGTTCAGTTTCAACCTCCTCATCAATGTCCAGATTCGAACAACGAGCCCCCGTTTCAAAACCATCAATGTTTGGTGCAGAATTGGGTTCGGATGGACAAGTGATATATTGATCGCATGATCCACTTTCACGCTCTAAGTATATATTGCTTAATCCCTCAGTGACATGTGGAATAAATTATTCTTGCTCGTGAAAACCCTCACATGTAGAAATTTCAGGTGGGTTTTGAGCCCTGCATCAGAGATGTATGGAACGAATGGTTCCGGTACAGCATGACCAACATGATGGTCAATCAAATTTGTTGCCATGTATAAATGCAACATCTGCATATTGGGGCATTGCATTATAAACTCCAAAGCGTCATCATCAACAAGATTGACTGGAACCTCATGCCAAGAGGATTTTTCCACAAATGAATATTTTGTTGCCAACATGATAGTAGAATTCATTGGATCAATTACTAACATTTTATGCACAACTTGAACTAAATCAAACAAACTAATAGATTGTGATACTCGCATCAGTCTAATATAAAGAATACTATATTCAACCGATCCATTCACGACAATAACATGACCACCAAAATATAGGAGCACATCAATGTTATTCATTTCAAAGAAAAAATTTGAACATGAAAATTTAACTGAAGAATTTGGAGCAGAGAAGAACTTTAAGAAAGAGAGAGGCGAAATGAAAATTATATTTTAAATTTGTTATGAAGGAATGATATGTAATCACAAAGTTTTATAAACGTGGAAATTCATGTGCATGTCTTCAATGCATGTATGAATAATTATTCATCGCGAGAGCCACACTGCAAAGCATTCAATTGCGGGAATCATGCTAGAGATGAATGACTGGTCAATGAGCGATCCTGAGCGATCATCAATCTACACAAAAAATTAAAATTATCTAAGACTAGGTGCATGTGGCTAACAAAGAGAGAGAATGATCTTGACATTTGGCACAGTGCTTTGCCAGCAAGTGAGGACACTGCCCACGTAGCAGCATCCTCTGCCACCAAATGAGGATGCTATAAATTTGCTAATTTGCAGCGTTCGCTCTTACCAACCACAGTTTAAAGTATTAGTGCAATATTCCCCCACTCGAAGTAATTTTGAAATTAATTTTTTTAAAAATTAAAAAAAAAAAAAAACACATCATCTTGAAAAAATAATTACAAGAAAAATATCCTCGACAATTTAAGTCAGCAATTATCATTTTCACAAATAACACGAACGCAATAATAAGAAGAATTCCCAATTTGGTCTCCCCTAGCCATTTCTTAATTTAGTTTTTTTTTTGTTTGACATAAAGTAGCCTCTTTTGTTTAAACAATTGACTTATTTTAGTCCGAATTCTCATTTTAACCATGGTTTTATTTTATTTTATTTTATTTTTATAATTTTTTCCTAGCTTATCATGTTTCTTTAAAATGAATTAAATCACATACTTTTTGACAAAAATATCGTCAGTTCGTGTATGTTGGTTTTAACATATTACTCCTTATAGCCTAAAGCACACAGTTGCAACTGATGGTTCTAGTCATAGATTCCTTCAACAACAACTAGCACAACTTTGTTTCATTTCCTATCTCAAGACGTAGAGTAATAGATTTAATTTGAACTAAGCATAAAAAGAGAGAGAAAAAAACCTGATGATTTTATTTAGACATTCATATTATTACATTAATAATCTCCCGTAGAGAAGAGGATAATGTTTAGCTACTGATTGTAGCTAGAACTACAATACACATAAAGTGAAAGAAATTATTACAATATTTATTTGAAATAAAATTGAAGAGGATGATCGATTTCTTAAACTTTCTTATGTCTTTATATATTTAGAGGTCATCGATGGATTTGAAATCCGGACTTCAGACTGACAACTACTTGTGAAGTGACCCTCTTTTCTTTTATTTGCAACTTTTGGTAGTGGTTCAGTGACCTATCTTCCACTGACGGAATGGTTGAGAAACGTCTACTGATTTAAAATACAAAAATATAAATATATTTTTTAAAAGCTCACATTTTCGTTAATATATTTCAATATTTTGCATGCATCCAACCTTACTGAAAATATCTCATTTAAAAATAATCGTAAATGTTTAACAAAATGGCCAAACTCGACCAGCATAAAGTGCTTAAACATAACAAGTCAAAATCCTAGTAACCATCATCGTATCAAAACCAATGAATAAAAATGCTCATGTACTCTCAAAACCCATAAAAATGTATTGTGCGGAAGATATGCTGTCCTCGGGTCGTCCACGCACATCAAGTCCTACCTACTCAGAGTTCGGCACCTCCAATCCCCTCATAAAAATGCTCACCTGCATCACACACGCCTAGTGAGTCTAAACACTCAACACACCTGTACCAGAAATAACAAGTACATATACATAGCACACAATAGTGAAAATATACTGTAATTAACATACCTTTCATGAACTTTAAAAAAATAATGTAACCGTATAATATGAAATCATAACATGTCAAAACAATTCATCATTATCATCATATACTTATACATTATTTCATTTAATGAATTCAGTTCATTAATTGTTACCTTCGTAACATCATTCATCATTATACGATGGATCCATCTACATAAACCGTATTAGGCGGCTGTCGGACATCAGTGACAATATTATCCATCCACTGTGCCTAGACCTCATTATCAGCATTTACATATACATCTTAAGCATTTATATATACATCATTAGTGACAACTAATTCCCATACTTCAAAACATCATCATCATTTTCATCACTTATCAAAATCATGCATATGCATAGATTTTTCTTAAAATCAAGCATGCAAAGTATTTTTCATAATTTCATAAAAAAATCATAATCATGATGCATAAACATTTAAAAGAATGATAAATTTGTGCTCAGGGCGCTGCCGGGACCAAAAACTCCCCTCGGGTGCAAAATGACCATTTTGCCCTCGGAAATCCAAAATGACCCTTTTACCCATAGACATCTAAACTTCGACCCGAAGATTACCAGACTCCTTAAATCATCCCAAAACATATTTAAAAGTGGTTCTTAGACGTAAACTCGAGCCCATTACAAAACTTAACCGATTTGTTATAAAATTTAGACCGGGGTCTTGGTTTTAACCCGAATTGACAAGAAACTTAACCAAATTTCTCCCAACTTAAAACACCACTTAAAGTCATCAAGGTAGACCCAAAACTCTCAAATTCAGACTACCAAAAGTCCCCAAAACCTTGCTGCAAGCTACTGAATTTCCAGCACCAATAATTTGAAAACCCTACTCACCAATTCTCGGCCCTAGCTCGAAAGCCACCCCAACCAGACTCGAACCAGACAACTTAGGACAAAGACCAGACCCTACTAGACTCCACTAACCCTGACTTGCAGCTACATGCAAACCCCACGATCACCCAAATCGTTACGGCCCGAAATCACTCCACCCGAGGCTCACCCCTCTAACATGCGATCGGCCCGCTAAATGGGTGGTTCCAGAGATTTTTGAGCCTTCCTAGGGCATTTCTCAGACCAACCAGGGTTTGGTCCATGCCTTGGTTCAGCCCTTGCACCGCCAGCTCCACCCCTCACTCGATCATCAAAACAAGACACAACTCCAAGCGTACCCCTCAGCCTATGCAAAAACTCACCCAAATCATGACTCCAACCTATTGTACCTTAATCATTGACGTGTTTCAGCCTCTAGAAAACAGCAGCCGACAGCCCTTGCACATCCACAACAAAAAAAAAATCGTGAGTTTGCAAAAGAAATGCATGCGTGAGCCATAAACCGAAGCTACAATTGAAAAACTTGCAGGGACCGAGTTATTACATAAAAAGCACACAGGACAGCAGGTATATAGCGTGAATGATGCGAAATGAAATTACATGGCGCGCCTTGAAGTTTTAAGAACGAAAATGTGAAGAAATACGCGTCAGGGAAGCGCTGGAGGAACGAGAAATTATCTTCTTGGGAGCATGTAGCTATGGCCGAGAGTTGCTGCTGTTTTTCTTAGAAAATTTCAACGGGAGGCTGTTGAAATGGAGGTAAGGGCGGCTGCTAGCTTAGGGTTTGTGAAAATAGGTTTAGGTTTATTTAAAATGCACTAATGGGCCCTCACTTAATTTAAAATGGATAAAAATGATTTTTGAGCCCATTTAGAAATAAAAAAAAACCAACAAGCCCAAAAATGCTCCAAAAAGATATTTCGTTTTGGTACCTTTTTGAAAATATAGCCAGAGCCCTAAAAAAGTCCTACGAATCGTTAAAATTTGCGTACCGGGTAAAAATATGCTTTGGCGGGTAAAAATATCCAACAAAGCACATTTCTTGAAAATACAATTAAAACACCTTATATTAATAAATAAAAGTTAAACATGTAATAAAAATAATTTTCCTGATAATTCCCCGATCTCCGTCCTCGATCGAGCGTGAAATGCATATAGAAACCTAATGCGTGAGCTTTTAAAATGATCGTGAAATGAACCCTATCATGCAATAATTATGCATTAAATGCATAAAAAATAAATAAACACATCGTTTAAATAAAACCTTAGATTGCATGCATTCAGGTTACGTAAATTCAATTTCTTGGACCTTAAAACTCTCCCCTCCTTAAATAAAATTTCGTGATGGAAATTAAAACATACCGAATAACTGGGGGTAGGGAGTGTTCATCTCGGTCTCCTTCTCCCAAGTAGCTTCCTCCTCAGAAAGGTTCAACCACTTGAATTTGAACATGTGGATCACCTTGTTCAAGAGCCTCTTCTCCTGCCTGTCCAGTATCTGTGTGGGTTTCTCCTCGAATGACAGGTGCGGTGTCAGCTGAAGTGGCTCACAGATCAGCACATGCGAAGGATTCGACAAATACTTCCGCATCATAGAGACGTGGAACACATTATGAAATCCCCAGGTTCGACGGTAATGCAACTCTGTACGTAAGTGTCCTAACTCTCTCTAAGATCTCGAATGACCCAATGAATCTAGGGCTAAGTTTGCCCTTCTTCCCAAATCTCATCACGCCCTTCATCGGTGCGACTTTCACAAACACATGATCCCTTACTATGAACTCAAGATCTCGGCGCCTATGATCTGCATAACTCTTCTGATGGCTTTGAGCGGTCCTCATCCTGTCTCGAATTCTGACCACTAACTCTGCTGTATGCCTGACAATATCCGGACCTAACTCTGCTCTCTCTCTCCTACATTATCCCAATACACTGGCAACCTACACTTCCTCTCATATAGTTCCTCGTATGGAGCCGTACCGATCGATGCCTGATAACTGTTGTTGTATGTGAACTCCAAAAGAGGTAACTTCGGCTCCCAGCTGCCCTGGAAGTGAATCATGCAAGCTCGGAGTATCTTCTCCAGAATCTGAATCACCCTATCTGACTATCTGTCTGTCTAAGGATGGAAAGCAGTATTGAACAATAACTTAGAGCTCAATGCCTGATGTAGATTCTTCCAGAACGCAGACGTGAACCTCAGATCCTGTCTGACAGGATGGACATTGGAATCCCGTGAATTCTGACTATCTCTTTGATGTACAGCTCTGCGTACTGAGTCATGGTGAAAGTCTTCCTGATCGGTAGGAAATGAGCTGATTTAGTGAGCAGATCAACAATCACTCAGATGGAATTATATCCTCTAGTAGTCCTCGGAAGCTCTGTCATAAAGTCCATGGTGATTTTCTCCCATTTTCACTTGGGAATAGGGAGTGGTCTCAGCTTCCCTGCAGTTGACATGCTGACAAGTCAAACACTCAGAAAAAAATCAGAAAATATCTCACTTCATGCCCGACCACCAATAAATAATCTGAAAATCTTTATACATCTTCGTACTCCCTGGATGGATGAAGTACGGGATGCTGTGGCCTCTCTCAAGATATTTGCTCTCAGGGAATCATTGTCAGGAACCCATAGATGCTCTCTATATCTGACCATGTCATCCACAACTGTATACCGTCTCTGGCCCTAAGCATCGTCCCTCTGTCTCCACTTCTGCAACTGCTCGTCAGAAGTCCGCCCTGTCCGAATTCTATCCCTCAATGGCGGCTACACTGTCAGAGAAGCAAGATTTGGGGCATCTCCCCTGGCATAAACTACAAGCTCAAATATCTGAATCTCCGCCTGTAGCGGTGTTTGTATCGACAAATGAGCAATCACTGCGTGCTTCCTGCTCAAAGCGTCTGCAACCACATTAGCTTTATCCAGATGGTAGCTAATGTCAAAGTCATAATCCTTCACTAGCTCTAGCCATCTCCTCTGTCTCATGTTAAGCTCTTTCTGTGTGAAGAAGTACTTCAGGCTCTTGTAATCAGTAAAACTCTTGCACTTCTCTCCATACAGATAGTGTCCCCAAATCTTCAGGGCAAATACGACTGCTGCTAGCTCTAGTTCATGAGTCGGATAATTCTTCTCATGGACCTTCGGACGCGTATGCTATAACTCTATCATTCTACATCATAACCGTGCCCAAACCGAGATTTGATGCATCTGAGTAAACAATAAACTCTCCCTGCCCTGATGGCATAGATAAAACGGGTGCAGTGGTCAATGCTTATTTCAGTCTTTCAAAGCTCACGTGGCACTCAGATCCCCAGACAAACACGCCATTCTTCTTCGTCAAGGCGGTCATAGGCACCACGATAGAAGAGAAGCCCTGAAAGAATTTCTTGTAGTACCCAGCCAATCCCAAGAAGCTACGGATCTCTGTCACGCTCATAGGCACTGGACAATCTTTGACTGCTTCGTCCTTACTGGGGTCGACCTCTATACAATCCCGAGATACAATCTCGCCCAATAATGCCACTCTGTCAAGCCAGAACTCGCACTTACTGAACCTGGCATATAGCCGTCTGTCCTGTAATGTCTGCAGTACGGTCCTCAGATGCTGGCTATGATCCTTTCTTCTCCTCGAATAGATCAGGATATCGTCAATAAAAACTATGACGAACTGATCCAACTATGGCTGAAACATGTGATTCATGAGATCCATAAAAATCGTTGGCGCGCTCGTCAAACTGAAGAACATCACCATAAACTCATAGTGCCCGTAACGCATCCGGAAGGCTGTCTTATGCACGTCAGACTCTCGCACCTTCAGCTGATGATATCCAGATCGGAGATCTATCTTCGAGAACACTGTTTCTCCCTGAAGCTGATAAAACAAATCCTCAATCCTCGGCAATGGATACTTGTTCTTGACTGTGTCTTTGTTCAGCTCTCGGCAGTCAATGCAAAGCCTCATGTTGCCATATTTCTTCTTGATAAACAGTACTGGTGCACCCCATGGAGAAAAACTAGGATGGATGAAACTCTTATCTATCAAATCCTGTATCTGGCCTTTCGTTTATTTCATCTCTGCAGGTGCTAGACGATAGGGTGCCTTAGAGATCGGAACTGTACCTGGCATGAGCTCAATAGAGAAGTCCACCTCTCTCTTTGGTGGAATGCCTGAAAAATCATGGTGGAATGCCTGAAAAATCGTGAAGGAAAACATTGGAGAACTCACTGACCACATCCACGTACTCGAGCCTCTGACTGGCTGGCTCTAACACCGATACAATGCTGGCCAAAAATGCCTGGCAGTCTCTCTTCATAAGCTTCCTCGCACACAAGCAAGAAATGACGTGCGTCAAATGCTGGTGTCTGGCTACCTAAAAAACAAACAGCTTTCCACTGGGCGTTCGGACAGACACTGACCTCTGTCAAAAGTCTATGACATATCCATTCCACGAAAGCCAATCCATACCCAGAATAATGTCGAACTCCGCAATGGTAGCACTAACAAATCTGCCTGCACCGTATATTTATGTAACCGAAGATCCAATCTCTTCACTATCTGAGAAGAAAACATCTGATCCCCGAACGGCATCGATACTCCGAACCTTAAATCCATCGCTATTGGTAAGATTCCTAGTCTCTTGACGAAAGCTTCGGATATAAACGAATGTGTAGCCCCTGAATCTTGCAATGCATGCGTGGCTGCACCTGCAATATATATCCTCCCAGTAATCAGCGTCGAATCTGGCTCTACATCAGCCTCCTCGTCATGCATCACATAAGCTCGGCCACTAGTGGGGCCCGTGTTCTTAGGGTAGTCTGCTGCTTTGTGACCCTCCTGCCCGCAAACGAAGCATCTGTAGTCCCCCATAAACACTTGCCGATGTGGAACTTGTAGCACTACGTGCATGGCTGTCTGTCATCTAGCTTAGGCCCTTGACGCCTGAGGAGGTCTCAGCTGCTGGGGCCTTCTAACCTGTCCCTGAGGCGTCTGCTGCCCCTGCTGCCTCGGTGGCCCTGAGCACTATTTCTTCTGCGGCTGGGAGCTGGACTGAGTATGATGCCGCTTTCTCTGCATAACAAAGTCTATATCCCGTAGATCCTGCTCCGCTTTAAAAGAACATGTGGTGGCCTCATCATAACCTGTCGGCCTCATCAGCATAACGTCACAGAAAAGGATAGGTCTCAGTTCGTCCAAGAAATGCCTCAGCTTTTGAGCCACATCTCTAGCTATCATGGGCATGAAATGGCAGCCCCAGTCGAACTTGCGGATAAACTCCACCACAGATGAGTCCCCCTGACTTAGACTCATAAACTCCCTCGTCGGGTGCCCCTGACGTTAGCTGGAAAGTAATTGTAGAACCCGAAAAATCGGATTACATATAAGCCATGCATAATGTCTATTATTTAAAAAAAAATGAATTTTTATGAATATATGAAGTGTTTGATTTATTTTAAAGATAGATGCATAGTTTTATCAGTTCAAGATAGATACGCGAGGCCGGACCGGAGTTTGGAGATTAGAGATAAGATTAATAATAAGAAAGACATTCCTAAATTTAATTTAAGTCAAGGTATAAGTTAATTTAAAGAAATAGGATGTTTAAGGATTTATTAAAATGAAGTGGAGCTAAGTTAGTAAATAATTCTTTAGGTTAATATTTAATTAAAGCTTAAATTAAAATGGAGATAAATTAATCTAAGTATAATATATTCAAGGAATTAATCATAGCATTTGAATGTTTAAATTTGAGGAAATGAATTATATGCCATGCAATAATCTATCCTAAATTTAATGTGTAAATTCACTAAAATATATAACGAGAGTGCTAAACTTCAACCAATTAAAAATACGAGAATTAAACAATAAAATACCATGCAAATTAGTAATAATTTTGAATCCAACATTTAAAATATTTGAAATGGTTAATAACTTCTCATTCAAAGCATTTCTAAATGGACATTTAGGTGAAGTTAATTCCTCATTCTAATTCTCTAATGGGTAGTAAATTCAAATACCTTAATTCATATAATTTCCCTCAACTTATTAGACTATGAAATGAGCTTGAATGTATTGCAAGAATTTGAATGGCATGCAACGGCCAATAGGGGAGAAAGCATTCAAATGTTATTCAAATCTTTCACTTGTAACCTTCCACCTAAATGCATTTTATGGAATCTTTAACTCTCTTGTAACCATCATCTTCCTTACATAACATACCTATATCCTTTATACACGAAAATATCAGAAGCAATAAACTACTGAATCGTGAATCAACAGCAAGAAAAGAGGAAAAACCCACGGCAGCTAGTATTGAGAAGCAATTCGGAAAAAAAAAAACATTCACCTCCTTGACTTGTAACTCCCACCTTAATGCTTATAATGACACCTTTAACACCTCCTATAACACTCCTCTTCATTTCCTAGCAAACCCAGACCTTCATTTTCGAAATACATCAGATAGTAGGCTACTGAATTTGAGAGAACAACAGCACAAGAACAAGAAGGAAAAGCCAACTCCGATCCCGTCGCGTCGTATTGTCGTTTTGATTTGTTTTCTTCAAAACAAATTCCAGGCATGTATATGTTGTTTCTTTTCTCTTCAATCAAGTCCTATAGATATTTTAAAACCATCATATATGCATGATTCAAGACATAAACCGAAATGGACAGCAACACTCCAAGCAATAAGCTGTACAGAATTTTCGTCTCCCTTGTTTTCCACTTCACGGTTTGCTGTTCTTTGTTGCTTACAGGAGGTTGCTCGATTCCAGGCACTCAAGGCTGCTTCTAGGCATAATTTAGAGTGTGTTAGGGTGTTATTGGTCCATTGGTTTCAGTCCATACACTCAAAGAACGAAGCAATGACAGCAACTTTACATAAGCTGCAGAAATGAGTCACAATTTGCTGTCCTTGAGTTGCTTGAGGGATGTTCGAATCTTGGCTGTCCTGGGGACTATAGCCATGGTTAGAACCCTTCCTTGTCATGTTTAGGACGTGACCAAGGTGTCCTTTCCAAGCTTGGTTCACTGATCCATCGATAATTCACCAAAACAAAACAAGTTCATTTCGGTTTCCCCCAAATTCTGTAGGATTGTGTTTCGGTTTTGGTTGTGTTGTATGGATTATGGTTGGCTTCTAGCCCATAGCCATGGTTCCTACAACACTCCACCATGTCTAGATCGAGCCATGGTCGATAAAATGGCCCTTGGAACGAGACAAGACAGTAAAATGGTTCAATACAACACACTATGCAGCAAGTGGTGCTCTTGGTTGGTATGCTGTAATTGTCTTAGGTGTTTCCTTGGATTGTGGTTGGCTTCTAGCCCTTAGCCATGGTCCAAGACATGCCTTAGGATGTTGGTAAGAGTCCTTGGGCAGTGGTTCAAGCCCATAGTCATTTATTTCGGAATTTCCACCACAAGCAAATAAACTACTACTGCTGCACTTTTCCAGCAGCTTTGAACTTCGGTTTTGGTACTTGTTTGAGCTCTTGGTTGGATTTTAGCCCATGGCCTTGGACTAGACAGTACCTCAATGAGTTAGGAAAGTCATGTTTTTGGCCGTTCGTAATTTGGTCGAGTTTAGAGGTCGTACGAGGATTTACGGCGAAAGGTGCCAAAATGACTCTCGAAAGAGCGTCTTATGTTTTTGGATTCCTTTCGCCTATTTTCGTGTGTTACAGTTATTATGAAAATTTTTCCGTATTTTTGGGGTATTTTTAATCATGGTTAAACGTCGGTTTAATGTTGGTTCGGGTTGGTACGAAGCCATGGTTAAAAATCAAGTTGTTGGTCCAAATAGTCTCGTTTTTGGTTCTATTGCTAAAATTTTGTCAAATTAAGATTTATTGCATGTGTCATATATTAGTAATAAGTCGCAGCAAGCCTGGAAACGATCCAACTCATCCGGTAAAAATAAGGTTATAATTATATTACGTGCATAAAAATTCAAAATGTTTATTTTTGAGATATATGCTATATGTCTTGTGGCCACTTTATGCTTATGGGTTTGGAAGTCGGTAGGCGCAACCGAGGACCTCTCCGCCCGGTGACTTACGACCGGTTATGATTATGAATGGGTACGGACATCCAGTCCAAGGGCTGTGATTGATCTCTACCCCCAAGTATAATGTGATTTAGTCTGATCAGGCGCTTACGCTATGTTATGGGCCACTTGCTTAGAAACATTATCTCTACCAGAAAATTATGATATGTTATGACAGAGCTCTATTGAGCAAAGCGTTTACGGATGATTTTTAGATATGCACGTAGTTATAATTATTCACGTTATGATTTTCACCATGCACTTTACGATACATTATTTTTACGTTGCATGCGATTTTATGATATATTTACTTGTTATTCACGATATATACATGTTGAGTCTTTAGACTCACTAGACTTGATTGTTGTAGGTGTTGATGAGGTCGAGACCGCGGGCGGAGACCAATGAGCGATCTTGGGACAGCAGTAGTAAACCCGAGGACCTCATGATTTAGTTTATGCACTTTCCATTATTCAAACTCAGTTTTAATACGTTGGATTATTTTAAATTTATGTTTACGTTGGATTATTTTTAAATGGTTGGTTGAAAACATTATTCGCTTCCGCTTTTATTTTAAAGTTAAAAAAAAAATCATTTACATGTTTATTTTAATTAAATGAGATAAGATAATTATTTATTTAGAAAAGTTTTTTATAATCCCGCAAAATTATGAATACGAATTACGGACCTTTACAGTACTTCTTGTAGAACATCTCCTTGAACCTATCCTAGGTGAGGGTAGCCAAGTCCACTGCATGAGCGGCTCCCTCCCACCATAGAGATGTATCATCCCACAGCATATAAATGGCGCACCTGACCCGGTCGCTATCTCTCATCTGCAGGTACTCATAGTGCAACTCCAGAGATCGAATCAATCCCTCTGACAAGAATAGATTAGTAGTGCCCTCGAACTCCTATGGGATGAGCCTTCTAAACTGCTCATAAACATCTGCCTGAGGTCTACGAGCCTGATGTACCTGCTCCAATAGCCTATCCATACCCTCTAGAACTCGGGTAGTCGCATCCATAGGAGGTGGTGGTGGTGGTGGAGGGCCTCTGCTGCCTACATGAATATCATCCTGACGGTCAGTGCTAGGAGCGCATCTATGAGGCATATCTGAATACAGTACAATTTATAAACGTAACCCATCGTGCTAATAATTAATCTAGTTTTTCAAAATAATAACTCCTTAAATAATAAAAGCAGTTAAACATGCAATGAAAATCCTCGTAAATCGTATATCATGAAGGCATGCAGGTGATAACAGTAAATAATTTAAAACATTTAAAACATAAAAGCTTATAAACTTAAGGCTTGAGGACTGAGCGGCAGAAGCTGGCGGTGGCACAACCTTATACAGGACCCTTGCTTTGATACCAACTGAAATGTCTACTAATTTAAATGCAGATATATATAATATATATATATATATATATATATATATATATATATATATATATATATATATATATATTTTAAAAGCTCACATTTTCGTAAATGTCATTTAAATATTTTTCATGCATACAACCCTACTGAAATTAACCCACTTAAAAATAATTGTAAATGTTTAACAAATTAAAACAATGTAGTTTAAAATGGCCAAACTCGACAAGCATAAAGTGCTTAAACATAACAAGTCAAAATCCTAGTAACCATCATCGTATCAAAACCAATGTATAAAAATGCTCATGTCCTATCAAAACTGATAAAAACGTAATGTGCGGAAGAAATGTGGTCCTCGGGTTGTGCATGCACATCCAGTCCTACCGACTCAGAGTTCGGCACCTCCAGTCCCCTCATAAACATGCTCACCTGCATCCACATGCCTAGTGAGTCTAAAGACACAACACACCTGTACCCGAAATAACAAGTACATATACATAGCACACAATAGTGAAAATATACTATAATCAACATACCATTCATGGACTTTAAAAGCGTAATGTAACCATATCATATGAAATCATAACATGTCAAAACAACTCATCATTATAATCATATACTTATACATCATTTCCTTTAATAAATTCAGTTCATTAGTTTTGACCTTAGTAACATCATTCATCATTATACGATGGATCCATCTACATAAACCTTGGTACCGGCGGCTGTGGACATCAGTGACAGTATTACACATCCACTGTGCCTAGGCCGCATCATCAGCATTTACATATACATCTTAAGCATTTACATATACATCGTTAGTGACAACTAATTCCATCCTTCAATACATCATCATAATTTCATCACTTATCAAAATCATGCACATGCGTAAATTTTTCTTAAAATCAAGCATGCAACGTATTTTTCATAATTTCATAAAAAAAATCCTGATCATGATGCATAAACATTTAAAAGCATGATAAATTTGTGCTCAGGGCGCTGCCGGGACCAAAAAACTCCCCCTGGGTGCAAAATGACCATTTTCCTGCCAGAAATCCAAAATGAATGTTTTACTCACGGACCTCTAAATTTCGACCCGAAGATTACCAGACCAATTTGCCCCCGAAAATCCAAAATGACTGTTTTACCGCTGGACCTCTAAATTTCGACCCGAAGATTACCAGACTCCTTAAATCATCCCGAAACATATTTAAAAGTGTTTTTTAGACATAAACTCGAGCTCGTTATAAAACTTAACCGATTTGTTTTAAAACTTGGACCGGTATCCTGGTTTTAACCCGAATCGACCCTGAAACTTAACCAAATTTCTCTCAACTTAGAACACCACTTAATATTATCAAGGTAGACCTAAAACTCTCAAATTCGTACCACCCAAAGTCCCCAAAACCTTGTTGAAAGCTACTGAAATTTCCAACACAAACAATTTGAAAACTCTACTCACCAATTCTCGGACCTAGCTCGAAAGCCACCACAAACAGCCTCGAACCAGACCACTTAGGACCAAGACCAGACACTACTGGACTCCACTAACACGACTTGGAGCTACATGCAAACCCCACTACGCCCAACTCGTCACGACCCGAAATCACTCCACCCGAGGCTCACCCCTCTAACTTGCGATTGGTCCCACTACATGGGTGGTTCCAGCGATGGTTGAGCCTCCGTGGGGCGTGTCTCAGACCCACCAGGGTTTGGTACATTCCTCGGTTCAACCCTTTCACCGCCAACTCCACATCTCACTCGATCCACCATCAAAACAAGACACAACTCCAAGCGTACCCCTCGGCCTATACAACAACTCACCCAAATCATGACTCCAACCTGTTGTCCCTTAATAATTGACATGTTTAAGCCTCTAAAAACATTATCTGACAGCCCTTGCACAACCACAAATAAAAAATCGTGAGTTTGCGAAAGAAATGCATGCGTGAGCCATAAATAAAAGCTCAATTGAAAAACATGCAGGGACCAAGTTATTTAGGTAAAAAGCACACATGAAAGAAGGTATATAACGTGAATGATGCGAAAATGAAAGTGCATGGCATGCATTTAAGATTTAAGAACAAAAACGTGAAGAAATGCGCATCGGGGAAGCGCCGGAGGAGCGAGAAATGATCTTCTTGAGAGCACAAAGCTATGGCCGAGAGTTGCTGATGTTTTTCTTACAAACTTTCGATGGGAGGCTGCTGAAATGGATGGAGGGCAGCTGTTAGCTTAGGGTGAGGTTTAGGGTTTGAGAAAATAGGTTTAGGTTTATTTAAAATGAACTAACGGGCCCTCACTTAATTTAAAAAGTATAAAATGATTTTTTTGAGCCCATTTAGCAATAAAAAAACCCAGAAAGCCCAAAACTTCTCCCGAAAAATAATTCGTTTTTGTACGTTTTTGAAAATATTGTCCGAGCCCCCAAAAAGTCCTCTGAATTGTTAAAATTAGCGTACTAGGTAAAAAATGCTCTCGCGTGTAAAAATACCCAACAAATCCCATTTCTTGAAAAATACACTTAAAACACCTTATATTAATAAATAAAAATTTAACATGTAATAAAAATAATTTTTTTGATAATTCTCCGATCTCCGTTCCTCGATCGAGCGTGAAATGCATCTTGAAACTCTAATGCATGAACTTTTAAAATGATCGTGAAATGAACTCTACTATGCAATAATTATGCATTAAATGCATAACAAAATAAATAACTACGTCATTTAAATAAAACCCTATATTGCATGCATTAAGATTACGTAAATTTATTTCTTGGACCTTACAGGTTGAATCACATGCCCTCTTTAAATTTTTCTATAAATCTTTTGCTTTTTAGTTGTACCCAAGAAAAAATTTCTTGTGTGGTCCTTCACTACTTTCATTTGTCTCTGCAATATGATTTCGGTTAAATCTTGACCAAAAAACTTTCTTGAATTCTAGCTCTTTCTGGTTTTGACATTCTGGACAGATCCCTTCTGACCATCTTCTAATGTGAGCCATTTTACAGAATTTTTGATGAGTTTGGACATTCTGGACATATCATTTTTGATCATCTTCTAATGTGAGCCATAGTACAGAATTTTTGATGAGTCTTTATGCTTCACGCCAGCTTGATATTCCACATAATATTTCTTTTCATTTCAATATTTATTCTAAAAATCATATATTCTTTCATGTCATGGTATTTAACAGAAAAAACCTATTGATTGAATTTTAATAAAATTTAGAAGAAATTTGACTTTGTCAATCTTTGTGAGACAGACCCATAATCCACATGCTCTTCTGGTAGAGATGCCATCTTCAGTAAGTGAAGCAGCAAATGGTGTTTAATTTTACTGGAGGAACCTTATTGAATTTCTGGAAATTCATATTTGACCTCATGAACTTGATGGAATGAAAAATCTGGTGTGATTCTTTTCCAGCTGGTTCCGATGCTTCACTTTTAAAGTATGATTTCAGAATATCTCGTCTAAACAAATAGTCATTATTCACCCATATTTCATGAAAAAAATATATAGATCCATTTTGGTAGTGCAAAAATATCTCTGGGAAACTGGATGCTGTGGTATAGATCAAAGAAAGAGCCCCAAATTCATACCATGATTTGACCTCCTTAAGATGAGCATTGGGTTTCATTCACATACTTGGATATTTTACTGCTATGCCAACCTGACTTGTAGCTTGGTTAATTCATGCATTAGTTTTCAATTTCTCTAGTTCTGCTGATATACCAAGAATGAAGAAACTGTAAACTTATTAGTACCTTCCTTAGATTTTGATTTGTCTGTTTGAGGTATAAAGTTGATCATTCTTTCTTCAATCCCCTAGGTGAAAGGTTGACTTGATGGATTGAGATAAGGATTCAGAGCTTCAATTTTTGCTCGGGCCGAATCGTCTAAAGATAATTCATACTTAACACTTGTGCTATGGGTACTTGAATCCCCTGCTCCAGGTATAGATCTCTATACTCGAAAATTCCCTTTTTGAGAAGTCATCGTGTCTCAATATCATGGAGGATAAGTTTATTGCAAACAACCTGTGACGCGATAAGAGACAATGCTCTTATCCACTTATTGTAGTTCACCCTCATTTTTTGGATTTGGAACAATTTTGTTAAACTCGTTTTGAAGCACTTCAAGGTATTCTCTCAAATGTCTCTGCATTTTCATGATGACATCGACATCAGCATTGTTCATATCTTGTTATAAAATCTGAAAGAAAATTTTCATGAGCTTTAATATAATATCCAATATATAATTTTGAAATAAAGCTTTTCTATATTAATAATATAGCATGCTCTGGTTTAGATTCACTTTTATTTTTCAACAAAGCTTTAACCTTTGTATTAAAAATTTCCAAAGTATATTTCTTATAAAGTAATAATAATGATCATTTTTCAAAAGTCATTTTATCGCATAAAAATCATTTTTCGTTGATGTGCCATTGTATGACTTCTGCATCCGACAATAGTTCAATGCAATATCTGTATTGTTGTTCTCATGCTGGTGTGAGATTTGTAAGAACCACTGACTAACAATGATCATTGACAACTGTGTATAGAACAAGATTATCTTCATCTTGAGTAATAATCCTTTTTGGGAGATTTTTGCAAAGATCTTTTGGTTGGCGAGATCCTTTAGTATATTATTCTGTCCATATGAATCTTGCATATTTCTTCAGTAATTCACTAAACAATTTTCCATGTTTGACTAGATTTTTGATGAACATTCCAACGAAGTTAACAACTCCTAAAAAAACATTGGAGTTGTCTATTGTCTTCGAGTCTTTCACGAAAATTTTTCATTTTTCCCACAATTCGTTCTTGCAAAACTATTCCTTAATCATCTTTTTCTACTCCAAGTAATTCAAATTTTCTTGTACCGATGACTGTCTTCATCTCAGTTAGGACCAGTCCTTCCTATTTACAAACTTTATATAAATTTATAAATGTTTAAAATGTTCATCAACATTTTTAGATGATATTAAAGTATCATCAATATAGAAAAAATAAATTCAAGACAATCTTTAAATAGATTATCATCTTCTTTTGAAATATCTAAAGTGTATTAGCCAATCTCATGGGTAATACTTTCCAAATATAATGATATTGAGCTGTGAAAAAATTTGTGAATTTTCTTACTTAATCCGAATCTGATAGAATCCGGACTTAAAATAAAATTTTGGGAACATTTTAGGATTTCATATACAATTAATTTAATGATCTCTACTAAGTATAAAATTGAAACGTCTCGTGTTCTTGTGTTTAAAATGCACTAGATTTTTTTTTTTTTTTTTAAAATTTCGGACAACATAAAAATATTTTAATAAAATATTTTTCCCATGATCTAGAACATTCGCTAGCTAGCATTTTCAAAATCAAGTGAATAGGCATAAAAATCAGATCATCGCATGAGTTACTGAACCTAAAAAAAACAATAATCGTGAAACGTATTTTCCTCTCCAAAACCACTCTAAAGCATAAATAAATGATTTTAAAATCTTTTAACGTAAAATCATAATCCCTAATCATGAGTGCGGAAAAACAGTAGAAGCGCTGGTCCTCGGGTTGTGTGCACCTTCAGTCCAGTCATCTCATGCGTCAAGCCCTCCCTCAACCTCACCTGCATCCATCACACCTAGTGAGTCTAATGACTCAACACACCAAATCTCTGTAACGAGTAATAGATATAAAATCACATGCACAGTGAAAATACTTGTACTTAAAATATCATTTCATGAAAATGCATAAACTTGAGCATGAACATTTTCGTAAATATTTTCCTGAAATGCATAACATGAACTTGAGCCTTTACCTTTTTCCTTGATCATAACATGATATAATAACATGACGTGATGACGTGATTTCTTTTCATGATCATAACATTATCTTTCTCTTGATTGAATTCAGATCGTTAATTGTGACTTTCCTGACGTGACATTACATGACATGACGATGGTACCATCTACATGAAACCACAGTACTGGGCGGCGGGGACATCAGCGACACAAGATCGTCAACTGAGCCTTGGCCTATTCTTGATCATAACCTCAAATCCTCAATTCCTGACATGACATGACATGACGATGGTACCATCTACATGAAACCACAGTACTGGGCGGCGGGGACATCAGCGACACAAGATCGTCAACTGAGCCTTGGCCTATTCTTGATCATAACCTCAAATCCTCGTAGTCACAATTACTTCACTTTCATCAATATTTTCATGTTTTCATCATCTTATAAAATCATGCATGAATGTATTTTCTTTTGAAACCAAACGTGCACCATGTATTTTAAATGTCAATTTTAATCATAAAATTTCATGGACATTTAAAATAAATCATAAATAAATCATGAACATTTCATAAGCATTTAAAAATGCACATAATATCATAAAAACTGCATTTAGGGCACTGCCATGACCTTACTAATTTTAGGTGTAAAAAGACCGTTTTACCCCTGGACGTGACATTTTATGTTTCTGACTTTTTTTCTTGATTTCTTGATTATAACATGTCCCAAATATTTATTTAAGCTTACATGAATTTTCTCATATTTTTATTTAGCTTAAAACGCGGACTTTTTAATTTAATCTTGAAACGTGACGTACTAATGCGTTTAAATCCCGAATTAAACCAAACCTTAGAATAAAATTCCCAAATTAGAAATTTGGACTTATAATAATTAATTAAGCTTAAACCTAATTTTTCATGATTTTATAAAGCTTAAAACTAGGCATTTCTCTTAATTCGTTCGTTAGCGTTTCGTGCGGCGATTAAATCCCGAATAAATACCAAAACTCATTATTTTGACCCCAAATTTTAAACAAAGCATTTTTAAGATTTATTCTCCCTTTCCAAGTCATGAACCGCACCCGTGAAGCCATGGAATCAAATTTAGCTTTTTAATTTTCGTTTTGACACCTTATCGAACGCACCGAGCCATCTCCTAATTTACCCGAGCTACGCCCGAGCCGCCTTGAACCAAAACCTAGCCAACATACCTAGGGACCTTACTGTGCAAGCCCAGCTAAAAATCATGACCCTAACCCGTTCAAAGAGCCTACTGAACTTGACCCAATTTCTGTTTGCTTTGTGCGTGTAGCACCTTGGGATCTTAGGACTCCTACCTAGGCTAGGACCACTTCCAGCCTCGAACCACCTGAGCCCCCATGACCCTGACCTTCCTTGGACCAAGCCCAGACCCAGCCCGGACCAGCCCAGCCCCTGGAACCCACGCAGCGAGCCACCCCAAGAGCACAGCAGCCTCGCCCAAGCTTACTGCCATTATCTATCCTCTCGTTCCTTGGACCAGCAGCCAACCCATCTGTCCCAGCCCCTGGCCCGACCCATGCCCATCATCCTGGGACCCTAAGGACCTAGCCTGGCTCGCCCAAGCCAGCCGCGAGCCACCCCTTTCCTTCCCTGCAACACAGCAGCAACCTACGCCACCCTTAATTCTCTGCATCTCACGGGTGGCATGGGGAAGAGTCCTTGTGCTCTTGGGCTCTTCCCTAACCAACTAACTCGAGTCCTAGCGTGGCTAGGACTCTCCCCTGACTCCTACCATGACCCTGGCTACCCACACCAGCCTCTATACATGAAACCCGAACCCTTAAAACACCCATGACAGATTTAGTAAAGCCATTTACTTGTTCCCTGATGTGTGGTGTTCGTGTGGGTCTGGAAATTCTTTTAACATGTATAGACATCAATTTTATCAATTCTTAACATCATGGCAGCCCTTTTTAAACACATGAAACATGTAAGACATGAATCGACACATGAAAACGTTAGTTCGTAGCACGTATACGTAAAAACCGAATTTTCTGGAATAAGACTTCATGTTCTTCGCACATACATAAATTAAATCAATACTATGATGTAATGGACGAGAAAAGGAAGATATTGGCGTGCCTTTACGTCGTAAACGCACGATATACCGACGGCGACGAAGAACGGGAAGAACCGAAGCTTGTAACTCTCAAAACTTTGAAGGGAAAAAGGCTATCTCCCCTACGGCAGCAACTACTGAAGCGCCGAGGGAGAGTTTTGTTTTTTTCTGAAAATCCTTTGTGCGGCGTGTATCAGTGAGTGGCGTGAGTTTGATGTGCGCTAGGCTTAGGTTAAATTGTTATTTATATGTTAACTAATTTGTTAAATAGGCTTAAGGCCTAATAAACTTTTAATTAAGCCCACTTAGTGCAAGCTAGGCTCTTAATCAATTTATAAAATGGTTTTCATAAAAATCGATAATTAATTAAATAGCCGGACGGCTTAAAAGATCGCATTTTAGTTGAAAATCCAACACCGATAAAAAAATTAGTCCCGGCGTATAAAATCACCGCAAAATTCCTAGTTTTCAAAAATACGAGAAGCCATCTCCCCTAAATTAAATAATTAAAATTAATTATTTAATTAAAACATTTTTTTAGCCCTCGGTCTCCGTTCCTCGATCGTCACTTGAATATCTTTTTAAAAATACAGTTTAATGCAACCATGCAGAAAATATATTTTAAACATGTCAAAATGCACCACATAAATAACTCATGCAATTAAAATATTTATTTAAAAATACAAAAGAATTTAATAATTCAAATGCATGTGGTTCGCGTGGACCTTTAAATTTTCGGGACGTTACAAAAATATCCATCAAACTCCAAGATTTTGTTAATCTCTTGATAATTAATTGCTAATTTGGGGTTTTTTTTATTTCACCATTATTTAATAACAGAGAACCTAAATTATTGTATGGTGAAATCCATGTTTTGATTAAACCAATGTCCAATTTTTTTTTATAAAATAATATGCATATCCTTTTGATCAACTATTTTTAATGGGAAAGCTTGCATATGAAGAACTCATATTCTTTGTCTTCCTTATTTTTAAGGCTATCTTGGAGTTGGTTCCTTTCCCATAATGCCAAGGGATTTTTATTGTAGTTTTCTTCAAGCTCTACATATTTATGATATAAAGCTATCTTGAGAATTTCATTTCCTCTTATTGGAGGTTTTGCTCTATAATTAATTGGGGCATTATTTATTTAACCTTCTAGTTTCTTTGGATTCTTATAATTTTTTCTTTGATTTGAGTCTTTTTTTCTTTCGATTCTTGAATTTCTCATATTTTTTTTTTCATTTCTTGTAATGACCCAAATTTAATTATGAATAAAGTATGAGTTAAATTTCGGAGCTTCCGAATTCAGTTTGGAACTTCTTATCCCTTATTTTTAGCAAGATGCTAACGTGTCAACTGAGTGATGACACATATGTCCAGAAGTAGGTTCAGAGCTTCTGAATTCTGCATATAAATAGGCCATCTGATAATGAGTTTCAGAACACCAAGTAAAAATATTCTTCTTGATTTCCAGTGTATTCTAAGCTTTTCTAGACGTTTCTGAAGGCTCATAAAGTTGCAAAGCCCTCCAAGGGTGATCGACAACACAAGGATCGAGGTTCGTGGCTATCGTCCCCAAAAAGTATTGGAAACTAAATTCCGGCGTTTGACAAAATATGAACCAACGGAAAATATGAACTAACTGATCGAGTAAACTGAACTCAGCAACTGATCGAGTAAACTGAACTCAGCAACTGCATCTAGTAAACTAATCTACGCAACTGAAAAGCAATTCAGTTATTCTCCTCGTCAACCGACAGATAATACATTCAGCCGTATGCTTTTAAGTTAAGCATCCTTCAACTAAACATGTCTCGGGAAAGAACATTCAACCGACAAAGAGACATAGAAGACTGCAACTGAATGTGAAACGCCACAATCAATACAGCTTAGAACAACGCATTTCGGCTAAAGCAATTAAGACGCCGCATTACAATAAATGAAGCAAACAATTACCAAGGAATGATGAAGTGGCAATCAACGGATACAAAGATTCAAATATATCTCAAGTTACCGTTGGAAGGGAAGCTTATAAATATGACAGAAAAACAGCTGAAACAATAGAGAGAAATCAACCTATTCAAATCTTGTTGTTACTCTGCCAAAATCTTAGCTTACTCTTACTTGATTTATTCGTGGCAGACAAGGATAAAATTTGAGCTCACTAGGCACTTTGTAATAATCGATAAATTCGATAGTGCTAAGATCAGTTACGCACTGAGAACATCTTGTAATACTAGGAGTTTCAGTTCTTGGCAGTGATAAGTCCTAAACTGAAGTGGGTAAGTACAAATCTTGTATTCGATCAAAGTCTTTTAGTGGAAATCATATCCTTGAGATAGAAGGGGTGACGTAGGAGTAATTGAAATCTCCGAACATCCAGAAACAATCCTTTCGTATTTTATTTCAGTTTTGTATTCTATCTTTCAGTCAGCTACTTTCCGCAACTACTTCAGTTTAACTGATTGTCATTGACCAACAAGAATCCAAGAATCAGTTTGTCACTAAACTGAACTCAAAATTCGAAAAGATCAGTTTTAATTGTGAGTGTTTATTCAACCCCCCTTCTAAACACTCTTGATACGTTAATCGATCCTATCAAGTTGTATCAGAGCAGTTGAATCTTGTTCTTGAATACTTTTGATCTATAAACTTGCTAGCATGACTTCATTCAACAAAATTCCTATGTTCTCCAGAGAAGAATTTGATGATTGGAAAATCAGAATGCAGGCTCATTTAGGTGCACAAGATGATGACATGTGGTATGTCATAACTGATGGACCAATGAAGATTCTGAAAACAAACACAGCAGTTGTCATAATAGAAGGGGCACCACCACAAAGAATAGAAAAGCCCAGAGATGAATGGACAACTGAAGATAAAAGAAAATAAAATCTTGATAATGTGGCTAAAGACATTCTGTACAAAACGCTGGACAAAGTAACCTTCAGCAAAATAAAGATGTGTAAGACAGCCAAATAAATTTGGGAAAAGCTGATCCGGCTATGTGAAGGAAATGATCAAACTAAAGAAAATAAACTCTTTGTTGCTGTTCAAAGGTTTGATAATATCAAAATGAAAGCAGGAAAATCAATGCACGAGTATGATGAAAGAGTAAGCAGTATTGTTAATGAGTTAAATGCACTTGGAAAAGTGTATACTAACAAAGAAATTGCACAAAAGGTAATGAAAGGTCTTCCCAAGGAATGAGATGTCAAGACCATGGCAATGAGGGAGTCCAAAGATCTAAACCAGATTGAACTTCATGATCTGTTTGCTGATTTAAAAGCTTATGAATTTGAGCTACAGACCAGAGAAGGAGAACCATCTACCCCTGCCGCCACAACTACTCTAGCTGCTGTCAGAACAAAGCCAGTCAGTTCAGTCGACAAATCTGCTGATCAGTTGAGCAATGATGCTATGTCATTGTTCATCAAAAAATTTGGAAGGTTCATGAGAAAGAATCAAGGAAACTTTCAGAAGCCATACCCAAGGAATAGCTCTAAAGATGAATCAAATGCCTGCTTCAACTGTGGCAAATCAGGTCACTTTATTGCTGATTGTCCTAAACCCAAGAAGGACAGTCAGGGATCAACTGATAGAAGAAAGAAATCATATGAACACAAAAGAAGACCCAAGGAAGATAAGAAGTCTTTCAGAAAGAAACACGAGGTACTCTTAGCTGAAGAAAATAAATCTAAATGGGCAGAAGCTGAGAGTGAGGAGTCAGAACCAGAAAGCTCATGCAGCTCTAGTGATGATGAGGAAGTCAAGTGTTTGATGGCTAATGATGCAGAAGAAGAATCACCTAGGCAACATGTATTTGATTTCAGTTCAACCGATTTCACACGAGAAGAACTCATTCTAACACAACATGACATGGTAAATGAGTATCAAAAGCTTGCATCATCATTTGAAAAAATCAAAGCAAAGCAAACTGATCCCACAGACAATAAAACCAAAACTGATGAATCAGTTGATGGGTTGAGTCTAAAAAGAGAAATTGCTGAGCTAAAGCAGAGAGAAACAAAAATCAGTCATTAATCCAGAAGTTGATTCTTGAAAACTTAAAACAGACCGAGCTCATTCAGTCTTGGAACAAGTCATCTACTGCACTGAATGAGATGCTGAATTCACAAAAATCAGCTTCTGACAAAACTGGTTTAGGGTTCAACACTCAAGGAGAAATGTATCCAAATTATACTCAACCAAAACTAAAAACAGACAAAGAGAAATACATTCACTTTGTCAAATCAGCAGTGATACAAGAACAAATTGAGCACAATAAACTGATTGAGCAACCTACTGAGAATATGTGCAAGGCTAGAAGATATGGGATTGGTTATAGTAAAAAACATTCAACTGATTCACAAAGTCAGTCATCAAAGAAGTTTCACAAGAACTATTCGAATAGCTATTTCAACTACTATAACTGCAAGCCAGTTCAGAAGAGATATAGACTGAACAATCAGTTGAATAAAGCTAACACATATTACATCATCTGTACACTACACACCAAGCACACAAAAGCCGAGAAAAACCATTTGGAATACAACTACTAGAAAGTCTATTAGACTAATTCAAGTATGGATTCCTAAGTGACTAATCAGTTCAGGACCCAAATAGATATGTGTACCAAGTTATATTATGTGTGTGATTTCAGGTAACAGGTACAAACAAAAAATAAATATGGTATTTTGACAGTGGATGTTCGCGACATATGACAGGAGATGCAAGTGCGTTATCTCAACTGATCAAATACAGTGGTCCTAACATCAGTTTCGGGGACAACTCCAAAGGTAGAACTGTGGGTAAGGGTAATCTTATCCATAGTAACTTTACTTTTAAAGATGTTCTATTAGTAGAAAACCTGAAGTATAACTTGATTAGTATCAGTCAGTTATGCGACAGTGGATTCTCAATACAATTTGACAAAAACTCATGTTCAGTCAAAACTTCAACTGATGAAATCATACTAACTGGCAAACGATGTGGAAACACATATAAAGTCAGTTGGAATGATCAAACTCATGCACCAGTTTCTTTTATTGCTTCCAAATCATCTAAAAACTGGTTGTGGCATAAGAGACTAAATCATTTAAATTTTTAAACCATTGCCTATCTGAGTAAACATGAACTTGTAACTGGTTTTCCCAAAATAGATTTTTTCAAAAGAAAAACTTTGCTCAGCATTGTCAGTTTGGAAAACAAGTAAAATCTTCTTTTAAAAACAAGGGTCGTAAATCTTCTTCCCGATGCTTAGAGCTGTTACATATGGATCTATTTGGTCCAATACTAGTCATGAGCTTAGGGGGAATGAAATACACCTTGGTGATTGTTGATGATTTTTCAAGATTTACTTGGGTTATCTTTCTCAAATCAAAAGACCAAACTGCTGCACAACTAATCAAGCTCTTCAAAAGACTTTTAAATGAAAAATCAGTTGGAATTGATCGAATCAGATCATATCGATGAACTGAATTTATCAATCAAACTCTTTCAAATTTTTTAGAAAATGATGGAATTAAGCATGAGCTCTCAGCAGCTAGAATCCTCAGCAAAATGGTGTAGCTGAGAGAAGAAATCGGACTCTTAAAGAAGATGCTAGAACGATGCTTGCTGACTCTGGTATTTCTCAAATATTTTTGGCAGAGGCAGTAAACACTGTGTGTTACACTCAGAACAGATCAATGATTAATAAAAATCATATGAAAACACCATATGAGATCTGGCATAGAATAAAAAATATAATTACTTATTTCAAAATATTCAGCTGCAGATGTTTTATTCTTGATAATGGTAAAAATTATTTAAAAGTGTTTGATGCTAAATCTGCAGAAGGAATATTTCTTGGATATTCATCAGTTAGTATAACTTATAGAGTCTTCAACAAGAAAACCCTAAATGTTGAAGAATCTGCTCATGTTGATTTCGATGAAACTGAACTAACTGATAAGCCAACTGATCAAGTTGAGCTAGTTGATCGATTTACAGATATCAGTTTGGAGGATAATGATGAAGGAGACAATCATATAAATCAAAACAACCTCCAAACACCCAAACCAGAAGTGTTAGATCAATTAGCTGAACCAGAAGCCATTCCTAATGATCAGTTGATAGAGCAAATTGATGACATTCAGTTACCAACTGGAGAAATTGCTGATACAACAAATACTGAGTACAGATAGAGAAAATCACATCCACCTGAATTGATAATAGGAAATCCATCTGATCCAGTATTAACTCGCAATCAAATGCTAAATTTATTTATCTATTCAGCTTTTGTTTCACAACTAGAACCGAAGAAAATTGATGAAGCTCTTGCTGATCCTAACTGGGTAACTGCAATGCAAGAAGAGCTAAATCAGTTCACTCATAACAATGTCTGGAACTTATTTCCAAGACCAATTTCAAAAACTATTATAGGTACAAAATGGGTGTACAGGAACAAACTGAACGAGGATGGTTCAGTTGTGCGCAATAAAGCGAGACTAGTAGCACAAGGATATAGGCAAGAAAAAGGAATTGATTATGATGAAACATATGCACCAGTTGCAAGACTGGAAGTTGTCAGAATATTCCTTGCATATGCTTCATTCAAGAACTTCAAAGTCTATCAAATGGATGTAAAGAGTGCATTCCTGAGCGGTCAACTACAAGAGGAAGTATATGTTGAACAATCCCCAGGCTTTGTAAATCACAACTTTCCTGATCATGTATATCATTTGAACAAAGCCTTATATGGTCTTAAACAAGCTCCCAGAACTTGGTACGAAACTCTTTCAAAATTTCTAACTGATCATAATTTTTCTGTTGGATCAGTTGATAAGACCTTGTTCAAATTTTCCAAGAATAATCACATTTTACTTGTTCAAATTTATGTTGATGATATCATATTTGGGTCAACTAACCCCAAATTATGCGAGAAATTTGCTAATTTGACGCAGGAAAAGTTCGAAATGAGCATGATGGGTGAACTGACATTCTTTCTTGGACTGCAAGTGAAGCAACTGGAGACTGGTATATTCATCAGTCAGACTAAATATACAAAGTAGCTGCTTAAGAAATTTGGCATGGAATCATGTTCAGCTGCAAATACTCCCATGAGCTCATAGGTAAAATTGGACACTGATCAAGGGGGAATATCAGTTGAGGCGACATTATAATCGAGGTTTAATAGGTTAATTGTTGTACCTAACTGCCAATCGCCCTGATATTGTATTTGCTGTCTGTATGTGTGCTAGATTTCAAGCAAATCCTAAGCAATCACATTTCTCAGCTGCTAAAAGAATTTTGAAATATCTTAAGGGTACACAAAATGTTGGGTTATGGTATTCTAAAGACTCATCTTTCAATTTAGTTGGCTATTCAGATGCAGATTATGCAGGATGTAAACTTGATCGAAAAAGTACAAGTGGATCATGTCAGTTTCTTGGAGACAGACTGATCTCCTGGTTCAGCAAAAAACAGACATCATAGCTACCTCAACAACTGAAGCAGAATATCTTGCTGCTGGTAGTTGTTGTGCACAACTGATCTGGATCCAGCAACAACTGAGAGATTATGGAGTAATTACAAATGAATCGCCCATATTTTGTGACAATACGAGCACAATTGCCATCACCTATAATCCAGTTCTTCACTCAAGGACCAAGCATATAGATGTCAGGCATCACTTCATTAGAGATCATGCTTTGAAGAAGGACATTAGACTGGAGTATATCTCAACTGAGCAACAAGCAGCTGATATCTTCACCAAATCATTACCCGAGACTAAGTTTTCTCACTTTCGCAATATTCTTTGTTTAATTGACTTGTCTTAAAATTATTATTGATGTTGTTTTACTAAAAAGTTATTTGCAGAAAATAAGAACACAACAAAAAATCGAAAATGATACTTTATTAAGAATAAAATCGTTTCCATCTTACAAAAGAAACCTCAGAACCAACTGAATCTTGCCATTCTCTAATCCAATCATTCAACTCATACATTCGGATTCTAGAAAATGATTCAGTTGTAGAAATCTTCTCAATCACATGCCATTCCTTCCATAGAATTGCATGTAACAGAACATTGTCATCAACCAGGTATGTAACATGCCTAACTTCAAAACGATTAATATATCTTCTTGCTGTTGCTGCTCGAGCACGAGAAGGAGCAGCACCACTACTACTTATCCTCTGCAAATCATGAATTTTGAACCATGTTGACATCACTTTCTTCAAAACATATTCTTCAATCTTTTTCTTCAACTCTTCGAAATAAAGCCTTGATTGTTCAGTAACATGAACGTGCGGACTGCTGCAAGCATCAGAATTACTTGAGTCAGACATATTGAACTGTTATTGTCTCACATTTTATCTCTCTCGTCTTATTTATAGACAGGTGACATTAAATGTTGAAGAAACCAAAGAGTTTCAAGTCAATCGAAGCGTTTTTCCTATTTTACCCAGACTTTTTATTTATCAGTTGTTAATTATCAACTGATATCAGTCTGTCATCAATTACTTAATGCTTAACTGACTTCAGTTCATAGTTAACTTATATTAGTTAGTCTTTCATCAATTCATCTATTTAAATTCGCAATTCATATATAACAACCGATGAAATTTATCATTTGCAGAAAGAGAAGAACAAAGTTAAGCACATATAAATACTTCATTCAACCATAAACGTTTGCACGAATTACATCATCATATTTTTCCTCTACAACACTTATCCACATTTTCAACCAAGCAGATAAAGGTCCGGTAGATGTCTTGACAAAGCTCTGAGAATCTGCTATGCGCTTTACGATTTTCAGCTCCTTTCGAAGCATTAGCTGATAGATATGACCATCCGTAAAGATGTCCACCCACACAGCTTTGTGCAAGTGCTCCCGCACTTTTTTCAACTCTGCCATCACTTCGGGAGTGGTAGTCTCTCCAGTATTATACAGGAACTCAAGCCTTAGTAATTTTTCCCAGTAGTGAAGACTCTTATAGAAGACTTCATCTTCTATAACAGCCTTCCTGGTCTCCAAAGCAAACGGCGAAGCACTCGAGCTACTCGCATCTGCCATTCTTTTTGTCTTGAATATTTTCACTAATATGACTGAAACTAACCATGTTACTCCTATCTATAGGTGAAAATCATGGAAGCTGAAGGGACATCAATGTTTCAGCAAACGACAATTTTCTGATCTTTAATTTTATTTTATATCGTCACTTTCATTATCATATGCATATATTAAGGGGAAATAATGGTTTTAAGAGGTTAACTGAAAGACAAATGTTAGTAATTTCTCAACTGAAAGGACACAGTCTTATAACTGATCGTTCAGTTGGGTATTTCACTAATCTTCTTATATAAGTTAACAAATTAAAAACTTATTATATTCCAAATCAACTGATGTCACTGCAATTTCGTAACGTGGCCTATTTTAAACCGTTCATTTTTTGCACACACGCTTACATCACACGTACACACATTTTTATTCAAATTTTTAATGGAATGACACGTGTCCAGAATTTAAACAGTCACATACATATAAATGATTCCCCGCTTCGATTCAGTTTTCTTTCTTAAGCGTACATCATCTCTCAGAGCAAACTCATACACTCAGAGCTTATATTTCGCAAAATTTCAGGTTTCCTTACTCTCAGCAATGGCAAATCAAATCCCAGCTCACATGATGAACTCTATGGCCATTGACTTTGACTCAGTTTTATCAGTTCAAGAAGCTGATGTTAAGAACGTTTTTCTGAAGATTGAATCTGCTGGTCTCAGGATGTTTTTGGGACAATCCTCGCAGGAAATTTACCCAAAAGAACTCCAGGATCTCTACTCAAATGGATATATCAATCCTGATGGAAGCATTATTTCCTCTGTCAATGGTCAGTTGGTGACCATTTCTGAAGATTATTTCGGAGAAATCTTTTCATTACCATCTGATGGAATAGTGCAACTTGCTGATGTTAAAGCATCAGATATTGAAGAAATGCAAACTGCACTCTCTGCTGATGGACGGAAAATTAAAATTTCCGATCCTAAGAAGGAACTGAAGCATGAGATTCAGTTGCTGGCTGATATCGTAGCCAAAGGGCTATTGGCTAAGGCAGGATCATTTGCGCCCTAACTTTGGAAAAATTTCAAGCTATTAAGGTTATAAAGAAAATTCAATTGGAAGCAACTCATTTTCAGTATCTTGAAAAATATGTTTTCCTCCACCAAGAAATCCAAAGGATTTGCAGTGCCGCTAAGCTATTTGATGAAATTCAAAGGGTTGGTGGCTGATGATTCCGAGTGATTATCTAAATTCAAAATTTTCAATGGGAAGAATGTTCTGCCACCCAAAACTAAATTCGATAACTCTCTTGATCAGTTCGTGAAGATCAAGAAGAAGATTGGGACGCAACAGGCTGCTCCCAAATCAGTTAAATAGGCAAAGACATTGGCTCAACTGAAGACAGTTAAAAGAAAATTGATTATTAGTGAATCTGATTCCGAGAAGACGCCCTCTCCAAAAATTGCAAAGAAACCAAGAACACAAAGGACAAAATTACCAACCACAGCAGAATCTATTCCTACTGAAAGGCTGAAATCTTCGAATGCCCAACAGCCTATCAAAGCAGTTCCCCTAAAGTTCATCCCACCAGAAATTTCAGCTGATGCAACAAAGGAAAATTTTAGGAACAAAGCTCCTCTAATTCATATCAATCGACCTACTGCTCTAGCACATGCCAGAACCAAAGGTATAAAGTTTACAGAACTGGTGGATACTACTCGTACTGGATTGGAAATTCCACACATCTTCAGTACTGAAAAATGCAAAGGCAAATTGATTGAAGAGCCCAGGCCATCCAACTCCATTCAAACTCATATTGACCTTGTTTGGGAACAGGTCAATAATTTTACAGCATCAAAACTTCAATCCTATGATGCCTGGACCGCTTACAGAACTCAAATTTTTGCTAAGCATCTGAAAAAGAAATCCCAGCTGAACAAGTTTATCAAACTGGAAGCAATTGTCCTCAAAATAGTCAAAGCTGCCACAATTGTTCAGGCTTTGGAGAGGAAAACCTATTTTTTAACCAAATTCGAGCTAAGAAGCTATCACAAATTCTCGAGAAATTGAAGGCCAACTACATTCCCACCAATCCAGCTACTTATAATGATCGAGCTGTGATCACTCAGCTAGATACATATCTTACTAGCTTGCAAGCTCAGATCAAAATGTGGGAAATGGATCAGGAGTTAGTTCTTCCTAATGAAGCCTCTGAAGAAGAAGGAGAAGAACCCTCCTCTCAGTAGAAAGAGCCACCCTCAGAACAAACTATTGTTACAACTGAAGAAACAGTTCAGGATGTGCCAAAATCATCTTCAATGGAACATAAGCTGTACTCTGAAGCTGAGTTGAATTTTGCCAACATTGATGAAATTATTCAAGCAGTGGTGACAGAATCTATTATTAGTGAATCCATTCCTGAAGAAGTTGATCAGTCAACTGCTCAAATCACTCAAGAGGTTCCTATCTCAACAGAAGCACCAGTTCAGCCTGCTGATTCTGAACTAAAGGAGCAAACAGTGGTGCCTACTCAATCACCAAATCAACATTTTGCTGAGAATATGGAAGCTTTGTTAATTTCTCCAACTGATGAACCAGCACGAATATCAGAGGACTATCAAACAAATGTATCAGTTCATGACCCTCTCACTGAAGATCTTATTCAGCAGGAAAGGCCAATTGCTGATCAACATCAATCCTCATCTCCTCCAGTCCAAGTAGCAGTCACTGAAACAGATGTTCCAGCACATACTGTTCCTGAAACAATACTATCTGATAGGACCATGGTTGTCTTTGATCAAGTCTCACATGAACCAAGAACATCATTATCAGTCACCTCCTCTTCAATCCACATAAATGGATCTTGTTCTTGAGGAAATACAGAATATGCAGCACAATATGCAGCAGATGTTTACTGAAATCAAGAAAATTCAATCCACACAATTTTCTCATACTGTAAAATTGGATTCTTCAATTGAATTTGATGCAACAAAACTGAAAGCCATTGAAGCAAACATGGAGTCTCTTACCCGAAGTTGTGGATGAGATGAAAAATTACAGAGGTCTAGCTCAAAGTCTCTTTACAACTCAGGATATAATCAGCAAACGAGTTGAGCGATTGGAAACTTCTGTTTCTAATAAAATAGAATTGCTGCAGACTTCTTTACAAACTGCTGTCTCAAGTATCTCCTCAGATGTCAAAATTCTTTCCACTGACGTTCGAAGATTATCTATGAAGATGGATGTGTTTGACAAAAAAAGGGGAAGAGATCAAAGAGATTCTAGAACAACAAAAGAAATCTTCTCGTTGAAGAAAATCTCTACAGATTCGTGTAGTCCATTATTCAGTTGATCATTTTCTTATCTACAATAAGTTCAGAAGTTCAGTTATCATTTCTCTTATTTTATGTACAATGAGTTCAGACGTTCAATTATTATTTACTTAGTTTTGTCAAACACCATAAAGGGGAAATTGTTGGAAACTAAATTCTGGCGTTTGACAAAATATGAACCAACTGAAAATATGAACTAACTGATCGAGTAAAATGAACTCAGCAACTGATCGAGTAAACTGAACTCAGCAACTGCATCTAGTAAACTAATCTACGCAACTGAAAAGCAATTCAGTTATTCTCCTCTTCAACCGACAGATAATACATTCAGACGTATGCTTTTAAGTTAAGCATCCTTCAACTAAACATGTCTCGGGAAAGAACATTCAACCGACAAAGAGACATAGAAGACTGCAACTGAATGTGAAACGCCACAATCAATACAGCTTAGAGCAACGCATTTTGGCTAAAGCAATTAAGACGCCGCATTACAATAAATAAGCAAACAATTACCAAGGAATGATGAAGTGGCAATCAATGGATACACAGATTCAAATATATCTCAAGTTACCATTGGAAGGGAAGCTTATAAATATGACAGAAAAACAGCTGAAACAATAAAGAGAAATCAACCTATTCAAATCTTGTTGTTACTCTGCCAAAATCTTAGCTTACTCTTACTTGATTTATTCGTGGCAGACAAGGATAAAATTTGAGCTCACTGGCACTTTATAATAATCGATAAATTCGATAGTGCTAAGATCAGTTACGCACTGAGAACATCTTATAATACTAAGAGTTTCAGTTCTTTGCAGTGATAAGTCCAAACTGAAGTGGGTCAGTACAAATCTTGTATTCGATCAAAGTCATTTAGTGGAAATCCTATCCTTGAGATAGAAGGGGTGACGTAGGAGTAATTGAAATCTCCGAACATCCAGAAACAATCCTTGCGTATTTTGTTTCAGTTTTGTATTCTATCTTTCAGTCAGTTACTTTCCGCAACTACTTCAGTTTAACTGATTGTCATTGACCAACAAGATTCCGAGAATCAGTTTGTCACTAAACTGAACTCAAAATTCAAAAAGATCAGTTTTAATTGTGAGTTTTTATTCAAACCTCCTTCTAAACACTCTTGATACGTTAATCGATAAAAAAATTTCTACGGACGAAGCTATGATCCGAGGCTATAGTTAACTGGGGGATATTAGGTAAGATTTATAAAGAATGTTTAACGAGATGAACTAGATATCTGGGAAGTTAGTAATGTTATCTTGTTTTATATTTAGGACCAGTAAGTAGACATCCAGTATTCCCATGAAATTTAGAGGTACGTAAGTCCTGACTGAGATATCTAGATGATTATGCATTTTTATATGTTGTATTTTACTTGTCATATGATGCTTATCTACCATGATATTTATTCTACATTTGTGTATCACACATTGAGCCTATCAACGTTTGGATAACCTTGTTGAGTAGGGCCGCTCAGCCCTCTTTCTTGGACGATCGAATATCACGAGGAAACAATTGGATTTACCAAATACTGTGTGTGGTAACCCAGGACACTGCAGGTCCAAGATCTTTATGAGTGTGTGAGGCACCAACTGAATCGACATAACAATGTGCACATACTCAAGCGCTTAGACATCGACTGAGCATGAGTTTCCAATTTTATCACTAATCACCAGTTCATGGTTCATGAATGCACATGTAGGTTTTTATACTCATACAATACGTTCTGGGTGATTAAGTCGCTAACGTCATTGGTTTTATCTTAGACACCATATTCTCATAGGCGTATCTCATGTTGGACTGACCAGGCAGAGCATAAAGTAGCTAGAGGAGACTAGTGCATTCCGAAGAGGTTATTTAGCTGTTATTATCCAAGGTTGTTTTCAAGTAGTTCTATATGGTTGTATAATACATTGTATTCAGGTTTACTACAGGTATTATGAGGTTATTATGATGAAGAAGAATAAATCCCATAGTAGCATTAAGTGTAATTTAATTTATGTCCACTACATCTTACCCATGATGTATTTTGATTTACATTTCCGCTGCCATAAAACAATAGCCAAAGTTATTTCAGATATTTTACCAGTTGAATGCAATGATATTATTTTGGATCTAGGTTCATAATTCCGATGCTTGTCAGATTTGGGTTGAAAAGCTCAACTCTGGTTCCAATTGTAGTGGTATCAGAGCAACTATATTTTAATCCAGTTGGAAACAATAAACCAATTGAATAAATACACCAGCTGTGCAAAATTGTTGGGAAAATCAATTGGGTAAAGTAGTTAGATGAGACCAACAGGATTGGATCTAATGAATGAAACCAACATGGTTGGTTTCATCTGGGATGGATTCAGTAGAGCTAGATGTAAAGGGCTGGATGATACAAATATGCTTGACATGGCTTGTAGGGAATATCGACCACTTGGGGACCAACATCAGCTGAGCAATCACATTGCCTAAGTATCTAGGATAGCTTGAAAGAACATCTGGAAGGATAAGCTGACTTTAGGCAAGTTGTACATGCTATTAGAACAACAAAAAAACCCTTAGAATTGAGGCGTTTCTCGGTAAAACTTCAAACGAACATAAATTTTGATCCATGAGGAATTCTAACTATTGTAATATATGGCCGAAAAGCTCTTTCCGAGTTGAACTCTAAATTCTTTTGTTTTCATGGAATACAATGAGTTTTCTGAAATTCTTCATTTTTTTGAAACTTTGTAGAATTCTAGTTCCACAATACTCAATATTTTTGCACCAATTTTCACACTTATGTTCATGATTGAGAAAAAATTCGCCCAATTATGAGAAATTTTAATTTTTCTAATTTTTGGGCTTGTTCAAATTGTAGAATTTATGTCCTGATCAAGCTTGCTATATTAAGCATCTAGAGAGATAGATAGATTATCTTCAGGGGAATAACCTAGGGTTGCAAGATGGTAAGGATGTACTGATGGTCATACAAAATCACTAAAAAACATATATTGAGAGCTATTACTACTAAATTCATGAATCAGAAAAATAGCAAAGCAATACCAAAGAATAATTACAGGTACCTCGATAAAATTTCAACGAGCTGAGTGACCTTTGAGACCATCTGTTGGGAAGATTAGGACAATCATGGACTAGAGGAGTGAGATCATGCACCAACCTAACTAGTAACGTGACCAGGATTATGTTCAAATCCAAGAGATGTAGAACACTGTGGAGGTCCTTAACGAACGCGACACAATTCTGTATAACCATATCGATCACCTACAAGATGTACCTGCAAATGGTGATAGCTAATTGTGGAGAAGAGGATCCTGAAGAGGACCTCGAAGAAGATCTCGAGGAGGATCCGATGGAGGAGGTTGATGAAGAGTTAGGAATGGGGAAAGATTATAGATTAGGTCGCTAGTAGTCGAATGTAATAAGGATATTCAATGCATTTGTCCTTCAGAATTGTCTCATTGTATCCATTGATTTCACCTTGATTTTGAGAAATTAAACAAGTATTTTATACTTCAAGTCTCAACTCTACAAAAGTCTTAGAATCTTGTAGATTTGTAGGAAATGATGAGAAGACCACCTAGAAACAATCTTAATCCATGTACCCCAACAACTACAATGACAATAAAGCTTAAGGAAATCTAGGACACCACCACCACATCACCAAGAGGAGGTCTCAATCGTGAAGAACTTGTGCCTAAATCCATCGTTCTAGCTATGACTCTTTAGGGGTTTTTGAACCCCAGAACTAATCAGTCACTAGTGCCACCTCTATCCCAATCCAATGGGACTAAGAACTATTACGAGTAACTTTGTCATTCTAGAGTCCCAAATTTTGATGGGAACTCAGATCTCAAGGCCGAACATAATTGGATAAAAGAGATAGAGAACTATCTCTGACTTATTGAAGTCCCAAATTTATCCACGTCACACTGTTTGAGGACTTGCTTTCCATCTATCATGGAAGATGAAATCTTGAAAATGCATCACTTTAAGAAAGGGTTGAACAATTGTATCCAATTTGTTCTTGTTGTTATTGAGCCTAATAGATTTGATGAAAGTGACATCAAGATGCAAGAGAATGAAAACAATCTCAAGCGTCCTCATCATAGCCATCACCAGAGCAAAGCCAACAATTCAAGAGGCCCAAGCATATAGGCAATCATTCCACTATTAACAAACCAAGGGACCCATACCCCTCAGCCAAATAAAGAGGAAATCAAATGTCAAAAATGTGGATTTTCTCACATTAGTAAAGGCCGTAGAAACAACATGACTTGTTTTTTCTATGGAAATATGGACCACTGCATTGCTCAATGCCCATTTCCAAATCCGAGAAACGGTCCAACTGGTGGCACAACTCCCAACAAGCCAAATGAGAGAGAAAAATGCTCGATTCTACGCGTTGAAGCAAGAAGATTCTGATAATTCAAATGAAGTGGTGGCAAGTACCATTCTAATAAACAAGATGCCTGCTTTTTGCTATTTGATCGTGATGATACTCATTCATTTATAGTTAAAAGGTTTTCTAAGATGTTAGGAATTAAGCATGATGACTTAGAAAAACCATGTACAGTAACGACTCCTGCAAACCGAACCTTAGAAACTTGTATTGTATATTGAGACATGTTATTCTTATAGTAAGTCAGGATTTCGTGGCAGAACTATTCCAGTTGAGCATGGTGGATTCGATGTTATCCTTGGAATGTATTGGTTATAAAAAGAACCATGCTCTATGCACTTTCGGTGGAAGACAATGACACTCAAGCCTCCAAGCCGAGAGGAGATCATATTCCATGGCGATGAAAAAGAGCGAAAGACTCTCATTTCTTCTTCCCAGACATGGAAAGCCCTGAAAGGTGGTGAAGATGTTTACCTTGCAATTATAAGCAAGGTTAATAAAGGAACCAAACTCAAAGTATAAATATCCAAGTAGTTTGAGAGTTTGCAGACGTTTTCCCTAAAGATTTGCTCGGTGAAACTCCAGATAGGGAAATTGAATTCGAAGTTAACTTGGCCCCAGGTACAACGCTTATTTAGAAAGCATCATAGAAGATGGACCCATAAAAACTCAAAGAGTTCAAGGAACAACTTCAAGAGCTGCTGGACAAGAAGTAGATTCGTTCAAATGCATCACCATGTGGAGCACCTATATTTTTCGTAAAGAATAAAAATAGGAGCATGGTATTCTGTATTGACTTCAAGAGTTGAATAAGATTACAATCAAGAAAAAATACCCCCTCCATAGAATTGATAATATATTTGACCAGTTGAAAGAATCTAAATTTTTCTCAAAGCTCGAATCACAGCCACGATGTCATCAATGATGATTAAGGTAGAAGATATTCCTAAGATTGACTTCAGAATCCGATATGGCATTATAAATTCAGAGTGATGTCTTTTGGTTTAACGAATACTGCCTCAACATTAATAGATCTCATGAATCGGGTATTCAAGCCATTCTTTGACAAATTCGTGGTAATTTTCAACGAAGATATCCGCTTTTACTTTCCAAGCTAGAAAGACCACAAAGAGAACCTCTGGATTACTCTCCAAACTCTAAGGGATAAAGAGTTGTACGCCAAATTTCAGAAATGTAAATTTTGGTTAAGTTGTGATTTTTGTGGGTCACATAATCTCCACTGAGGGTGTATTAGTCAACCCTTAAAAAATAGAGGCAATAACAGAGTGTCCAAGACCAAAGATAGTATGACATTCACCAAAATCATAAAAATAACTCTAAATTCATCTAGAGTAAATAATGTGAGGAAATCTTCGAGACATTGAAAAAGAAGCCAGCCTCTACTCCAATCCTTGTGCTGCCAGTAGAAGATAAGGACCTCACGATCTACATCAACACATCAAACTTGGACTCAAGTGTGTACCCATGCAAGAAAGAAGGGTGATTGTATAAACATAAAGAAAACGGAACACATGATCTCAAGTTAGCTGTTGTAGTGTTTGCTCTGAAGATTTAGAGATGTTACCTGTTTGAGGTTAAATTCAAAATCTTCAAAGACCATTGGAGCATCAAATACCTATTAATGCAGATAGAGTTGGATATGAGGCAGATATGGTGGATCGAGCTTCTGAAGGACTATGATCTAATCATTAGCTACCACTGGACCACAGGGGGAAAGACAACAAGGCATATGACGCCTTACATATCAATGATATGGGGAAGATAATTCTCGCATCAGTATATGATAAACCATGTTTACGTGAAAAGGTGAAGATAATTCGAGAACAAGATCCCGATTTGACAAAATGAAAAGCTCAATTCAAGGAAGGAAATGCCCTAAATTAAAGAAAGATCACAACAACGTTCCCTGAATGCAAGATATATTACATGTGCCAGAAACTGAAAGCTTATGACAAGAATTCATGGCAGAAACATATAAATCAAAATTTTTAATTCATCTAGAAGAACCAAGATGTACAAAGACTTGAAGAAATTTTTTGTTGGAACAAAATGAAAACAGACATAGTGAATTTGTCTCCAAATGCATGATTTGTCTGCAGGAGAAAGACAAGAACCGAAGACCTTAAGAACTACTCTAATCTTTAGAAATTATAGAATGAAAATGAGAGAACATTTATATGGATTTCACAAAAGGTTTACCGAAATACCATCAGAGTCATTACAAGATATTGATGATTATAGATAGACTCACAAAATCTGCAAATTTCTTGCTTGGATAGCGTTGTGAGATTGAATGGTGTACCGATGCATAGAGCTTCTGGAAGAGCTTCCAACAAGCGATGGTTACCAATATAATGCCCAGCACTGTGTATCACCCACAAATTAATGGACAAACCGAGATGACGATCCAAAATCTCAAAATACATTGAAAGATTTTGCGTTAGACTTTAGCTCACACTGAAGTAATCACCTAACTCTGGTAGAATTTTCCTACAACAATAGCTTCCATGGTAGTTTGGGTATGACACCCTATGAAGTTCTGTATGGAAGAAAATACCGATCACTTCTATATTGGGATGAAGTGGGAAGCACATCACCAGGCTTGAACTCGTTCAAACTATTGTGGACAAAGTTAAAACCATCAGGAAACGACTCAAGGAATCCTAAATTGTCAGAAGAGTTGGACAAATCTGAAGAGCAAACTGTTAGAATTTGAAGTTGGGGAAAATGTGTGTGAAATTGTCTTTGATAGTGATTCGATTCGATAAGGTCAGAAAATTGAATCTAATTGTTTCTCATTAAGCTCGCGGGGCGTGCCAGGCACGTGATCGTGCCAAATATGGAATGATCTGACTTCTTTGTCAAGCGTTGCGAATCTCGATTCGACCGTTAGTTCTAGTTCCCTCGGTATGAATTCAAAGCGAAAAATATAAACTGAGGAATATATTGAAATTGAAGAGAAAATCCATGAACAATATCAAATTTAATTACGTTGTTATGAACATGAACAACATCTTTATAAGAAAGTTGGAAGAATATGTAAAAAATTCAAGAAACTTGACTGTTGGGAAATGAAAATACACAGGCTACTAATAAGAGAATTTGAAGATGCTTTGATGTAGCTTTTTGTTGGATGTGTTTGTCGTGAGTCCATATTCTGATTCTTTTTTCTGCTTTGTTACACTCCACGGAGCAGTTCCGCCCACATTCCACGATTATCCATGATGTCATTGATCAACTCCTCCATCGTGATTTTTCTTAGACCAACTATATCTCTCATGGACTTAGCAACATTTGGTCCTTCATGTCTGATGGTTTTTATTTTCATTGGACTTCAAAGATTTGGGCTAAACAATTGTCCCCCGTAGCCAATTTGGCTATGTTTAATAATTCAAATATATTGTGTTGATCCATTTACAAGTTGACCCAAATTTATAATACGACATATATGGGGAGGAGGAGGATAAAAAAGAAAAGAAAGCAGTGTAGTTCAAAACACCCTGCTTCCCAAATTTCTTCTTGGTCTTCTTCCCCCAAAATCCTCCAATTATTCACCACTTTCACAACCGACCCTCCTTCACTTTGATAACTACTCAACCGCTCACAGAGATCTCATGTCCCATATCACCGCCGATTACATCACCTTTGTGATTCCATCCAAATTTCTGAAAATTACCATCATGAATCTACTTTATATCAAGCCACACCTTCTCAAGGTAGTAGAATATGTCACATTTTAGGCTGCCCTTAAGGTGTTTGTGAATATGTTTGAATGAGTTTTTGATGATTAACACCTTGCAACATCCACTGCTTGCACCTCAACAGAGCGGCTCCCTTGGTGTGCATATTCAGAGCTTGGCCTATACCTGGTGCAACTTCTGTAATCTGTAATCTTCATATTGAGAACATAATCACATGAGTAGCTCTTCCTTTATCCAAATCATAGCTAGCACTGTATAAATTAACTATGATTGAGATGGCAGAGTCTCGTGGATTTCAGAAGATGGAAATGGAGTGTAAAAATCACCCAATTTTTATTCTCTTGGCCATCTTCTATTCTGCTTAAGATTCTCTTCTTCCACTTTGTTATGTTGCATTATTATTTGATCATTCATAGTTTTGTTGATCAACAATCCATTATTTATCACTTGGTTCTCATTTATTTAGCAGGAAACATAGTTGGAGAAATCGAGTATTTGAGAATATCAAAGGCCAATATAAGAAAGTATCTTAAAGACCAATGGAGATGAAATTCCTCGTGGTAGTGCTCCTGGCCAATCCAAAAGAAAATTACCAAGCTTTGATGAATATCTCTGCAACTGGCTGAGCATATACGTATGGAGTGTTATGCACATTGCAAGGAAATAAAATATGTAGGCTAGGAACATTAGGTGTAATTTTTTACACTTGTTTACCATGATTTAGAGAGTGTCTTTTCTGATGTGTAGAGTTGGAAAAGTGGCTTGAAAGCCAAAATTTGTTCTTGGAAACATGTTAACATTATATATGCTACTTGGGATTTATTTACATGTATTTAAATTTTTTAGCATATCGCATTGACAAAGGAAACTCTGCCAAAATTTTCTAAAAAATAAACAAACGGAAAAAAACTTGTTTTCTTGAACATTGATTCAAACATTGCGGATCAACACTACTTGTTACCCCTCAACAATTAAACATAATTTTTCAATCAATAATCCTACAGGTTTCAAGACATGCAATAAACAGATTTCACTTTGTCATCAATTTGTCCAACCAACACAATGAATATTCCTCTTAAAATACATCAACTACAGCGGATTTCATGAGCAATCATTTTTATTTATTCACAAGTGCTCCATCATTATTTACAAACCAACAAGAAATTGCTTAAAAACCTATTCCTCACATATTTATAAAAACTTATTATAAGTCAACATGAAAAAATTATGCAAAATGGCCATGCAGCCTACTTTGTACAATACTTCTCATCTATTCCAGCTTTATGAACCATCTGTCTTCGGCTGTAGATCTTTCATCTGAGCCGGAGCTAAGATTAAATCCTCTATTTTTAACTCTTCTTTCTCGCTACCTCCATATGCTTCCTCAAATATTACTTCAACTCCACCGATATCCCACAACTCTTGAGACTGTATGTAGAACCCGTAAATCAGTCTACGTTTAAGCCATGCATAATTCTAGATTTTTAAATTAAATTGACTTCATTACATGATTATTTAAATGCATTTCTTTGAAGTTAATTATTTTATGATTTCATGCAGTAGTTTGATTTTTATCATTTCATTTATTTCAGTGAGGCCGGACTGGAGTTGGAGTTTTGAGATAGAATTTAAGATTCGAGAAATATTTCCAGAAGTTAATTTAGTTAGCAAGTAAGTTCATTTAAGTTAGTAAGAAGGTTTGAGGATTTAATTTAAGTTACTTGAGGTGAGTAGAAAATAAGCTCATTTGAGTTACTTAATTAAGGGGTTAGCTCACTAAATTATTTAAAGGATTAGTGAGGCTTTTAGAGTTATTAATTTAGTAAATAAAAAACACTCCCCATTCATTTTATTAGTAGATTTTGGCCACCCCTTGGTTACTAGAGGATTCAATTGCCAACTCATCAACTCTGCCATTTCTTTGCATGTAATTAGTAGGATAATTCTAGGATTTTTGGGAGCACCGTGTAATTAATTAGTGTACATATCCTAGTCTAGAAAACAAGAGAAAAATCGGCCACCCCTTCTAGATACATCCACCAAATCATTTGATATCAAACCATAATTCAAAATTCAAAAATGAGAAGACTTGGTCATGATTCTTCAATATATTGTGCACCCCTTCTCCTCACCTTCATAACCACTCCATCACACTCCCTACCACCGAAATTCAGATTCATTTTCAGTAGAAAAACGTGAGTCTTAGCTAGGAAAGAAGGCAAGAAAAATCGAGAGCAAGGAAAGGTAGAAAAGGAAGCCACTCCGTCTCCTCCGCGCCGCGTCGTCGTCGTTTCGTTCGTTTTCTTTAGAAACGAAACCAGGCATGTCTAGATTTCTTTCAAACCTCAATCAAGTCATATTATAAATTATTTTTCAGTACATGATCATGTTTTATCATGCAAAAACCGAAATACATCATAGAATTTTCAGAAAATAATGCATGCAGATTTCGGCCCTTTCATGACAAGCTTCACGTTTTTCTGAGTTTTGTTGTTTCAGGTGATTGGTTCGATTCCAGGCTCCCAAGGCGACATCTATACATGTAATAGGATGCATTAGGACCACGTTTGTCCATTGGTTTAACCCCATGCTCGCTGTAAATTCAGAATGACAGCAACTTTCCCATTGCTTCTCATGTGTTCGAAAATTTCAGTTTTTTTTTTTTTTGCTGTCATGGGAAAGGATCTGATCTTGGCTGCCCTAAGGGTCTATATCCATGGTTAGATCACTTCCCTAACATGTCTAAGACGTGACTAAGTCGCCCTTTTGGTGGCTTGGTCCATGGTGCATCGGTTTTAATCAAATCAACAAGAACAACCCCCTCCCCTCTCGGCCCCCTTCGGTTGGACAGCTTATGGTTTCGGCCATGGTGGTTTGGTATGGATCTTGGTTGGTCTATGGCCCTTAGCCACGGTTCATACCATGCCTCTAGATGTCTAGATCGTGCCATGGTCAATCAAATGGCCACTGGAACGACACGAGACATCGATCATAGCATAAACACCTCACGCATACAAGATGCTCTCGGTTGGACCCTTCGGTTGAGTTAATGTGTGATGCGGATTGTGGCTGGCCTAGGGCCCTTAGCCATGGTTCAAATCATTCCTTGGGACGTTGTGGAGAGGTTTTGGTCGGTGGTTCAAGCCCCAATGGCCATTAGCCTCGCAAACGACGCAAGCAAGCCAAGCAAGGTTGCTGTATTTTTGGGACAGCAACTTGCTGTGTCGGTTCGGTGGCTCGTTCGAGTTCTCGGTTGGCTTTTAGCCTATGACCTTGGACTGGACAGTGCCCCTTTGAGTTGGGAAGGTCGTGTTTTTGACCGTTCGTGATTCGGATCATTTTTTAGGTCGTACGAGAATTTATGGTGCGATGTGCCAAATTGACTCTCGAAAGAGCGTTTCATGTTTTGGCCTCCATTTCACCTAGATTTCGACCCTCATCATTATAGGAGCATTATTTCAGTATTTTAAGCATATTTAAATCATGACTATATGTCGGTTCAGTGTCGGTACAGGTTGGTTCGGAGTCATGATTAAATACGAAGTCATTAGGCGTCAGAGTCGCACTTTTTGAACGTAAATTGCATAGTTTGTCAAGTTTATGCTATTGAATATTTTTCATGGAAGTTAGGTTGCAGCGAGCCTGGGGACGATCCAATCCAATCCAGTTGGTAAAATACACAGGATATTTTCATTATGCCAGTTAATTATTTTACGTGCATGAAAATAGAAAATACTTATTTTGAGATTTATGCGATATTGCTTGTGGTCAATTCACTATGATGGGAGCATTATTTTATACGGTCGCCAGTGACCGATCAGTTCAGTTTGGTACCACCCGGTCGCCAGTGACCGGCCAGCTCAGTTCAGTTTTATACTCCCCGGTAGCCAGTTACCGACCAGTTCAGCTTAGTGCAGGGGCCACATGCATAGACCATAATCTCAACAGAAAATTTTACCAGTTATTTCAGTACAGGGCTCCAAGGAGCAAATATTTTTACTGTGATTTTCAGTTCAGTTATGCACGTATTATAATTGCTCAGTACTGATTATTTTCAGCATGCCTCATGACATGATATTTTATCACATGCATATTTTACTTCAGATTTTACTCGTTACCTGCGATATATGCATGCTGAGTCTTTAGGGTCACTAGACTTGATTGTTGTAGGTACTGATGAGGCCAGGGCCGAGGGCGGGGACCAGTGAGCCAGCTTGGGTCGGCAGTAGTGGCACCCGAGGACCTCAGTGCAGCAGTTGTTATTTTTCCGCAAACAATTTTATCAGTCGTTGGATAAATTTTAAAATGTTGTTGTTGACAAACATTATTTTTCCGCTGCTATATTTTAAACATTGAACTTGAGTTATCAGTTGATTTTATGAATGAGGCACTCCATTTATTTTTAAAAAGAAAATTTTTAATTTTCCGCAAATTTTCAAGCAAGGAGATTTTCGGGCCTTCACACTGTAATTCGTTCACCAGATGTTGCAATTATGTGGATTTCCAATCGAGAGAAGATGCAGCGACTTCCATATCTTCTCTAGTGAACTTAGTCATCGACCCCCTCAATAATAGGTCGGACCATGGGTCTAGGAGATACCACGGTAGTATGCTTGAGGATTTTCTCAACTTCTTCTTTAACTTTTTGAGTGCCCATGTATATTGCTCCTGGTTGTCCATGCACCTTGTAGTTGCAAAAATTAATTGGACAAAAAGCTCCATCATAATATCTAGCTTCTATGGCATTGGAATTAGATTTATACGACTGTGAATCAGCCTGTACTACTTCAACATCATCCTCCTTCCACATTAACAATAACTGATGCATCGATTATGGCACACAATGATTGGTACGAATCCAATCCCTCCCTAACAAAGCATGGAAACTAGCACTGGAATCGGCAACGAAGAAGGCTGACAGAGAGGATCGAGACCCTATAGTGACATTTGCTAGTAAAACTCCCAAGTTTTTATTGGATTCTCCAGTAAAAGATGCTACAGATACTTCTGTAGCAATCAAGTCTTCCTCACTTTTCCCCAACTTTTGCAGAATTCTGTAGGGTAGAATGTTGACAGAAGATCCATTATTTATCACTACTCTAGAAATCGGCTTTCCGTTAACATGTGATGTGATATAAAGTGGTTTGATATGTCTGCTCATCTCATTTGTATGTTTCATCATAACCACTCTTTTCTTTTCATCAACCAGAACTCCAACACAATCTTTCAAAACATTATTCTGGATGGAATCTGTAACAATTTTATTTCCCACGAAGCCATCAGACTCAAACATTCTTTTGTATTTGAACTCTTCTGGTAATGTTAATGAGCCTGTGGCACGTTCAAATGAGACAAGAATCTGCCCTACCTTGAAGGTAGCTTTCTTGACCACACATTACTATCTTTCTCTGATAGCGAGTCATCACCTTCCTCTTCTTTATCCTCAGTAGCCTTCCTGCCAAACTTATTCTTCTCTTTAAAAGACTCTTCCATTTTCAACTTCCGCTCCTCAGCTTTTTCTCTCAACAAACATATTTTTTGGGTTCGAGAAAGAGCCTTTGGAAACTTTGGATGTTCTACATGTCTCCATTGTTCGTTGGGGCTTCCCATCGGATGAACAACAAAATGAGATTTCCTTTCATATTTTTGTTGATTATTCAGGACTGGGGACCCTAAGAGTATCTTTTGGGATGACTGCTGGTCATATCTTCTTTCACAATTCCTGAATTTAGCATATGAGTTTCCTTCGAGGTAAGAGTTCACTAGCCTCTTTGCCATGGATTCTCCATCATACCTTACATTCCCCTTCTGTAAGACATATTCCCCTTGCTGTAATGATGATCTCTTTCATGAAAAGTTTCTGTTCTTCTTTCTTTGACATCAAATATCATCTTACTGGACACCCAACATTTCCTTATAGTAACTCTTGGCCTGAAGGACCTGTTTTCAACTACATTACTCTTCTTATTGATTAGAAATCACAAACTATTGTTATTCATATTCACGTTGGCTACCGATGAAAAAGAGTCTTAATCCACTATCATTGTCTTTTTTTTCTCAGGGAATCTCATGATTCTCTTGTTGATTTTTTCTTGTAGAACATTTTTAAAAGCCCAACAAGCATCAGTATTATGGTTGAAAGAATTATGATGCTTACAGTAGTCCCTTCCCTTGATCTCTTCTCTGGTTGGTACTTTATGATATGGGGGGAAGGTTATGAATTTTTCCTTCACCAAATGATCAAAAATTTCTTCTCCCTTTGATGCATCAGAGGTATAAAGCATTTGAAGTAGAAAAGCACTTTTTTGAGAAACTCTACATTCTTGCGCTTTAATAACGGGACTGTACGTAATCTAGAATTCGCCACTTCAGCCAAGGCGACTTCTTTAAATTTATGGAAGTAAGAGCCGATAGTAGACTTCTTTTTATGATTTTCCTCACACAATAATTCATCATACTCTGATACCTTGACAACAAGCTCATAAAAATCGTGGAATTCCATCCCTTGAAATTTCTTTCTCAGCTCAAAATCAAGTCCCCGCTGCGCCATCTTCAAATATTCTGATTCTGGAAGGAAAACTATACAACTAATTCTCACTCTTTTAAATTTTCATATGAAATCATTAGCAGATGCTCCCGACTTCTGGACCACCCTCTATAATTCTGCTATACTGATCTCTGGTATTGTTCTGAAAAATTCTGTATGGAACTGGCGTTCCATGTCATGCCAAATCATAATAGAATTCCAAGGTAGTGTGACATACCAAGTAAACACAGTGCTAGTCAATGAATTGGGAAACAAACGCAGCTTGTAGTTGGAAAAGTTATCCAAATTTGCTAGTTCCCACACTGTATCTTAAACCTTGCCACATGTTCCACTATAGATTGGCTATCTTCTCTCGAGTATAAAGTAAAGTCTGGAATGCGATAACCTCATGGATAAGGATTTTCACGATCAACAACATCGGGGTATGATTTTTGAAACTCTGGTCGGTTGATTGGCCTCATCCTTGGGCCATACAACTCTTGAATAACATCACATACAGTCTCGAAGTCCAAGACTGGAGTTTGTCGCAATGGGTACGGGGAATAATTTCCCCCCCGAATGTTATTCCTCGAACTTGGAACTGAATACCCATGCATTCCCCCATCACCATATATCACTGGATGCATGTTAGGAGAAGTCACAGGGAACATATATTCCCTGCTACTTGTTTACCATTACTGTAACTTTGGCGTTTCAGACCCAACTCATCTTCCCTCTTGTGTGGAAGAGTATACTTTCTTTCCTCAACAGACCCCAGAGTCGGTGATTCCTCCAAGCGGCGATTTTCACCTGCTTGAGAACTCCCCGACCCCTAGCCTTGGTCTTCAGATAGCTTAGTTCCAGTTTCCTTAGTTTTATCATCTTTTGGTGACTTATTCTCTTCCTTAAAAGATTTCCTCCATTCCCTTATTTCTGCCATCCATCATAACAGCAGTAAAGGTTTTGGTCATTTCATTGAGATCACCATGGATATTTTTCTCCATAGAAAACATAATGTTTGCTGGAAGTCCCTCACCACCAGAAAATAAACTTCCTTCCTTCATAGCCTCTTCTTTGAAACTGTGCACCAGTCGTTCCATTGATTTTCCATCAGCATCGGTATCTTCCTCCTGTGAACAATGGTCTTTTCCTTGTGATGGATGAATTCCTTCATGTTTCTCAGTACGCTTTGGAGGCATTTATGTCCCACCGTACGTGCCAATTTGTTTCTCACGAAACCTGCGGGACGTGCCAGACACGTGATCGTACCAAATATGGAATGATCAGACTTCTTTGTCAAGCGTTGTGAGTCCATATTCGACCGTTAGTTCTAATTCCCTCGGTATGACTTTAAATCGAAAAAATATAAACTGAAGAATATAATGAAATTGAAGAGAAAATCTATGAACAATATCAAATTTAATTACGTTGTTATGAACATGAACGACATCTTTATAAGAAAGTTAGAAGAATATGTAAAAAAATTAACTTGAATATTGGGAATTGAAAATGCACAGACTGCTAGTAAAAGAATTTGAAGAAGCTTTTGATGTAGCTTTTGTTGGATGTGTTTGTCATGTATCCCTATTCTGATTCTTCTTGAGTTCTTTTTCTACTTTTGTTACACTCCACGGAGAAGTTTCGGTAACATTCCATGATCATCCATGATGCGTTGTGGATCAACTACTCCATCGTGCTTTTTCTTGGATCAACTATATCTTTCATGGACTTAGCAACATTTGGGCTTTCATGTCTGATAGGCTTTGAATTTCATTGGACTTCAAATATTTGGACTAAATACTAAGATACATAGGACTATTTGAAATACTAAAGAGGCTGGGTATGTTAGCTTATCAATTAGCTTTGCCACCCGACCAATGTGGAATTCACAATGTTTCCATGTAATACAATTAAGAAGATATATAGCCGATGCTAGTCACGACTAACGTACTTGAATAACGGGTACTTTTTTTCTCTCTCCGAAGCCGACAAAACCATATCCACCCCACCCCTAAATGTAAACACTCACCAACCATTATGGGGTTCCTGAAAAGAATTCACCAACCATATGGGCCAAAACGAAATTACTTAAATTTACAAGGACTGCTCGCATATTTACATCTTAATCTGCGGGAGAAATGACAGCGGCAGAGCAAACACTGAAATATCACGATGGCGTGGAGAGGGCAGCTTTCGCGAAATCTCAAGGAGCTTCGTATCCTATTCTCTCCTGCTTCTTCATCAAGCTCTACTACTAGGTTTTCCTTGCATTTTTTATTTTTTCGATTGCAATTTGCATAACTCAATTTGTTATTTGTTATGCTAATTTTCGAGTATTCTGTATTATATATATATATATTTGTTTTCAGAGCGTTTATTGAGAATAATTACAAGGATCTGAAGACTAAAAATCCGAAGCTTCCGATTTTGATCCGTGAGGCCTCCGGCATCGAGCCACAGCTTTGGGCGAGATATGGTATGTGTTTTCAGATGTTTTGGGTTTTGTTTCTTGTTGGTGAAAAAGTTGTACTATTTTTCAGTTTTTAATGATTTTTTTTTTGACGGATTTTGGTAGTCTGGTGGAATGATCTTTGCTGATGATTCTATGTTTGTGCGGTTGAGTTCTGTTTTGCAGACACCCTATGGCTAATCATTACTTGATCATAAAATTTACTTGCTGTGCTGCCTGAGTTTCATGAAGGTCTTATGTTTCAGTGTCAGCTATCAATATATAAAGTAATGTTAACCAATCGTATGCTATGAATTTTATCAGCATGCTGGTGTTGTGATGAAATTTTTGCAATATTGGCGGGTTATGGTTTAAGGTAATTATGAACATTGTGTCGGATTCGTGATCTTGATGACATACTGGTTTTGACTTTTCCATATTCTTGCATCTTGTTACTTGAATGTCTAGAACATTCAAATGAGATTTTCTCCTCCAACCAATGACATAAGATTTGGATGATGAGGTGGTCGTGTGGATGTGTTACTAAACTATTCAAAAAGAGGATCACACTCACTACCATCATTTTATGATGTTTTCACTTTTCACACGCATGATTTTGGAAGAGGGTTTATGGAAAAAATTCAACTGCATAAGTTAGTCCATTGGATGGCATAGTACCTAATTATGGCTATACTACCTCTGATATTTGTCCGCTCAATCTTTTAGTTGCGCATCAAAAGATTGTCAATTGTGATGCTCATTCTTTCAGTCAACTTTACCTCAAAACCCTGTGTAATTTTAATTGCTAGTGCTGATCAGATCATCATGAACAAAAGAGAAAAGAAAAAAAAGAAATTGAAAACTTTGGCAAGTTTCTTTTCCTTTTATTAGTGGAATATGATCATTTACTTTTTTGTTCAACAGTATATCATGGGAAATTAAAACTTTTTGTAGCTTGATAAATTCTGTTTGCGTGCATTCTTGGACTTGATTGTGAAAATTTGATATTATTGAAGCGTGTTCCACCACTTTTAATTCTTGTCCATTTGCATTTCATCAACTTTGAAAGATATATAAAATTAAAATCATAAATTATTTATACGGATATAGTGCTATGATGGGCATTGATTGAGTGTTTGGGCAGAAATGACAATTGATTAGAATGTGCAATTTCATGTCAGGTGTGAGCTGGTGATTTAGCAAATAGTAATAAACGTGAGTAGAAGCTTTTACGCCGAAAAATGGGGAGGATATTTTCTTTTATAGAATACATTGCTATGAAGTAGTACAAGTTGATGCAATAAATTTCCCTTTTGATTTCAATTATTCCCTATTTCTAACTTCATTTCTCTTCGTTTTAGTTTTTGTACTTTGGAGAATGGACCATATAATAAATTTATAAGTCGGTACCCAGTATACTGAGATGGATAACCTAAATTTGTAGTACTCTGCTCATTTCTATCGAGAGATCGTATCTGAGAAAAAATTAAAAAAAATCTTTTATCTGAGAAAAAACAAAAAAAAAAATTATTTTAGGTTCTACTTGGAGACAAGATTTGATTCGAAGAGATATTTGATTTGGGAAGGAAGTTGATGATTGGTTTTGAAATTACATTGATCTTATGTGTCTTTCAAATCCATCAAATTACTATAACATCTGTATAAATTAACAAATGAGTGGATTTGAAATTAATCGGCTTAAATTTATATAAGCAATCAAATGTATTTAAAATCCTTGACTTCAAATCCTGAAATCCTAGCGCACCCTTGAGAACTTTAATTTGAGAAGTTGATTTTTGTGAAACCTTTTCAAGTTAATTTTTTGTATTCAAACTCACATGCAAAGTTCTTACAATAAAAATATAAAGCTGAAAGAAGCTAGAATGTGCAAATACTTGAGGCTTTTTTGTACAACTTTTGAATTCTGATCATAGCAGCTTTTCTATGATTGTCTAGACTGTTTCTGGAAATGAGAAGTAATCATCTACTGAAGGTGGATACAGGCAGAGAATGCAGAATCTGCTAGGCTTAAACTGCCTCTTTGAAATGTTCAAATAAATTTACCATGTTTTGGAGTCATTTTAAATGTACAAATTTTTGAGTCGCAATTACTAAGAAAGCAGATACCACCAACACAGAGATGACAGCCTGACAAATTTACTTGATAAATTTATAGCATTTCACTTGATGTTGAAAATCCAGAGCTATTTCCATGACACTCTTGTTTGAATTATGCATTACAATGTAACTTGACCAGTTTATAGTAGTCTTCTTCTCGAGCTCTCCGGAAAGATATTATCAAGTTTACATTCATTGTCATCCCAGCCGATAATAATGAGTTTCCTTCTTTGCAATAGACTTTGGCGTTGAGAGGGGAATACACTTGGAAGGCTTGAACGAGGAACAGATTTCTAAGGCGCTAGAGGACCTTGCTAAGGGCCCCTAAAGGCTAGACAGCTGCCATTATCAGATTTGTCCCAAACTCAATAAATGGTCAACAAGAAGTAAATTCTCGTTTTTGATTTCACGACCATTAGGCCTGTTTGATAGCCGATACCTGATTGTTTTCAACCTATGATACACTGATTTGCGACAGAAGAGTTGCATGTTTATTGCAACTTTTCGTTGAACATGACAAACCTGCCAGTTCGTTTTCTGACATAATTCAGTTGTCTTAATGATCCATTTGCCCCCCTTTCTATTACGAGAGACCTTTGTTGTGCGTAAATGCGATATTTTTTGTTTTAAATTTTTTTGTTATTTTTAATTTAACATTTTTTTATAATATTTTTTTCTATCAGGAATGATATAATCATATAAAAATCAAACGTTTGGATAAAAATTAAAAGAAAATATTTGATAGTTTTAAATTTTCTGGAAAATGGATGATGATAGTGATAGAATATACAAAATTTTGCTAAAATAGATTTATAATTTTTTTGATTATAATAAAATATAGTACATTTATACTTTTAAAGGGGTGTTAATATTTTAAAAAATTCATCATAAAATCAAAATTATTTAATATAAATGTCTGAAATTTAAGAATATAGGAGATTTTATAACCGAGGGAAGAAATAGTACCAACCCTTGCTATTGCATGTGGTAGTTTTACCTTATCTAAATCTTTAAAAATTTAACATAAAAAATCAATTAAAAATGTTTTAATTTCTTTTTAAATATTTATAAATTATTTGCCTCCAATTTTTTTAATATTAAAAGCTGATTCGATGATAACTTTTTCTCAAATGCTTCAAAATGAAATTTTTAATTCCTTTAAAAAAATAATAAATATATGAATTTTCTTATATCTAAAATAAGTGTTTCTTTTTAATTAAAAAAATTGTTTCTTCTATGTGTTGACAAATAGTAGGCAAAAATTTGTGTGAGACGGTCTTGCGGGTCGTATTTGTGAGACAGATATCTTATTTGGGTCATCCATGAAAAAATATTATTTTTTATGCTAAGAGTATTACTTTATTTTGTGAATATGGATAGGGTTGACCCGTCTCACATATTAGGATCCGTGAGACGTTCTCACATGAGACCCACTCCAAATAGTAATGTACACACTAATGGAATTTTGAATCCCTGAACTTGCAAATCCAATCCCAAATCCAAAATCTCATTTTCTATTGAGCCGAACATGGGGAAGATTTTGTTGGTGTGAGTTTCTCAATTAGCCAGCGGAAACCTCAATTGGCCAAGCTATGGAAATCTTAGATTTAGGAATCCCTTCGTTCAAATGTCAGACATGATTGTAGCCGTAAATATTGTACATACATAGAATAGCTTTCTAAAATAATTTCTTGTATCTCTATATCTTATACTCAGTTTTTATGGTATTAATATAAAAGAAAGAAAAATTATTTTGACATGGTATCAAAGCATAATTCTGGGGCAAAATTATTTTGACATGGTATCAAAGCATAATTCTAGGTTCCTGTTTTTTGATCGAGCAGGGGTCAAGATTTTGCTTGGCCTCCATGGCTTACTCCACCAAAAACATCCTTGATAATCTAACATAAAAAATGACGGAGGTTTTGTCAAGGTTCCAGACCTCTTGCTCTCCCATAAGTGATTCCCCGATGGTTCCAATCAGCTTCAAGTTGGATGGTTCCATCTATGGATTATAGTCCAAGGTTGTTGAGATGTATATCTCAGGAAAAGACAAACTAAATACATCAATGGAGACTACCCCCAACCACTAGAAACCGACCCCTCCTTTCATAAGAGGTGCACCGAGAATGCCATGGTGAAAGGCTGGTTGATCAACTCCGCGAACCATTTTTTGGTCGTGAACTTTATTCGCTATCCAATAGCTAACAGGTATGAGATTATGCTGCCACAACATACTTTAATGGAACTGACACCTGGTAGCTATATGAGCTCGGACGTCATGTATCTCGAATGAAACAAGCAGGTGGATCTATAGAAAAAATACTATCATGATCTACAGGGTTTGTGGCGGGAGATCTATTTTCGTCGACCGAATCCAATGAAATGTGCAATTCACATACAAAGCTACAACTCCATTTTACATGAAAAGCGAGTGTACACCTTTCTTGATGCGCTAGATGACTGATTGGATCATGTTCAGAGCAATGTTCTTCGCCTGAAACCTTTCCCTTCAATTGAGCAAGCATATGCTCACATTCGAAGGGAAGATTTCCGACAATCTGTGATGATCTCGGGAGCAGAAGCAGTGGCTAGTGGTGCTGTTATGGCCATCAAAGGCGTGAAATCTGGCCAGCCACAAAGGTCTGGGTCTTTCTCACTATCCAAATGTCATTCTGATGGGAATAAGTGCACTCACTGTGGGAGTACAAAACATACTCGGGAAACCTCTTTCAAATTACATGGCTGCCTAGATTGTGGCACAAATTACAAGCACGAAAGAAACGAGATGCTCTTGCAAATGAAGACGGCTCAAGTCGAGCAGCGGTGGCCATGGTTAGATTAACTCTCTCTTATTCCAATGACTGAACCTTCTGCCTCAACCCTATATCTAGGTAATTGCGGTCAAGTTTTTTGCATCTCTACCACTCCAAAGGATGGTGCCTGGATTATCGACTCTGGAGTGATGGATCATATGATATTTGGTCCAAATGACTTCGCCAACACAACTCAGTCACAGAGGACTTTCATTGCCCATGCCAATGGGGATACTTATCCAGTCAAAGGGGCTGGAATCGTGCACCTGTCTCCCTCTCTCTCTCTCCCTAGCTCACACACTTCTTGTGCCATCAAGTTGATGTCAGTGAGTCAAGTTACTGAAAAGCTTAATTGTGTTGTGCTGATATACTCTACTTTTTGTCTTCTAAAGGATGTTCTCAGCAAGGAGATTATTGGGCGTGGTACTAAGAGGGGGATTGTACTTGTAAGGTCCAAAATGCGATAATGTAATCCAACTGGATGCAAATCTAGGAAAAATGAACAATGCTTAATTAAAATATTTTAATTCTATTTATTAAATGTGGTAGGCATCTTTACATATTTAAAATAGGGTTTGCTACTATGATGCACAAAACTGTATTTTTAAAGACTATTCGAGATGCGATCGAGGAACGGAGATCGGGGATCGTAAAGGGAATTTTTTTTACTAAATGATTATTTTTAATTATTTAATATATGGTATTTTCGAAAATGGTGCTTTTGAGATGTTTTTAGGCGCCGAGTGGTATTTTAAACCGTCAATTGATTTTTGAGGAAAATAAAAACTTTTTGGGAACTCGGCTAATATTTTCGAAAGCTTTCTTAAACGAAATATTTTACCTGCACTATAATGGGCATAATGAGACTATTATAATAAGGTTATTGGGCTTAAACTTCTACTTAATAATTTATATCAAATTAGGGAGTTTTAAAACCACAAAACACTTCATATCACATATGTAACCTAAGGTTTTCTCTCCCCCTCCCTCCTCCATCAGCACACCCACACACACACACGCGTTTTTAAAGAACCATCCAATATGATTTTTGAAGGAATCGTCTCTCCGCCAACGTCCCTCGAATCAAGGATTAAATTTCGTGCGTTAAATACGAAAAGGCAAGCCTTAAATCTTCCTTCGATCATCGTTTGTACCATATTATGTGTATCTAACATGATTGCATGAAAAATATGATACACCTTCTTTTATTTTCGTTTTTATGGCAAAACATGAACAAAACTTGAGTTTTTATCTTTCTAAATTCATGATTATGATGCACAAAAGGGCTGTCATGATAGGGCTATGGTAAGGGATGTTTTTGAACATGTTTAAGGGTCCATAGATGCAAAGATAAGGGTTGGACAAGCAGGGTAAGAGGGTTAAACGAAAAGTTTTGTTGTAGAGGGCTAGAGTTTTGATTCGGGTTTCCTTGAAGGATGTGGCTGCTGGCTGCTGTTAGGGAATGTCCAGGGTCCTAAGGGGGCTGAGTCAGAGTCCTAGATAGGCTAAGGGATGGTTGGTGCAAGGGCTAGGTCATGGGACGCAAGGATGTTGGCCGCACAAGGCTTGTAGGTGACAGCTTATGGGTTTACAAGTGCATGGGTTGTAGAGACTGTTCCAGTAGGTTGTTAAGGGCTCGATTATGGTCCTAAAAAGTTATACAAGGTCTGGTTGGTACGGCCATGGGCTAGGGTAGAAGGAATTGAGGGTTTGTCAAGCTAGTGTTTTTTTTCGAATTAGTGCAGAATTTTCCAGCATGTATCTAGGCTTGTTCAAAGGTCTTAAATAGTTTGATTTGGGTTGTATGGGGTATGGTGAGGTAGTAATAAGCTATGGTTCAAGTTTGGTAAAGTTTCGAGTCGATTCGAGTTCAAACCGGGACGTACTTTTACTGAGTCAATAATAGTGAGTCAATATTCGACTTCATGAAAAGCTATTTTTTTATTAAAAATATTTTCACTGTTGCTTGAGAATGTATATGTATTACTTGTTCTAACTGTTAAAGTTTGCTGATTCAATAGACTCACTATGTAGAGCCCAAAACCAGTACGCGTAAAACTCATGCATTTATTTAAATTGTTTAATTGTTTATTTAAATTTAAAATGATTTTTAGCGATGCACGATTTATTTAATTGAATTATTTTAATTTATTTATGTTTATGTGATGCACGGTAAAATGTTTCTCTTGTTTCATGTTTAGGCGATTATTCGATGCGGTATTGAGGAAAAGAGACCGGCGACGATTTTGGCAATTTTAAAATATGGTATTTTATTTTAAGTTAAGTTTGGGGCATTTTAAATGATATATTAAGTTTTTAGCATTTTTAAAACCTAATTTGTTATTAGGTGATTTTAAAGTTCAAAATTTTAAAAGCTTATCAATGGTGTGTGTTATTTTTAAGTAAGGAAAAACTTTGTGAAAGTAATTAGTGGGTTAAAATTTTTATTAGCATTTTAAATAGGTAATTAAGCAATTTTATCCTCTCTAATCACACTAATCTCACGCACACACACACACACACTTTCTCACACACTCACTCACGTAAATCACACAACACACACTTATACAATTCATTTCTTTTCTTTTTTTTAAAGAAAAGCTAGGGTTCTTGTCTCTAGTAGCAGCTGCCCCTCTTCTCTGAAATTTTTCCAGCAATTCTCATTCGTTTTCTTCAAGAAAATCGTGCCACGTTCGTCCCAGATCAATCCTCGCATCTTTCCCGCTTTGGTGTCGTCGTTTCGGTAACTTTAAATATCAAAAAGCATGTATATTCTTTCGTTTGTGCATCGATCTCGTCGTAGTATTTGTTGTTATGTTTATTATGTGTAAAAATTCATGTATGTTGTACAAAGTTTGAGCAAAAATTTGTTGGAATGATTTTGAAACGATTTTAGATCTGAAAACTCAAAATCTACTGTCATTTTAAATATTGCGACTTCTCGGTCGATTTTCTGGAAAAAACTTTCAACATATAAAACGTAGAACTTTTTGATACGGTCGATTTGACAATAAATTCGAAATATTTGGATACGAAATGAGCGAGTTATGATCGTTTTCGTGAGACTGCTCAAACTGCGTTTTTCTGAAAAATTCGTTCTTGATGTGTTCTTGAAGTTTTATTGTCGCAGGCTTTGTTGGAGATCGACGAGTGTTTGCTGCTGTGTTTAAGTATGTCGAGTATGATGTTGGATGGGTTTTTTGGTGTGTCGGTTCGAATCGATAGTGTAACATACCGTACTTTTTGCTACTTAAAATTTGCGGAAAATTAAAAAATTTCTTAAATAAGAAGTGAATCTTCAAAATTTTATAAAATAAATTGTTCATCTCAACAACCATTGTAACGAAAGATCTCATAGTAAAGTTTACCAAAAGTATTTGCTTAAAATCTCAAAACCAATAACATAAATCAGAGTACTTTTAAATATTTCATAAAACTTAAAATTTGGCGGTCCTTGGGTTTAGCCTCCCGCTCAGTCCAAACCAGCTCACTGGTCCACATCTCTCGTCTCCTCAAAGGACTCATCCCCTGCATCGATCAAGTCTAGTGAGTCTAAAGACTCAACATGTATAAACTGGGATTAACGAGTAATACGTAATAAAATCACATACAACTTTAAAATAGAGCGTACGTACTTGAAACTTGAACTTGCATACTTAAAAGCATGAACGTAACATACTTGAAACTTGTGCATACATACATAAACATAGAAGTGCCATCATCATAAGACTTTTCTTAAACATTCATAAAATTCATCATTTTGCGTAGAGACATGTTTCAAAGCAAGTGACCCAAACATAAATCGCCTGATCAGACTAAACCACAGTACTGAGTTGACAGGGAAGAATCCACTGCCATATACATGAGATCCCCGTTCATGCTTTAACGGGTGGATTGGTCCCCGTTCATGCTTTAATTCTTTCCAATCCTGATCTAAACCTGTTCCTGATTTAACGGGGTGGATTGGTACTTGGTCATGTTTTACCGTTTTCCAATCTCATACATAAATTTGGTCACAAGACATTTAGCATACCTCAAAAACTTAAAAGTATTTTCTTTTGCACGTCAACATACTTACTTGGAGTTGAGGGATTCGTTAGATCTTGCTTGGGGCCTCTGCTGCAACATACTAACATGAATTTCAACACTTAACTTGCATAACTTATATGTAGGTAACTCGTGCTCGCCACCGAAGTAAATAAATAGCTTATGACATTCTAGATCACTCGGGACTTGACCTCGTTTAATAATCATACTAAGCCATGATATAGAACCCAAAAAAAAAATCTTATATTTTTACATAAATAAATTTTAATCATCGTACTAAACAATGACATATAACCTACACGGACCCCGTGTAGGGTCCGTGTATGGGTCCGGGTAGACACTGTAATTTCGTATTTTTTAAGGATGCAGAAACGAAATAATATACATGTCTTTAAATCTTTAATGTTACCGAAACGGTGATACCGAAGCGCGAAAGATGCGAGAGACGATCTGGGACGCTTGTGGAACTGTTTTCTTGCCATAAAATCAAAAAAAATTTGCTGGAAAGTATAGAGGGAGGGGGCGGCTGCTCTTATTTGGAGGAACCCTAGATTTTCTCCTCTCCAAAAATAATAAAAATCTGAATTGAAATGTGTGTGTGTTGTGTGCATTAAAACGTGTTTGTGTGTGTGTGACTCGTGCATGTGTGTGTAGTCAAATTAATTTAAATATTGCTTAATTAAAAATTAACCCCTAATTTAAAGTTAATTAAGCACTAACTAAAATAATAACTCCTAACAAAATACTAGCATAAAAAAAATTGAAATAAAATACACAATAAGTACACATTTTAAAATTCCGAAATTTTAGAATCACATAATAACCAAATTAGGCTTTTAAAATGCTACAACTAAATAAATTATTTAAAATACCCAACCTTAACTTAAAATAAAATACCACATTTAGAAATTGCCAAAATCGTCACCGGTCTCCTTTCCTCGATTCTGCATCGAATAATCGCCTGAAACATGAAACTCGATAAAACAATTAATGTGCATCACATAAACATTAAAATAATGTAATTTAATAAATCATGCATAACTAAAAATCATTTTAATTTAAATAAATGATATAACAGTTTAAATAAATGCATGAGTTTTACGTGTACTGATTTTTGGGCTCTACAGTTCCTCCCCCACTTTTATAAACTTCGTCCTCGAAATTAAATCTTACCAAACAGCTCCGGGTAGCGGTTCCTCACATCTGCCTCGGTCTCCCAAGCGGCTTCCTCCACTTCTTGGTTCAGCCATCGGACTTTGACCAACTTCGTCATCTTGTTCTGAAGTCTACGCTCTTGTCTGTCTAGGATTTGGATATGTCTTTACTCATACAACAGATCTGAAGCAAGCTGTAACGGCTCATAGCTCAACACATGCGAAGGATTTGCTAGGTACTTCCTCAGCATCGAAACGTGGAACACATTGTGTACACCAGCCAGATTCAGCGGTAGGGCTACACGATAAGCTAGTGTCCCTACTCTGTCAAGAATCTCAAACATTGGGCTAAGCTTGCCTCACTTCTCAAATCTCATAACATCCTTCATGGGTGCTATCTTTACAAAAACGTGATCACCCACGGCAACTCTAGATCTCTTCTCCTCTTGTCAGCATAGCTCTTTTGGCGACTTTGGGCGGTCTTCATCCTATCTCGGATCTTGACCACCACATCTGCAGTCTGCTGAACTATTTCTGGACCAAGTTTTGCTCTCTCGCCAACCTCATCCCAATGAATTGGTGATATGCACTTCCTTCCATACAACGCCTCGTAGGGAGCCATACCTATAGATGCTTGGAAATTGTTGTTGTAGGTAAAATCCACTAGAGGTAGCTTTGCTTCCCAAGTTCCGTGGAAATCGATTATACTGGCTTGCAATAAATCTTCCAAAATCTGAATCACTCGCTCAGACTGGCCATCTGTCTGAGGGTGAAAAGCTGTACTGAATAGCAAGTTCGTCCCCATGGTTGTATGCAAACTCTTCCAAAAGGACGACTCGGGTCCCTGTCAGACACAATAGAAACTGGGATTCCATGCAATCGGACTATCTCCCTGATATAAAGCTCCACATACTGCGTCATGGAGAAATTCGTCTTCACTGGCAAGAAGTGTGCCGACTTAGTAAGTCGATCCACTATAACCCAAATGGCATTGGATCCTCTGGCTGACTTCGGCAAACCAACCACGAAGTCCATGGTGATACTCGGGGATATGGAGTAGCTTAAGAATTCCTGCTGGCCTCTGATGCTCTGCCTTCACCTGTTGACAATTGAGACATTCAGACACAAATCAGCGGATGTCTCTCTTCATACCTGGTCACCAATACAAAATCTGTAAATCCTTGTACATCTTGGTGCCTCCTGGATGAATGGAATATGGAGATGCATGTGCCTCTGTCAGAATATCCTCTCTGATCGAATCAACACCCTTCCTCTGTACCTCACAATACCCTCGAACACTGTGTAGAGTACACTGCCATTGGCTTCATTCTTCAGTCTCCATTTCTACAACTGCTCATCTGAAGACTGACCAGCACGGATTCGGTCAAGCAACGAAGACTGAACTATCAGATTAGAAAGCTTAGGAGCTCTGCCCTTAGGATAAACCTCTAACCCAAATCTCTGAATTTGTGACTGAAGAAGTCTCTGTACTGACAGTTGTGCTACTACTACAACTTTCTTGCTCAAGGCATCTGCCACAACATTAGCTTTTCTCGGATGGTAGCTAATTTCACAATCGTAGTCTTTTACCAACTACAACCACCGTCTTTGTCTCATATTCAATTCATTTTTCGTGAAGAAATACTTGAGACTCTTGTGATTAAAGAATATCTGGCATTTCTCGCCGTACAAGTAGTGTCTCTATATCTTCAACGCAAAGACAACTGCAGCTAACTCAAGATCATGAGTCGGGTAGTTCTTCTCATGCATCTTCAACTGCCTGGAAGCATAAGCTATAACCCAACCATGCTGCATCAACACTGTGCCTAACCCGAGCTTAGATGCATCGGTGTACAAAACAATTTTCCTTGACCTGTTGGCATAGCTAACACTGGCGTGGAAATAAGAGCTTGCTTCAAACTGTCAAAGCTCTTCTGAAATTCATCACTCCATACGAATTTAGCATTCTTCTTTGTCAGTGAAGTGAGTGGCACTGCAATCGAAGAAAACCCCTGAATAAATTTCATGTAGTAGCCTGCTAGACCTAGAAAACTGCGAATCTCTGACGCATTCTTCGGTTCGACCCATTCCTTAACTGCTGCTACCTTAGATGGATCCACCTCAATGCCACTGCTAGAATTTACATTACCTAAAAACACTACCTTCTCCAACCAGAATTCACACTTACTAAATTTTGCAAACAACTTGCGACTCTGCAAGACCTGCAAAGCTGAACCCAAGTGATGTCGGTGCTCCTCATGGCTCTTCAAGTAGATGGGAATGTCGTCAATGAAATGACGAACTGGTCTAGGTAGGACTGAAAAAACTCGATTCATCCAGTCCATAAAAATCGCCGGAGTATTCGTCGGTCCGAATGGCATCACTAAGAACTCGTAATGCATGTATCTAGTTCTGAAGGCTGTTTTAGTTTTACCTTACTATGACCTCGAATTCTGACCTTTCTCACAATTCCCAATGTTAGAAATGGAGGTTCAAACTTATCGTATCTTACTTTCCTTATACTATACCTGTAATGTTCATCGATCTATAATATTAGCATTTATGCAGTTCAATCTAAGAAATCTTAGCACCAAAAGTTACTGATCAACTTCTATCATTGGTACTACCCTCAAAAGTTAAACATTATATTAACCCCGTAATATTATTGACCTACGATCCTAGAATCGATTCTTTACCTTACGACACCAAACTTACATAACTTAGCTATTTACAAATACATCCCAAATAAATATTGTTGCTAATCTTAAATTTCAAGTAACATTAATCCATAAACCCCAAAATATAGAATATCGATATTCTGATTAGATAATAAAACTTTCCTAGAATCAAACACATGCTTAAACTATTTTCTTCCCAATTACATTATAGTTGAGGCCTAAGAAACTTAAACCTTCCTCATTGGAACGAATGTCACACTTTAACCTACCCTCAATACTTAATTCATTCGAACGTATAAAGCTTAATAAGTTTCCCCTGTTAATGATGAATTAATTCTAATAAATCAACTTCACTTATAACCCACAGAATTCTAGAATCCTTATATAAAGATTTTTTTTAGATTTCTGACTCGATAAAAATCTAAATATTTGACCATTGGTAACCTATGTTGAATACAACTTATTCCATTTTGTTTTTATTTCACCCAATATCCCCGTATGATCACCTATTTCATAAACTTGAAATAAAAACTTACACAACCCAAGTAGTCTTAGATAACCTAATTCCAGTACTCACATCCACTTAATCCTAAGTTTCTTAATGACTTACAAAAATTCTTCAAGACAAGGTGCTTAATAGGGCCTCTTGCCATGCCTATCGACCTCAATGTATCTCTGGTCCTGCTCTACCGCCTAAGCTCTTGAACCGGAAACTGCATAAGTCCTAGGACTAGCAACTCGAACATCACGGTGCAAGATTGGCCGCAACCCATCCATAAAATGCCTCAGCTTCTCCCGGGCATCATTTGCAATCATGGGCACAAAGGACACCCCCTGAAATACTCCCTGACGAAGTCTGCCACTCTGATATCTCCCTGTCGCAGTGACACGAACTCCTTGGTCAGGCGGGAGAGTACTTCTTCAGTGAAGTATTCGGAGTAGAAAACCTCCTTGAACCCATTCCACGTCAGTATTTGTAAGTTCACTGATGCTGACGTGCCTTCCATCCAAATCCTGGCGTCTCCAGTCAACAAGGAGGTGGCACATCTAACTCTGTCTACATCCTGCAGCTCCATAAACACAAAGATTACCTCGATGAACTTAATCCATCCTTCCGCTATCATCGGGTCAGTAGTCCCTGAGAACCCTTTCGGATCCATCCTCTTAAACCTCTCATAAACTGTCTCCGGTCTGGGCCTCGTCCCTGTGTCTAGTGCAGTCTAGTTCCCGAAAACTGTAAGAAGAACTGGGTCATCCATGCAAGCATCTGAGCCTGTAAATCTGGGGGTGGACGAGGAGGAGTGACCCTCTCCCCATCCTGGGCTTCCCTATTTATCATGCGTCTAGGAGGCATATTGTTCCAACAATTCGTCCAACATGTAAACCCAACATGCATGAACATAATATCAATAGCATAAGATGCACGCAAATCGAACTTAAAACATGGACGTGCTGAAATCTTGGGTTAATGCTTAATACATGGAATAATTCAAAACTTTAAAACTTACAAACTTGATTTGTGGCTTCGTGAGCTTCTCGTAACTTGCAGTAGGCGTAACCCTTTACAAAAACACCAATCTGATACCAATTGTAACATACCGTACTTTTTACTACTTAAAATTTGTGGAAAATTAAAAATTTTCTTAAATAAGAAGTGAGGATCGGTTAACTCAAGGTGAAAGTGTTTAGAAGGGGGGGGGGGGGGTTGAATAAACACTTGCTAAATGAAAACTTCTTCGAAAGGTTGGGTTCAGTTTTGTTACAAACTGACTCAAGTATCTCGTCGGTCGATAACAATCAGTTAAACTGAATAAAACAGTTGCGGAAAACTAACTGACTGAAAGATAGAATGGATAACTGAAAGTAAATAACACAGGAAATGTTTCTGGATGTTCGGAGACTTGAATAACTCCTACGTCACCCCTTCTATCACAAAGATAGGATATTCACTAAAAGACTTTGATCAAATACAATAACGTGTACTGACCCACTTCAGTTTGGACTTATCTATTGCCAAAACTGAAACTCTTAGTTAACAACTCTTTTACAGATCACAACTGATCTTAGCACAACTTGTACAATTTATCGAAGATTACAAAGTGCTTTTTATAGCTCAAAACGTAGCCTGAATGCTACTGATAAAACTGATAAGCTTGAGCTTTGATTTGACGAAGTTGAGAGAATATTTTCGCAGAGTAACAGCAAGTAAAATGAGTTTTACCATTGTCGAGTATAAAACATCTGCAGCCGAATATTTTAAAGTAAGAAACCACACTTTTTCTTCCATGCCAGATCTCATACGGTGTTTTCAAATGATTCTTATTAATCATTGATCTGTTTTGAGTGTAACAAGCAGTGTTTACTGCTTCTGCCCAAAACCTTTGAGAGATACTAGAATCAGCAAGTATTGTTCTAGCAGCTTCCTTAAGTGTTCGATTTCTCCTTTCAGCTACACCATTTTGCTGAGGAGTTCTTGCTGCTGAGAGCTCATGTTTGATTCCAGTATTCTCTAAATAGTTTGAAAGAATTTGATTGATGAATTCAGTTCCTCGATCGGATCTGATTCTATCAATTCCAACTGATTTTTCATTTAATAATCTTTTGAAAAGCTTGATCAGTTGAGCAGCAGTTTGGTCTTTGGTCTTGAGAAAAATGACCCATGTGAATCTAGAAAAATCATCTACAACCACCAAGGTGTATTTCATTCCCCCTAAGCTCATGACTGGTATTGGACCAAAGAGATCCATATGTAACAGTTCTAAGCATCGGGAAGAAGATTTACGACCCTTGTTCTTAAAAGAAGATTTTATTTGTTTGCCAAACTGACATGCTGAGCAAATTTTGTCTTTTGTAAAATCCATTTTGGGCAGCCCAGTAACAAGATCATGTTTACTCAAATATGCAATAGATTTGAAATTCAGGTGGTTTAATCTCTTATTCCATAACCAGTTTTTGGTAGATTTTGAAGCAATAAAACATACTGGTGCATAAGGTTGATCATTCCAGCTGACTTTGTATGTGTTTCCACATCTTTTGCCAGTTAGAATGATCTCATCAGTTGAGTTTTTGACTGAGCAAATAAGTTTGTCAAATTGAACTGAAAATCCATTATCGCATAACTGACTGATGCTTATCAGATTATACTTAAGATTCTCGACTAACAAAACATCATTAATGGTGAAGTTACCATGGATAAGCTTACCCTTACCCACAGTTTTACCTTTCGAGTTATCTCCAAAACTGATGTTTGGTCCAGTGTATTTGACTAGTTGAGATAATAACCTTGAATCTCCTGTCATGTGGCGTGAGCATCCACTGTCTAGATACCATATAGATCCAGTTCTTGTACCTGTTACCTGCAGTCAAATACAAAATAAGATTGTGGTACCCTTTGTTTATTTGGGTCCGAAGTTGATTAGTCCTTTAGGAATCCAAACTTGGATCAGTCTGACTGACCGTCCAGTTGCTGTATTCCATATGGTCTTTCTCGTTTTGTGTGTGCTTTGTGTGTGATGCATAGGTGAAACAATATGTGATTTTGCCTTTCCCAACTGATTGTTCAGCCTATATCGTTTCTGAACAGGCTTACAGTTATAGTAGTTGGAGTATTCATTTGAAAATCGTTTTGAGATTCTTTTCGATGTTTGACCACGAGAGTCAGTTGAAACTTTTGGACTATATCCAATACCATATCTATTTGCCTTGTTCTTGTTCTCAATGGGCGGTTCAATCAGTTTACTTGGTTCAAGCTGTTCTTGTTCCACGACTGATTTGACAAAGCGAATGAATTTTCCTTTGTCCATATTCAGTTGTGGCTGAGTATCATTGGAAGATATCTCACTTTGACTACTGAACCCTAGTCCAGTCTTGTCAGCAACTGATTTTTGCGAATTTTGAATATCAGTTAGAGCTGCAGAAGATTTATTCCAAGCCTGAATGAGCTCGTTGTGCTTTGCATTTTCAAGCATCAATTTTTGAATCAACAATTGATTCCTGCTCTTTTCAGCATTGAGCTCAGCAATTTCCCTTTTTAGACTCAACATATCAACTGACTGATCAGTTTTAGTATTGTTGTCCAAGGGATCATCTTGCTTTGCTCTGGCTTTATCAAATGATAAAGCAAGCTTTTGATACTCGCTGACCATGTCATGAAGAGTCGAAATAAGCTCTTCTCTAGTGAAATCAGTTGAGCTAAAGTCGAATACCTGCTGATTGTCTGATTGATCTTCTGTCTCATCAGCCATCAGACACTTGACTTCTTCCTCTTCTTCACTAGAACTGTATGAAGTTTCTGCTTCTGACTCATCACTGTCAGTCTCTGCCCATTTGGCTTTGCTATCCTCAGCTAGGAGTACTTCATGCTTCTTTTTATAGGTTTTCCTTTCATCCTTAGGTCTCCTTTTGTGCTCATATGATTTCTTTTTTCGTTCAGTTGAGACTTGACTGTCCTTCTTTGGTTTAGGGCAGTCAGCAATGAAATGTCCTGGCTTTCCACAGTTATAGCAAGCGTTTGAATCTTCTCTGGAGTTATTTCTTTGGTAGCTCTTCTGAAAATTTCCCTGATTCTTCCTCATGAATCTACCAAACTTTCTGATAAACAATGACATAGCATCATTGCTCAATTGATCTGCAGCTTTCTCAACTGAACCAGTTGGTTCTGTTCTTATAGCAGTTAGAGCAGTAGTTGCTGAAGGTGTTGATGGTTCTGCTTCTCCTCGAGTCTGTAACGCAAACTCATAAGCTTTCAGATCAGCAAACAAATCATGAATTTCAACTTTGTTCAAGTCTTTTGATTCCCTCATGGCCATTGTCTTGACATCCCATTCCCTGGGAAGTCCTCTGATAATCTTGAGAGCCACTTCTTTATTTGTATACACTTTTCCAAGTGCATTCAGTTCATTTATGATTCCACTGGTTCTTTCATCATATTCAAGCATTGATTCTCCAGCTTTCATTTTGATGTTGTCAAACTTCTGTACAGCAACAGAAAGTTTGTTTTCCTTTGTTTGCTCATTTCCCTCACATAACTGAATCAGCTTTTCCCATATCTCTTTTCCTGTCTTGCACATCTTGATCTTACTGAACGTTATCTTGTCCAGTGTTTTATACAGTATGTCCTTGGCTACATTGTCAAGGTTTGCTTTTCTTTTATCTTCAGCAGTCCACTCATCTCTGGGTTTTTCGATTCTATGAGGTGCCCCTTCGGTGATGGCAACTGCTGTGTTTGCTTTCAGAATTTTCATTGGCCCGTCAGTTATGACGTACCACATATCATCATCTTGTGCAGCTAAATGAGCCTGCATTCTGATTTTTCAGTCGTCAAAGTCTTCCCTGGAAAACATAGGAATTTTGTTGAAAGAAGACATAATGAATCAGTTGAGAGAATATGTTCTATGACAAGATAAACTTCGCTCTGATACCACTTGATAGGATCGGTTAACTCAAGGTGAAAGTGTTTAGAAGGGGGGGGGGGGGGTTGAATAAACACTTGCTAAATGAAAACTTCTTCGAAAGGTTGGGTTCAGTTTTGTTACAAACTGACTCAAGTATCTCGTCGGTCGATAACAATCAGTTAAACTGAATAAAACAGTTGCGGAAAACTAACTGACTGAAAGATAGAATGGATAACTAAAAGTAAATAACACAGGAAATGTTTCTGGATGTTCGGAGACTTGAATAACTCCTACGTCACCCCTTCTATCACAAAGATAGGATATTCACTAAAAAACTTTGATCAAATACAATAACGTGTACTGACCCACTTCAGTTTGGACTTATCTATTGCCAAAACTGAAACTCTTAGTTAACAACTCTTTTACAGATCACAACTGATCTTAGCACAACTTGTACAATTTATCGAAGATTACAAAGTGCTTTTTCTAGCTCAAAACGTAGCCTGAATGCTACTGATAAAACTGATAAGCTTGAGCTTTGATTTGACGAAGTTGAGAGAATATTTTCGCAGAGTAACAGCAAGTAAAATGAGTAGTTCAGAATCGGTAGTTCTTCAGCTGCTCTCTTCGACTATTTATAGGCTTCTGTCAACGGTAACATTTATTTGAATAACAGCCATTGTTTGCCACGTCGATATTCTCTGACAGATCGTACACTGCAACTTTCTGAAATGCGGCGTTCCACTACTACTGTTGCAGTTAGACTGTACTATATGTCGGTTGTCGCAATCAATTGATGACGTGTTCAGTTAGGAACACACTTTACTGATCGATGGTTGAGGCGCTTAAATAATAGCTGAACGATCAGTTACGTAACCAGTTAGTAACTTCAATGCGTAAATCAGTTGCTTGATTCAGTTACTTGGTTCAGTTGGTTAATTTGTCAAACTCCGGAATAAGATTTCCAACAACCTTCAAATTTGATAAAATAAATTGTTCATCTCAACAACCGTTATAACGAAATATCTCATAGTAAATTTTCCAAAAGTATTTGCTTAAAATCTCAAAACCAATAACATAAATCAGAGAACTTTTAAACATTTCATAAAGCTTAAAACTTGGCGGTCCTCGGGTTTAGTCTCCCGCTCAGTCCAAGCCAACTCACTGGTCCACATATCTCGTCTCCTCAAAGGCCTCATCACCTGCATCGATCAAGTCTAGTGAGTCTAAAGACTCAACATATATAAACTGAGAGTAACGAGTAATACGTAATAAAATCACATGCAACTTTAAAATAGAGCGTACACACTTGAAACTTGAACTTGCATACTTAAAAGACTGAACGTAACATACTTGAAACTTGTGCATACATACATAAACATAGACATGGCATCATCATAATACTTTTCTTTAACATGCTTGCATACTTGTACATAATTGAACATTCATAAACTTCATCATTTTGCGTAGAGGCTGTTTCAAAGCAAATGACCCATAACATAAATCGTTTGATCAGACTAAACCATAGTACTGGGTTGAAAGAGAAGAATCCACTGCCACATACATGAGATTCCCGTTCATGCTTTAACAGGTGGATTGGTCCTCGTTCATGCTTTAACGCTTTCCAATCCTGATCTAAACTCGTTCATGATTTAACAGGGTGGATTGGTCCCTGGTCATGCTTTACCGCTTTCCAATCTCATACATAAATTTGGTCACAAGACATTTAGCATACCTCATAAACTTGAGGGATTCGTTGGATCTTGTTTGGGGAACCCCAAGAAAATCCTAAAAAAAAAAAATTAAAAGAAAAAAATTTTTTTTTAAAGAGGGTGGGGTACACGGACCCCGTGTAGGGGTCCGTGTAAGGGTCCAGGTAGGCACTGGAATTTCGTATTTTTGAAGGAAAAAGGACACGGACTCCGTGTCAGGGTCCGGGTACCCTCTGTATTTGGAAATTCGCTGTAAATTCACTAACTTAATCATTCACCCTTTCAATCCAAGCCTAAGGACCATGAACCAACACCTCAAGACTCATCCTATGATGATATTACATTGATTCAAACCCGTACAAACACCCCAAACTTCCCCAAGCATCGACAAGCAACTTCAATACAACAATAATCCGTAATTCGACATCATTTAGCTTCCTACGACTTCTATTACATCCCAAGCCAATCACGACCCAAACGATCTACCAAATAACACCTAAATACCTCCCATAACATATCTAAATGCAATAGCACAAGCCTGTCGATGCCCAACAAAGCCTGCAACAAATAACTTCAAGAACATGTCAAGAACACATTTTCATAAAAGTCACAGTTTGAGCAGTTCCACGAAAACAATCAAATTCGAGTTTTCAGATCCAAAAAACTGTTTCAAAAGTGATCCAACCATATTTTCTCAAAATCTTACATAAAATACACATGATTTTCATACAATAAACATCAAAATATTTACTATGACAAAATCGATGCAAAAACGAAAGAATATACATGTCTTTAAATCTTTAACGTTACCGAAACAATGATATTGAAGCGGGAAGGATGCGAGAGACGGTCAGGGACGCTTGTGGAATGGTTTTTTGCAATAAAATCAACAAAATTTTGCTGGAAAGTATAGAGGGTGGGGGCGGCTGCTTTTAGTTGGAGGAACCCTAGGTTTTCTCCTCTCCAAAAATAATAAAAATCTGAATTGAAATGTGTGTGTGTGTGTGTGTTGTGTGCGTTAAAACATGTTTGTGTGTGTGTGACTCGGTGTGTGTGTAGTCAAATTAATGGATTTAAATATTGCTTAATTAAAAATTAACCACTAATTAAAAGTTAATTAAACACTAACTAAAATACTAACTCCTCACAAAATACTAGCATCTAAAAAAATTGAAATAAAATACACAATAGGTGCACCTTTTAAAATTCTGAAATTTTAGAATCACCTAATAACCAAATTAGGCTTTTAAAATGCTACAACTAAATAAATTATTTAAAATGCCCCATCCTTAACTTAAATTAAAATACCACATTTAGAAATTTCCAAAATCATCACCAGTCTCTTTTCCTCGATCCCGAATCGAATAATCGTCTGACACATGAAACTCGATAAAACAATTAACGTGCATCACATAAACATTAAAATAATACAATTTAATAAATCAAGCATCACTAAAAATCATTTTAATTTAAATAAATGATTTAACAGTTTAAATAAATGCGTGGGTTTTACGTGTACTGATTTTTGGACTCTACAGATAGGCGCTTGTATGCATTAGAAGTTGTAGGATGCGTTTTGAGTGTCAAATTTCGTGTTCACGGATTGGGTTGCGTAGGTGTTTTGGGGTGTTTGTTTGAGTTGAATCAGTGTTTTAGCATCCTAGGAATGGGTCTTGAAGTAGAATTAAGCCACAAGTGTAGAGAATTCCGTTTGTTTACGATTCGAGCACCTACACGGACCCGAAGCCGAACCCGTACACGAGGTCCGTGCCCTTTTTCTTTCAAAATTCGAATTTCCAGCATGTGGACCCCTACCCGGACCCTTACACGGTGTCCGTGTACCCTTTTTTTTAAAAAAATTATTATTATTTTTATTTTTTTATATGAATATAAAATATAAGATTTGTTTTGTGGTTATGAATATAAATTATATGATTTGTTTGTGGTTATGAATATAAAACATAGGATTTGGTTTGGGGTTTTATGTCATGGTTTAGTACGATGATTAAACGAGGTCAAGCCCCGAGTGATCTAGAATTTCATAAGCTATTTATTTACTTCGGTGGTGAGCATGAGCACCTACATCTAAGCTATGAAAGATAAGTTTTTGAATTCATGTAAGTATGTACAACAGTTTCCCAAAGCGATATCCAACAAACCCCTCAACGCTACGTAAGTAAGTTCGACGTGCAAAAGAAAATATTTTAAGTTTTTGAGGTATGCTAAATGTCTTGTGACCAAATTATGAACGGGTTTGGAAGTCAGTGAACGTGGCCGAGGACCTCTCCACCCCGGTAAAGTATGACTGGGTTTTGATCAGGATTGGAAAGAGGTAAAGTATGACCAGGGACCAATCCACCCGGTAAAGTATGACCGAGGATCTTATGTATGTGGTAGTGGACATCTCTGCCAGCCCAGTACTGTGGTTTAGTCTAATAAGGCGCTGTTGTGTATTGGTTACTTGCTTTGAAACATATCTCTACGCAAAATGATGTTATGTATGCTCAAGTATGTATGATGAAAGTATGTTTAAGAAAAGTCTTCTGATGATGGCACGCCTATGTTTATGCTATTACGTTCAAGTTTCAAGTCTGTAAGCTCTACTTTAAAGATGCATGTGATTTTATTATGTAGTACTTTCTATCTCAAGTTTATACATGTTGAGTTTTTAGACTCATTAGACTTGATCGATGCAGGTGAGGATGACATTGAGGAGACGAAGGGTGAGGACCAATGAGCTGACTTGGACTGCGCAAGAGGCTAAATCCGAGGACTGCTCATGTTTTTATGAATATTTTTATGCATGTTGTTTCAAATACTCTGATTTTTCATAAAGTGGTTTATGATGTTTAAACGATTAATACTTTTGACAAACTTGGTTGTGGTTGTTTTTATTGCAAAGGTTCCTAGATGAGCAAGTTATTTTAATGCAAATTTGAAAATTTATTTTGTATTTAAGAAAATTTTAATTTTTCCGCAAATTTTAAAATATTTAGAAGTACGGTATGTTACAGTTGGTATCAGAGCGGTGTTCTTGTAAAGGGTTATGTCTACTGTCAGTTGCGAGAAGCTTACGAAGTCACACCTCAACTCTGTAAGTTTTAAGGTTTTAAATTATTCTATGTAATAAGCATCAAGTCATGATTTCAGCCTGTGCATATTTAAATTCAAATTACGTGCATCTTATGTCATGATATTATGTTCATGCATGTTGGGTTATGTGTGGGGTAAATGTTGGAAGAGTATGCCTGCCAGACGTAGGATTGTGAGTGAAGCAGGCGATGAGAATAGGGAACCCCAGGATGGGGAGAGGGTCAATCCTCCTCGTCAACCCCCAGATATGCAGGCTTAGATGCTTGCAGGAATGACCAGTTATTCGCACAGTTTGCGGTAAACCAGACTGCAGTAGAGACAGGGGCAAGGCCCAGACCTGAGGCAGTTTACGAGAGGTTTAGGAGGATGGTTCTGAAGGAGTTCTTGGGGACTACTGACCCGATGATAGCGGAAGGATGGATTAAGTCCATCGAGGTAAGCTTAGCGTTTATGGAGCTGCAGGATGCAGACAGAGTTATATGTGCCACCTTCTTGTTGATTGGAGACGCTAGGATTTGGTGGGAAAGCGCGTCAGTGTCAGTGAACTTACAAACACTGACATGGAATGGGTTTAAGGAGGTTTTCTACTCCAAGTACTTCACTGAAGAAGTACGCTCCCGATTGACCATGGAGTTCATGTCGCTGCGACAGGGAGACAACATTGTGGCAGACTTCGTTAGGAAGTTTGAGAAAGGGTGTCACTTTGTGCCCCTAATTGCTAACGATGCCCGAGAGAATATGAGGCATTTTATGGATGGTTTGCGGTCGATCTTGCGTCGTGATGTCAGGGTTGCTGGTCCTACAACTTATACAGTTGTCGTGTCGAGAGCTTAGGAAGCAGGGAAGGACTAGAGGACATTGAGGTCGATAGGCATGGCAAGAGGCCGTATCAGGCACCTTATTTTTAGGAGTCTTTGTAAATCATTAAGAAACTTAGGATTAAGTATATATGAGTACTGGAATTAGGTTATCTAAGACTACTTGAGTTGTGTAAGTTTTAATTTCAAGTTTTATGAAATATGTGATCATACGGGGATATTGGGTGAAATAAAAACAAAAAGAAATTAATTGTATTCAACATAGGTTATCAATGGTCGAATATTAAGATTTTTATCAAGTAAGAAATCGAAAATCTTTATATGAGGATTCGAGAATTCTGTGGGTTATAAGTGAAGTTCATTTATTAGAATTAGTACATCGTTAACAACGGGAAACTTATTAAGCTTTATACGTTATAATGAATTAAGTATTGATGATATGTCAAAGTTTGACATTCGTTCCAATGAGGAAGGTTTAAGTGTCTTAGGCCTCAACTATAATGTAATTGAGAAGGAAATAGTTTAAGCATGTGTTTGATGCTAGGATTGTTTTATTATCTAAGCAGAATATCAATATTGTATATTTTGAGGGTTTTATGGATTAATGTTACTAGAAATTTAAAATTAGCAACAATTTTTATTTGGGATGTACTTATGAATAGCTAATTTACGTAAGTTTGGTGTCGTAAGGTAAATATTCGATTCAAGGATGGTAGGTCAATATTATTACGGGGTTAAGGTAAGGTTTAACTTTTGAGTATAGTACCAAGGATAGAAGTTGATCAGTAGCTTTTGGTGCTAAGATTTCTTAGGTTGAACTGCATAAATACTAATGTAATAGATCGATGAACATTACGGGTGTATTATAAGGAAAGTAAGATACGACAAGTTTCAACCTCCATTTATAATATTGGGAATTGTGAAAAAAGTCAGAATTCGAGATCATAGTAAAGTAAAATTAAGATAGCCTTCAGGACTAGATATGGGCATTACGAGTTGTTAGTGATGCCGTTTGGATTGAAAAATGCTCCAGCGATTTTATGGACATCATGAACCGAGTATTTCAGCCCTACCTAGATCAGTTCGTCATAGTGTTCATTGACGATATTCTCATATACTTGAAGAGCCATGAGGAGCACCGTCAACATTTGGGTACAGTTTTGCAGGTCTTGCAGAGTCACAAGTTGTTTGCAAAATTTATTAAGTGTGAATTCTGTTTGGAGAAGGTAGCGCTTTTTTGTCATATAATATCTAGCAGTGGTATCGAAGTGGATCCCGCTAAGGTAGCAGCAGTTAAGGAATGGGTTGAACCGAAGAATGCTTCTGAGATCCGCAGTTTCCTAGGTCTAGCAGGCTACTACAGGAAATTTATTCACGAATTTTCTTCGGTAGCAGTGCCACTCACTTCATTGACTAAGAAGAATGCTAAATTCATTTAGAGTGGCGAGTGTCAGAAAAGCTTTGACACTTTGAAGCAATCTCTTATTTCAGCGCCAGTGTTAGCCATGCCAGCAGGTCAAGGCAATTTTGTGTTGTACACCGATGCTTCTAAGCTCGGGTTAGGCGCAGTGTTGATGCAGCATGGTCGGGTTATAGCTTATGCCTCCAGACAGTTGAGGGTGCATGAGAATAACTACCCGACTCATAATCTTGAGTTAGTCGCCGTTGTCTTTGCGTTGAAGATATGGAGACATTACTTGTACGCCGAGAAATGCCAGATATTTACTGATCACAAGAGTCTCAAATATTTCTTCACGTAAAAATAACTGAATATGAGACAAAGACGGTGGTTAAAGTTGGTAAAAGAATAAAATTGTGAGATTAGCTACCATCCGGGGAAAGCTAATGTTGTGGCAGACACCTTGAGAAGTTGCCGTCGTAGCACAATTGTCAGTGCAGAGATCTCTTCAGTCAGAAATTCAGAGATTTGGGTTAGAGGTTTATCATAAGGGCAGAGCTCCTAAGCTATCTAATCTGACAGTACAGTCTTCGTTGCTAGACCGAATCCGTAGAGGTCAATCTTCAGATGAGCAGTTGCAGAAATGGAGACTAAGGATGAAGCCAAAGGCAGTGTACTCTACACAGTGTCCGATGGTATAGTAAAATACAGAGGGAGGATGTGGGTGCATAGGGTTGATTCGATCAGAGAGGATATTCTCACAGAGGCACATACATCTCCATATTCCAACCACCCAAGAGGTACCAAGGTGTACAAGGATTTGAAAATTTTGTATTGGTGGCCAGGTATGAAGAGAGACATCCGTCGATTTGTGTCTGAATGTCTCACTTGTCAGCAGGGGAAGGCAGAGCATCAGAGGCCAGCAGTGATGCTTAAGCCACTCCCTATCCTCGAGTGGAATTGGGAGAATATCACCATGGATTTCGTTGTTGGTTTGTCGAGGTCGGTCAGAGGATCCAATGCCATTTGGGTTATTGGATTGACTTACTATGTCGGCACACTTCTTGCCAGTGAAGACGACTTTCTCCATGACGCAGTATGCGGAGCTCTATATCAGGGAGATAGTTCGATTGCAAGGAATCTCAGTTTCTATTGTGTCCGACAGGGTCCCGAGATTCACATCGTCCTTTTGGAATATTTTACATGCAGCCATGGGGACGAAGTTGGTATTCACTACAGCATTTCACCCTCAGACAGATGACCAGTCTGAGCGAGTAATCCAGATCTTGGAGGATTTGTTGAGAGCTTGTGTAATTGATTTCCATGGGAATTGGAAATCGAAGATACCTCTAGTGGAGTTTACCTACAAAAACAACTTCCAATCATCTATTGGAATGGCTCCCTATGAGGCATTGTATGGGAGGAAGTGCAGATCGCCGATTCATTGGGATGAAGTCGGTGAGAGATCAGAACTTGGTCCAGAGATTGTTCAGCAGACTGCAGATGTGGTGGTCAAGATTCGAGACAGGATGAAGACCGCCCAGAGTCGTCAAAAGAGTTATGCTGACAAGAGGAGGAGGGATCTCGAGTTTGCTGTAGGAGATCACGTTTTCGTGAAGATAGCACCCATGAAGGGTGTTATGAGATCTGGGAAGAGAGGCAAGCTTAGTCCGAGATTTATTTGACTGTTCGAGATTCTTGACATAGTTGGGACACTAGCTTATCGTGTAGCCTTACCGCCGAATCTGGCTGGTGTACACAATGTGTTCCATGTCTCCATGTTGAGGAAGTACATAGAGAATCCTTTGCATGTTTTAAACTATGAGCCGTTGCAGCTTGCTCCAGATCTGTCGTATGAGGAAAGACCTGTCCAAATCCTAGACCGACAGCAACGGAGACTTCGGAACAAAGTAACCAAACTTGTCAAAGTCTCGTGGCTGAATCAATCAGTGGAGGAGGCCACTTGGGAGACCGAGGCAGATATGAGAAATCACTACCCGGATCTCTTTGGTAAATTTAATTTCGAGGACGAAATTTATATAAGTGAGGGAAGAAATGTAGAGCCCAAAATCAGTACACGTAAAACCCATGCATTTATTTAAATGATTTAAATTTAAAATGATTTTTAGTGATGCACGATTTATTTAATTGCATTATTTTAAATTATTTATGTTTCTGTGATGCACATTAAAATGTTTCTCGAGTTTCATGTTTCAGGCGATTATTCGATGCGATATCAAGGAAAAGAGACCGACGAAGATTTTTGCAATTTTAAAATGTGGTATTTTATTTTAAGTTAAGTTTGGGACATTTAAATGATTTATTAAGTTGTTAGCATTTTTAAAACCTAATTTGTTATTAGGTGATTTTAAAGTTCAAAGTTTTAAAAGCTTATCAATGGTGTGTGTTATTTTTAAGTAGGGAAAAACTTTGTGAAATTAATTAGGGTTAACATTTTTATCAGTAATTTAAATAGGTAATTAAGCAATTTTATCCTCTATAATCATACTAAATTCACACACGCACACACTTTCTCACACACTCACTCACGTAAATCACACAACACACACTTATACAATTCATTTCTTTTTTCTTTAAAAGAAAAGCTAGGGTTCTTGTCTCTAGTAGTAGCCGCCCCTCTCCTTTGAAATTTTTCCAGCAATTCTCATTCGTTTTCTTCAAGAAAATAGTGTCACGTTCGTCCCGGATCAATCCTCGCATCTTTCCAGCTTCGGTGTCGTCGTTTCGTTAACTTTAAATATCAAAAAGCATGTATATTCATTCGTTTATGCATCGATCTTGTCAAAGTATTTGTTGTTATGTTTATTATGTGTAAAAATTCATGTATGTTGTACAAAGTTTGAGCAAAAATATGTTGGAACTATTTTGCAACGATTTTAGATCTGAAAACTCGAAATTTGCTGTAATTTTAAATAGTGAGACTTTTCGGTCGATTTTCTGGAAACACTTCCAATATATAAAACGTAGAACATTTTCACGTTCGATTTGACAGTAAATTCTAAATATTTGGATAAGAAATGAGTGAGTTATGATCGTTTTCGTGGAACTGCTCAAACTGCATTTTTCTGAAAAATGCGTTCTTGAAGTTTTATTGTCGCAAGTTTTGTTGGAGATCGACGGGTGTTCGCTGTTGTGTTTAAGTATGTTGAGTATGATGTTGGAATGGTTTTTGGTGTGTCGGTTCGTATCAATAGGTGCTTGTATGCATTAGAAGTCGTACGATGCGTTTTTGGTGTCAAATGTCGTGTTCACGGATTGAGTTACGTCGTTTGTGATGCGTAGGTGTTTTGGGGTGTTTTTTTGAGTTGAATAAGTGCCTTAGCATACTAGGAATGGGTCTTGAGGTAGGATTAAGTCACAAGTGTAGAGAATTCTGTTTGTTTACGATTCCAGCACCTACACGAACCCGAAGCCGGACCAGTACACGGTGTCCGTGTCCTTTTTCCTTCAAAATGCGAATTTTCAGCATGTACCCGGACCCCTACTCGGACCCTTACACGGGGTCCGAGTACCCATTTTTTTTAAAAAAATTATTATTATTTTATTTTTTTTATATGAATATAAAATATAGGATTTGTTTTGTGGTTATGAATATAAATTATATGATTTGTTTTGTGGTTATGAATATAAAATATAGGATTTGGTTTGGGGTTTTATGTCATGCTTTAGTACGATGATTAAACGAGGTCAAGCCCCGAGTGATCTAGAATGTCATAAGCTATTTATTTACTTCGGTGGTGAGCATGAGTACCGAAGCATGAAAGATAAGTGTTTGAATTCATGTTAGTATGTACAGCAGTGGCCCCAAGCGATATCCAATGAATCCCTCAACGCTACGAAAGTATGTTCGACGTGCAAAAGAAAATATTTTAAGTTTTTAAGATATGCTAAATGTCTTGTGACCAAATTATGAACGGGTTTAGAAATCGGTGAACGTGGCCGATGACCTCTCCACCCTGGTAATGTATGACCGGGTTTTGATCAGGATTGGAAAGCAGTAAATAATGACCAGTGACCAATCCACTCGGTAAAGTATGACCGGGGATCTTATGTATGTGGTAGTGGACATCCCTGCCAGCCCAGTACTGTGGTTTAGTCTAATAAGGCGTTGTTATGTATGGGTCACTTGCTTTAAAACATATCTCTACATAAAATGATGTTATGTATGCACAAGTATGTATGATGCAAGTATGTTTAAGAAAAGTCTTCTGATGATGGCACGTCTATGTTTATGCTATTACGTTCAAGTTTCAAGTATGTAAGCTCTACTTTAAAGATGCATGTGGTTTTATTATGTAGTACTTGCTATCTCCAGTTTATAATGTTGAGTCTTTTGACTTACTAGACTTGATCGATGCAGGTAATGATGACTTTGAGGAGACGAAGGGTGGGGACCAATGAGATGGCTTGGACTGCGCAGGAGGCTAAACCCGAGGACCGCCCATGTTTTTATGAATATTTTTATGCATGTTGTTTCAAATACTCTGATTTTTCATGAAGTGGTTTATGATGTTTAAACGGTTAATACTTTTGGCAAACTTGATTGTGGTTGTTTTTATTGCAAAGGTTTCTAGACGAGCAAGTTATTTTAATGAAAATTTGAAAGTTTATTTTGTATTTAAGAAAATTTTAATTTTTCCGCAAATTTTAAAATATTTAAAAGTACAGTACGTTACACACTAGGTGCGAATGATGCAAGTGAGCATGATGTTTATGATGATATGGGAGGACTTGATGGTTGAACTAGCTGGATTGATGGTGCACATAACCCAAGGACCTTCTGCTAGTTTTTCCGCATTAGTATGATTTTAAAGGTTTTATGACGTTTATGATTTTTATGCTTTTGAGTGGTTTTGAGATGATTTATTGTAGAGGCCCGTATTCCGTACTTGTAAATTTGCAGAAATAATTTAAAAATTTTCTTTAAAAATAAATAACTTGCCTCATTCATAAAATAAACGGATAAAAGTTTTAATGTTAAAATAGCAGCGGAAGTAAATACTATTTCAAAACAACTTAAAATATTTCATCGTGATAAAATGAGTTTGAGCATAAAATGATAAATAAATTGAAGAATGAGTTTCTCAGGTTCCTACTACTACCGACCCACGCTAGCTCACTGGTCCCCGCCCTCAGTCTCGACCTCGTCAGTAAATATAAATACGTGCATATCAGAAAATCATACGTAAAAAGTTTTGCTCAATAGAGCTCTGTCGTAATATATCATATCGTAATTTTCTGTAGAGATAATGTTTCTACGCAAGTGGCCCATAACATAACATGAATCGTCTGATCAGACTAAACCACAGTATACTGGGTGGTAGAGAACACCACAGCCCTTGGACTGGATGTCCGTACCCATACATAAACATAAACCGGTCGTAAGTCACAAGGTGAAGCAGTCCCATAAGCGTAAGATGGCCACAAGACATATCGCATATATCTCAAAAATAAACATTTTATATTATGTACGTAATATAATTATAACCTTGTTTTACCGAAAGGGGTTGGATTGTTCTCAGGCTTGCTGTGACCTAATTCTATAATGAGAAACATATAAATAAACTTAACTTGACGGACACTTCAAAATCGAACTAAAAACGAGACTATTACGCCCAAAAAACTTAATATTCAACCATGGCTTCATACCAGCCCGAACCGACATTGAACCATCATTTAGCCATGATTAAAATACACCTAAAATACTGGAGAACATGACCCAAGGTTTTAGTACACAAAAATATTTGAATGGTGGCCAAAATCGTGAAACGCTCTTTCGAGAGTCACTTTGGCACATTGCACCGTAAATTCTCGTACGACCTCTAAACTTAACCAAATAACAAACGGCCAAAAACATGACCTTCCTAACTTAATGAGGTACTGTCAGTCCAAGGCCCTAGGCTAAAAGCCAAAAAAGACTCGAAACAAGCCTCTGAACCGAAGCTCAAAGCTGCTGTAAAAAAAAATACAGCAGCAGCTGCTGTGCTTCCTTGTTTCGTTTCCAAGGCTTATGGCCATTGGGGGTTGAACGACTAACCAGAGCCTCTTCCCAACATCCTAAGGCATGGCTTGGACCATGGATAATGGCTACAAGCCAACCACAAACCAAGCAAATCCATAGGACAACGCCAAGCTCCACCCGAGAACACCATGTGTTGTACGTGGGGGGTGTTGCTTGTTCTTGCTGTAATGTATCATTCCAGTGGCCATATGATCTACCATGGCTTGATCTAGACATCATGAGGTATTGTGTGAACCATGTCTTAGGGCTAAAAAGCCTACAATATCCACCCAACACCAAAAGCCGAAACCACTCCTGCAGGACACAAAAAGAGATCGAAGGGGCACTTGTCTCGTTTTGTTTTAAAATCAATGGGACCATGAACCAGGCCTTGAAATACCATCTTGGTCATGTCCTAGACATGATAAGGAAGGGTTCAAACCATGGTTATAGGCCCCAGGCCAACCAAGATCCGAACCCTCGCCTTAGACAAACAAGAAGAGAAATCGAGACTCAACAATTGCAACTATGGAGAGTTGCTGTCAAATCTCTTCCGTCAGCGTGTATGGGTTGGAACCAATTGACTACCATGACTCTAACATGTCCTAGTACATGTCTAGATGCAGCCTTGAACGCCTGGAACCGAGCCAAACCCTGAAACCATCAAAACAATACCAAACGTGAAGCCTGAAGAGAAGCCGAAAAAAATCTGCATACAAATTTTCGAAGGTGATGTGATGATTTCGGTTTTGCCAATAAAATCGTGTACATGTGATGTTTAAAAATAATTACGGGCGAGTAGTTAGTGGTCAATAGCACCTCAACAGCACACCCCAACCGAGGATTCAAGCTATACATAAAGTGAAAGTAAAGAAACTCATTTCGCAAAAGCTTTGACTGTATCTCTTATGTTATATAACAGTGATCTGATTATTGCCTATTCTAGCAAAATCTCAATAATGTATTTTCCTAATGACATACATAAGAAAATACAAAAATTCAATGGTTTTAATAAACTCCCTACAGTAGACTATGGAGTGAATGATTTGATCAATGAATATTCGATTCTTTCATCAATGTGAAATCAATTCACACCAATTCTTCCATTTTTCATATACAAAAACCCATGCCATTATATATCATTTACAATAAGTTCTTTCAAAATTTACTATTATTTTTTCATACGCGCAGTAATCGTAGATATATTACCAATTAGGTTTTATATGACTTGATTGAAGAGAAAAAAATAACATATACATGCCTGGAATTTGTTTGAAAAAAAAACAAACTATTACGATGGACGCGGCGCGGCGGAGACGGAGTTCTTTCTTACTTGTTTTCTCTCTTATTTTTCCTCTTGCTTCTCTCGATTTTTCCGAAGGTTTTACTCTAAAATTCCGAGAAAGAGGATAGGAGAGAAGGCTAGGGAATGAATGGGAAGTTTGCAAGATAAAAAGGAGAAATAAATCTTGCTATCCTTTGATTTTGTGAGATAAGGAATGATAATGATATCAAGAGATTTGAGGGATATTTAGGAGGTGTGGCCGATTTATTGCTTATCAAAACAAAGGAGAATATTGCTTAATTATTAATTTTTGTTGATTAAAAGGTGGGGGAATTATCTACCAAAAAAGGATAAGGAAGGAATAAAAAATGGTGAGTTGTCAAACTTAATTAAATCTACCAAGGGGGTGGCCGAATTCTATGATTAAGATGGGGTAAAATATTTCTTAATTATTAAATTTTATCTCCTAAAAGTTTTAAACACTAATTATGTATTTTAGTGAAATAATAAATTAATTTGGGATAGTAATTTTCTTGCATGCATGACTAATTCTTTAAAATAAATTACTAACATGTTAAGTTACAATTTTTTAAATAAAATAAGCCTAGATTAATTTATATTAATTGGTCATACATTTTAATTTAGGCTTTTAATTAAATTATTGGACATAAAGGAACTTATTTACTACTTAACTCCAATTAATTAATTAATTAAATCTCTAAACATTCTTTTTCATTAAAATAAATTATTCTTCATCTTAAATAAATTCTAGGAATGTTTTCTTATCCTTACATTTTATCTCAATATTCCAACTCCGGTCCGGCCTCGCTTATTTAACCGAAAAGATAACAACTAAACTTTTGTTTAAAATAAATTATCATGACTAAACAACTTTTAATGTAGTATCCCGACTCCTAATTTGAGTTAATTATTGGATTAATTATTTTCGGTAGGATCGGAAGGACCGAACCGGGTTCGGATCGTCCGAAGAGGGTTCGGAGCGTCCGAAGGTGGTTCGGATCGTCCGAGACAGGTGGCTGTACTCGTGGAAGTCATGCAAGGTTCGGATCGTCCGATCAGGGTTCGGACCGTCCGAAGTGTACCGGATCGGATCGTACGAAGTGGTTCGGAGCGTCCGAACATTGGCTATAAATAGAGGCGCGAGGCTTCATTTGTGACTCGCCATTTCAGAGTGTTCCAGAGCATTTCAGTCGTTTCTGACAGGTTCTAGTCTTTTTCCGAGGTTCGGGCACTAGCGGGGAGATACTAGTGTTGTAGCGGAGCTGTGCTCTAGTTTGGAGCTAGCGGCACCAGTGGGCTGACTGCGGACGCAGGCGTGAGTCTAGGACTGATTGTTAGGATCTGCTGGTTTGAGGTACGAAAGTACTATCCGAGATATCCTGGTCGAGTATACATTCTTATATGTGTTGCATGATTATCTGCTGCATTATTATATGTCATATAATACATGTTATTATGTCACGTTTTATGATGCATGTTGCATTTCATGTTGAGCCGTATCTCCTTCGAGATAGCCTTTACTGTTGAGCTGTATCTCTTTCGAGATAAGCTATATCTTGTGGGGCCGCTCAGCCCTATCTTGTGGACGCATGGACACCGAGAGTATACAGTGGCCGACGGGTCGGGAGGGCTTCGGTGATCCGGGACATTTTAGGTCCACGTCTGTTCTTGTAGTGGATGCAGTGACCCAGAGGAGTACCGCGCGGCACTATCCACTTGGCGCCTCTAGACTGAGCATTTTGAGATCCTTTGTTACTCCTGTTTCTTGACTACCCTGGTATCATATCATAGCATGTGCATTTCATATAGGCTTGTATACTCATGCTTTTGTACTGGGCGTTCTTATCGCTCACGTCCTCGGTTTTGTTTATCTTGGACACCCCATTCCCACGGGGCAGGCCTCAGGTTGGATGGCTCAGGAGGAGGAGGAGGACGTTGAGTAGCCGGTGGAGTTATTTATTCAGTACTCTTTGATTCGATATGGTTGTACCGTATACTTTCTTTTCATTCTGAGTTGTTATGGATTTTCGATGGGGTTGTATAACTATCATTTGTTGACCTTTTCCGCTATTATCTCTGATTGTTATTAATTAAGTTAAGTTGCATGCTTAGTTCTTGATTAGTAGGTGATTCTGGAACGGGTCACTACAAGGAGTTATTTATTCAGTACTCTTTGATTCGATATGGTTGTACCGTATACTTTCTTTTCATTCTGAGTTGTTATGGATTTTCGATGGGGTTGTATAACTATCATTTGTTGACCTTTTCCGCTATTATCTCTGATTGTTATTAATTAAGTTAAGTTGCATGCTTAGTTCTTGATTAGTAGGTGATTCTGGAACGGGTCACTACATTTAAAATGCTTTAAATATAAAAGAAATCATTTTAATTTAAATAATAGTAATTATGCATGGCTTATACGTAATCTGATTTAACGGGCTCTACAACTCTCCCCCCTCAAAGAAATTTCGTCCTCGAAATTAAAACTCATCGAATAACTTAGAGTACCGACTCCTCATCTCTGGTTCAGATTCCCATGTAGCTTCCTCCTCCGAATGATTAAGCTATTTGACTTTCACTAGCTTCACCAGTCTGTTCCGAAGCTTCTTCTCCTGTCTGTCTAATATTTGCACGGGTCTTTCTTCATAAGACAGGTTCGGAGTGAGCTGCAACAGTTCGAAATTAAAGATATGCGAAGGATTCGCTATATACTTCCTCAGCATAGAGACGTGGAACACATTGTGTATACACGATAAGCTAACGTCCCAACCCTGTCGAGGATCTCAAATGGTCCGATGAATCTCGGACTGAGCTTTCCTTTCTTCTCGAATCGCATGACACCTTTCATAGGTGCTATCTTCACAAAAACATGGTCACCGACGGCAAACTCTAGGTCTCTTCTCCTCTGATCCGCATAGCTCTTCTGTCGACTCTGAGTAGTCCTCATCCTATCACGGATCTTGACTACTACATCGGTAGCCTGCTGAACGATCTCCGACCCAATTCTGATCTTTCCCCTACATCCCAATGAACAGGCGATCTGCACTTACGACCATACAGTGCTTCATACGGAGCCATACCTATATATGACTGAAAACTGTTGTTATACGTGAACTCTACCAATGGAAAATTCGACTCCCAACTCCCTGAGAAATCAATGACACAAGCACGGAGAAGATCTTCCAAAATCTGGATAACTCTCTCTGACTGCCCATCTGTCTGAGGGTGGAAAGCTGTGCTAAACAACAACTTCGTACCCATAATCGAATGCAAACTCTTCCAAAATGAGGAAGTGAATCTAGGATATCGGTCAGACACGATAGAAACGGGAATACCATGAAGTCTGACTATCTCTCGGATATACAACTCTGCATACTGAATCATGGTGAAATTCGTCTCAATGGGCAAGAAGTGCGCTGATTTGTTAATACGATCAACAATCACCAGATAGCATTTGACCCTCTGGTTGACTTCGGCAAACCTACCACGAAGTCCATGGTAATATTCTCCCACTTCCACTCGGGAATAAGAAGAGGCTTGAGCAAGCCTGCTGGTTTCTGATGCTCCTTTTTCACTAGTTGGCACGTCAGACACTCGGATACAAAACTTCTGTTATCCTTCTTCATTCCGGGCCACCAATACAACAACTGCATATCTTTTTACATCTTCGTACTCCCAGGATGAATAGAGTACGGTGACATATGGGTCTCAGATAAAATATCTGCTCGAATAGAATCACTGCTAGGAACCCAAATTCTGTCTCGATATCTCACAATACCGTCGCTAACTGTATACAAAATACTGCCCTTGGACTCATCTCTCTGCCTCCACTTTGCCAACTGTTCATCTGCTGACTGTCCACTGCGAATACGGTCTGGAAGAGAAGACTGAATCGTCAAAGTAGATAGACTGGGAACTCTACCTCGAGGATATGTCTCTAGATCAAACATCTGCATCTCACACTGAAGGGGTCTCGAAATCACCAAATGAGCCATCACTGCGACTTTCCTGCTCAGTGCATCCGCAACTAAATTAGCTTTGCCCGGGTGGTAGCTAATGTCACAGTCATAGTCCTTCACTAGCTCCAACCAACGCCTCTAACGCATATTCAGCTCTTTCTGCGTAAAGAAGTACTTGAGGTTCTTATGGTCGGTAAAGATCTGTCACTTCTCTCCGTACAAATAATGCATCCAATCTTCAAGAAAAATACTACGGCTTCCAATTCTAGATCGCGGGTAGGGTAATTCTTCTCATGGATTTTCAACTGACGAGAAGCATACGCTATCACCTTCCCATGCTTCATCAACACTGCGCCTAGACCAAACTTCGAAGCATCGGTATACAAAAGAAAGTCTCCGGGCCATGACAGCATGGACAATACTGGTGCTGAGATAAGAGCTTGCTTCAAAGTATCGAAGCTTTTTTGACACTCATCGCTCCACACAAATTTCGCATTCTTCTTCGTCAACGACGTGAGTGGAACTGCGATAGAGGAGAATCCGTGAATAAATTTCCGATAATATCCTGCTAACCCAAGGAAACTACGGATCTCAGATGCATTCTGCAGCACAACCCAATCCCTGACTGCTGCAACTTTCGCTGGGTCTACCTCGATACCGCTGCTAGAAACGACGTGGCCTAAGAATGCCACCTTCTCTAATAAAAACTCGCACTTACTGAACTTTTCGAACAACTTGTGCTTTTGCAAGGTCTGCAAAACTGAGGTCAGATGTCTGCTGTGCTTCTCGTGATTCTTGGAGTAGACGAGAATGTCATCTATGAATACTATCACGAACTGATCAAGATACTGCTAAAATACGCTATTCATGAGATCCATGAAGATCGTTGGCGCATTCGTCAAACCGAACGGCATCACAAGGAACTCGAAGTGGCCATAACGAGTCCTAAAATCAGTCTTGAGAACATCGGCATCTTTAACCCTCAACTGGTGATAACCAGAACGCAGATCAATCTTTGAGAATACCGAAGCTCCCTATGACTGATCAAATAAATCTTCAATCCTCGGAAGTGGGCATTTGTTCTTCACTGTAACCTTGTTCAACTCCCGGTAATCAATACAGAGTCTTATAGAACCATCCTTCTTCTTCACAAACAAGACTGGCGTGCCCCATGGCGAAAAACTCGGGCGAATGAACTCCTTGTCAAGAAGTTCCTGAATCTGCTTCTTAAGTTCTACCATCTCTGTCGGTGCTAATCGGTATGGTGCTTTTGAGATCGGTGTCGTACCTGGCATCAGCTCAATAGAAAACTCCACCTCTCGCTCGGGTGGCATACCAGAGACGTCCTCAGGAAAAACGTCTAGAAAATCCTTAACAATTGGGACATCGGAGGCTGACTGACTGGGTGCGTCGGGAACAGATACAAAAGTCGCTAAAAACGCCTGACACCCTCTATTCATGAGCTTCCTAGCCTGGGCACAAGGTATAATGCGTGGTAAAGGAAAGTACATGTCTGGCTCGAATAAGAACTGTTCTCTCCCCGGCGGTCGGACTAGCACAGATCTCAGCTGGAAGTCGATCAAAACTCTGTTCCTTAATAGCCAGTCCATTCCCAGAATGATGTCAAACTAGTCCATTCCCAGAATGATGTCAAACTCTGGCATCGGCATCACGATCAGATCCGCATAAACAAGATTGCCATGAAGTTCGAGGTCTATGTCTCGGATCACATTAGTGGCTGTCAGCTCCTCTCCAGAAGGCAGCACTACCGAATACGATGTATCTAGCCCAATGGTCTTGACCTTGAGGAAATTCGCAAAGACCTCTGAAATGAACGAATGATTAGCCCTTGAATCAATCAAGGCTTTGGTAGCCAAACCAGCTATAAAATTTCTCCCTGAAAGATTGGAACACCATGCTGAACCCAATAGATACGAGAACTAACTTATAGACATGCGAATGCCAAAGTTCTTCTAATCTAAATTCCCGAACTAACACTGATTAGAGCATGCAATCTTATCACAAATTCTATGTTCAAAATCTCAACCCAAAACCTCGAAACATTGAATTTCAAATATAAACTTAAAGCTTTTAAGATACCTGTCATGAGCATGGTCTCCGGGTTCGTCTCCGCTGCATGGAGAGCAAGAACTCTGCCTTGGGTAGGCAGACTCCCCTGAGGGCAATTCTTCAGTAAGTGGTCCGGAATACCACACTTGTAGCACTTCCCTGAGCCATACATACAAGCTCCAGCATGACGACGCGTGCACTTAGCACAGACTGGTACTCAACGGTCCTCGGGACTGCCCGTCCCTGCTGCTGATGTTGTCCTCTATTCTTGGGTGGGCCATGGAAAGGCCTCTTATTCTAATGCTGCTGCTGAGGAAGGCGGTGCGGCACTTGGACTGGTCGCTTGCCCTGGCGGTCTCTCTATATCATTCTGGTCTTGCTCTGCAGCTAGAGCCCTGGAGACAGCGACATCATAAGTCGTAGGGCCAGCCACCCTAACATCACGGAGCAAGATCGGCCGTAGACCATCCAGAAAATACCTCAATTTGGCTCCAGCATCATTTTTGCAATCAGGGGCACGAAATGGTCACCCCTCTCAAACTTACGGATGAACTACGTAACAGTCATATCTCCCTGCCTCAGGGTCATTATCTCCCTGGTCAACCAGGAACGCACCTCGTCAGTAAAATATTTAGAGTAGAATACCTCTGTGAAGCGCGTCCAGCTCAGAGTAGCCAAGTTCAAGGCTACGGATGCTCCTTCCCACCATAAACGGGCGTCTCCTCCAAATAGATAGGTTGCACAACGAAACCTATCTTCGTTTCCAAGCTCCATGAACTCGAATATAACCTAGAGGGACTTAACCCAGCTCTCGGCAATCATGGGATCTGCCGTCCTGAGAACTCTTTCGGCCTCATCTTCATGAACCGCTCATAAGTAGCCTCAGGCCCCGTCGGCCTGGTTGCGACAGCGTTGTTCCCCGCAAACTGTGCGAAGAACCTAGTCATCCCAGCTAACATCTGGGCGTTCATGTCCGATGGTGGGGATGGAGGTAAATCTCTCTCCTGTCTAAGTTCCTCACCGTCCTCATGACGATGCTCATCATCTCTCACGCGCTCAAGAATGCGTCTAGGAGACATAATGTTCCATACATAACCCATACGTAACTAACCTACATAGTTTCTATTATTTCTTTAAATTTGAATAAATACTGCATAATCATAATCTTGATGTAAATCATTTCATGAAAACATGCTGTCAAAATATTTCATTCTTTAAACGAATTGCGTAAACGTAAAACTTACAGACCGAAGACGTCACTTCGTGAGCTTCTCGAGATCATTATTAGTACAACCCTTTACCAGAACATAGGCTCTGATACCAACTGTAGAGGCCCGTATTTCGTACTTGTAAATTTGCGGAAATATTTTAAAAAATTTCTTTAAAAGTAAATAACTTGCCTCATCCGTAAAATAAACGGATAAAAGTTTTAATATTAAAATAGCAGAGGAAGTAAATACTGTTTCAAAACCACAACTTAAAATATTTCATCGTGATAAAATGAGTTTTAGCATAAAATGATAAATAAACTGAAGCATGAGGTCCTCGGGTTCCTACTACTGCCGACCCAAGCTAGCTCACTGGTCCCCGCCCTCAGGTTCGACCTCATCAGTACCTACAACAATCAAGTCTAGTGAGTCTAAAGACTCAGCATGCATATATCGTGAATAACAAGTAAATATATCATAAAATTTGGCGTAACGTAAAAATATCGTATCATAGATCATAAGGTGAAAATCATGTCATGAGTAATTATAAATACGTGCATATCAGAATATCATACGTAAAAGTTTTGCTCAATAGAGCTCTGTCGTAACATATCATATCGTAATTTTCTGTAGAGATAATGTTTCTACGCAAGTGGCCCATAACATAACATGAACCGTCTGATCAGACTAAACCACAGTATACTGGGTGGTAGAGATCACCACAGCCCTTGGACTGGATGTCTGTACCCATACATAAACAAAAACTGGTCATAAGTCACTGGGTGAAGCAATCTTATAAGCGTAAGGTGGCCACAAGACATATCGCATATATCTCAAAAATAAACATTTTATATTATGCACGTAATATAATTATAACCCTGTTTTACCGAAAGGGGTTGGATTTCCCAGGCTCGCTCAGACCTAATTTTAACATGAAAAAAAGTAAATAAACTTAACTTGACCGACACTTCAAAATCAAATTAAAAACGAGACTATTACGCCCAACAAACTTAATATTCAACCATGGCTTCGTACCAACCCAAACCGACATTGAACCATCATTTAGCCATGATTAAAATACACCTAAAATACTGGAGAACATGAACCTAGGCTGTAGTACATGAAAAGATGTGAATGGTGGCCAAAATCGTGAAACGCTCTTTCGAGAGTCACTTTGGCACATTGCACCGTATATTCTCATACGACCTCTAATCTTAACTAAATCACAAACGGCCAAAAACATGACCTTCCTAACTCAATGAGGTACTGTCCAGTCCAAGGCCCTAGGCTAAAATCCAAACAAGAACTCGAAACAAGCCTTTGAACCTAATCTCAATGCTGCTGTCAAAAAAAATACAGCAGCAGCTGCTGTGCTTCCTTGTTTCGTTTACAAGTCTAATGGCCATTGGGCTTGAACCACCGACTAGAGCCTCTTCCCAACATCCTAAGGCATGGCTTGGACCATGGCTAATAGCTACAAGCCAACCACAAACCAAGAAAATCCATAGGAAAACGCCCAGCTCCACCCGAGAACACCATGTGTTGTACGTGGGTGGGTGTTGCATGTTCTTGCTGTCATGTATCATTCCAGTGGCCATATGATTGACCATGGCTTGATCTAGACATCATGAGGTATTGTTTGAACCATGGCTAAGGGCTAAAAAGCCAACCAAGATCCACCCAACCCCAAAACCCGAAACCACTCCTGTAGGAAACAAAAAGGGATCGAAGGGGCACTTGTCTTGTTTTGTTTTAAAATCAATGGGACCATGAACCAGGCCTTGAAAGACCATCTTTTTCATGTCCTAGACATGCTAAGGAAGTATTCAAACCATGGTTATAGGCCCTAGGCCAACCAAGATCCGAACCCTCTCCTTAGACAAACAAGAAGAGAAATCGAGACTCAATAATTGCAACTATGGAGAGTTGCTGTCAAATATCTTCCGTCAGCGTGTAGGGGCTGGAACCAATGGACTACCATGACTCTAACATGCCCTAGTACATGTCTAGATGCAGCCTTGAATGCCTGGAACCGAGCCAAACCATGAAACCATCAAAACAGTACCAAACATGAAGCATGAAGAGAAGCCGAAAAAAATCTGCATACAAATTTTCGAAGGTGCTGTGATGATTTTGGTTTTGCCAATAAAATCGTATACATGTGATGTTTAAAAATAATTATATGACTTGATTGAAGAGAAAAAAATAACATATACATGCCTGGAATTTGTTTGAAAATAAAACAAACTATTACGATGGACGCGGCGCGGCGGAGACGGAGTTTTTTCTTACTTGTTTTCTCTCTTATTTTTCCTCTTGCTTCTCTTGATTTTTCTAAAGGTTTTACTCTAAAATTTTGAGAATGAGGAGAGGAGAGAAGGCTAGGGAATGAATGGGAAGTTTGCAAGGTAAAAGGGAGAAAATAAATCTTGTTATCCTTTGAGTTTGTGAGATAAGGAATGATAATGATATCAAGGGATTTTGGGGATATTTAGGAGGTTTGGCCGATTTCTTGCTTATCAAAACAAGGGAGAATATTGCTTAATTATTATTTTTTGTTGATTAAAAGGTGGGGGAATTATCTACCAAGAAAGGATAAGGAAGGAATCAAAAATGGTGAGTTGTCAAACTTAATTAAATCTACCAAGGGGGTGGCTGAATTCTATGATTAAGATGGGGTAAAATATTGCTTAATTATTAAATTTTATCTCCTAAACGTTTTAAACACTAATTATGTATTTTAGTGAAATAATAAATTAATTTGGGATAGTAATTTTCTTGCATGCATGAATAATTCTTTAAAATAAATTACTAACATGTTAAGTTACAATTTCTTAAATAAAATAAGCCTAGATTATTTTATCTCAATTGGTCATACATTTTAATTTAGGCTTTTAATTAAATTATTGGACATAAAGGAACTTATTTACTACTTAACTCCAATTAATTAATTAAATCCCTAAACATTCTTTTCATTAAAATAAATTATTCTTTATCTTAAATAAATTCTAGGAATGTTTTCTTATCCTTACATTTTATCTCAATACTCTAACTCCGGTCCGGCCTCGCTTATTTAACCGAAAAGATAAAAACTAAACTTTTGTTTAAACTAAATTATCATGACTAAACAACTTTTAAAATGCTTTAAATATAAAAGAAATCATTTTAATTTAAATAATAGTAATTATGCATGGCTTATATAATCTGATTTAACGGGTTCTAAATTTATGATGCTCATACTTTATCTTGAAAAATACTAGTTTTAGATTTTGTTGACATCCTATGATTTTATGTTTGCACTACGTTTTGGATTTTTAAATAATTATTTGGTGAGTTTGTTTTAAATGGTACAAAGTATTTATATATATAAGTATATTATGTCGAAATCATTTTAAGAAAAGAAAGAAAAAAAATTCTATAATATATATTAAAGAAAACGTATAGTGGACGTTTCAGTACTACCTTGAGGATTTCAGCCCAGGTAGAGCATATTACATGCACCATCAAACCAGTATCCATGAACGACATATTTGGCTATGTCATAGGCGCTTGGGGCATCCATCATTTGGCTATTTCCGACATCTACTCCCATCTTTATTTTCCTGTTTACAGACTTTGGACTTTAATTGTGATACATGTATCAAGTCTGAAAGCCAACGAGTTTCTTATCCAGTTAGCTTGAATAAAACTAATACTCCATTTGCTTTGATACACTCCGATGTGTGGGGACCATCCCCGATACCTACTTTCTCTGGTCACTGTTGGTTAGTAATTTTTGTTGACGATGAAAGGGGATCTGTTACGAGTGCCCGGATGTACAATGGAAGTTTCAAAAATCATATTTTCAATAGGAAAAACGAGCACTCCACTAGATGTGTAGCAAATAACAAACAAAAAATCATACATAGTGTGTTTAGGATTTTACCTATCGATCACAAAGATTGATTATTGGCTCCAACTAAGTTGTAAACAACTTAGCTCTTGAAGGTTGGCCCAATCTACAAGCTTCCAAGACCACACCTTGCCCAAGAGGATTCTTTATTTCAAATGAGGTCCACCACTAGCTTCAAAGATCCACTCTACAATTGCACTAGAAAAAGTATGGTAATTTTCTTTGAGAATTTTATGCTCTCATCATCAAAATGAAGAAGCAAAAATTCTAAGAAATAAGGGGTTTCGGCCAAAGGGGGAAGAAAAATTAAAAGGAAGACTTTTCTTGGAAAAGTTGTCTCCCAACTCTTCACCTTCCCATGCATGCAATTTATTTGGGCTTGTAACATTTACAAAGCTCGTGGACTTTTATTTAAATATCTCAAACACATTTGAGAACAATTACATCTTTGTTGAATTTACTCAAGCTCACTAGTTGAATAATTATTTTTAATTGGGCTCTACAAGACCCAATGTTATTTAGTTAATTCAACACTTGAATTAGTTCAATTATTTAGACTCTACTGGGTTCAATAGTGTTTAATTAATTCAACACTTGAATTAATTTAATTTAGTACATAACAATGTTTATGAAAATCACAATTAACAAACACATTGTTTATTTGACCCAAATTTTAATTTAGGAACACTTCGACAAATAAAAAGTTACATTCTCCATCATCCTTCTATTTTTTCTTTGCGTTTATAAACTCTTTTATAAGCCGTTCAACATATTGAACTATTTTCTTCTCAACGGGATCTAGAAATTTAGCACGTGTGTGACCCTCAATGGTTCAATGATACAACTAGCAGTGACACATCTCTTTATGATTCGGGACTAAACATGTCCTTATATGAGCATACCCCATTTGCTCCGTTCTTACTTATCAACTCCTTAATAATAAGAACGTCAGAACTCAAGTCTGATAGTACCCAACCAATCATGTTAAATGCCTAGCATCAGCGCTTACATGATTCTCTAGGTATCAAATGATAGTGCCTGCAATAACCATTCCATTATGGTTAGCGTAGAGTATGGTCCTTTCATCTCATATATCCCGAGCGATTCGAAAACTATTTGTATATCGAGAGTTGTGAAAGAATCGATACTATGTGTCATTTCGTAGTTGCATCGATGGTGTAATCTAAGAAACCCCTTTCTTAATTACCACCAACACTCTGATAAGAGATTTCAAACTACATATACATAAGAACACATAGGATATCCATACCCAAAGGTAAGCGGTGAATCCCCGACTACAATGCATCGACTCCTATATGTTTCGACTAAACACACACCCTTGCCATCTGATGACCCCATATGAGTCGGTAAACAAGTCAAGTGCAATGCTAGCATATAGAGTCACAATGTTGTCCCAGGTTATTAGGACTAATGGTGTACAACCATAAATTAGGACGTTTCCACTCGATAAGCAAGAACCAATTGGAATTTTCTTTATGGAGGGTTGTTCAGTGCACTCTACAAGGAAACCTATCTGCATGTTCGGACATCACAATGTCCCCTATCAATGAAACATGGTACTCACATCGCAAATACTAGTCTAAAACTCGAGCGGCCTTTATCCTTCTTAGCGATAGCTGAATCGACTAGGAACTATTTAGAATATACAGTATTTCAAATATGAGTTTCATTATACTCATCATTGAGAATCTCATATTCTTTCATCTATTTGTATATTCAAGGATTTATCTATGCAACTAGCATGTGTATACAGATGAAGATGTGCCAACACAATAATTTAAAATATTATTAAAATAAAGATTGTTTATACAAAGAGTTTCAATGTGATATTTCGGCTAACACTTGGCTCGACAGGCACCTACTCTAACAGACGATTGTACTCGAATGACATGGTCCTATAAGGTCAAAACCAAAGATTAAGTTTTCATCATTTTTCAAGAATTTTATGCCATGGTTTAGACTCAATTGTCCTCCAAGATAAAAATTCTTTGTTCCGATAATGGTGGCGAATTCATCAACCAAAGATTTCACGCCTATTTCCAACAAAATGGCCTCTTCCATGAGACCTCATGCTTTCAAATAGCACAACAAAATGGTATCACTGAGAGGAAAAATCGACATATTTTGGGAAACATCTCATGCCCTACTCCTTGGTGCAATGGTGCTGAGTTTCCATTGGGGGATGCTACTGCCACTTCCACGTACTTAATCAACCTTATGTCATCTAAAATTTTACACTTTAAAACTCCCTTATAGATCCTCTATACTCATATATAGCTTTCTTCAATATTTATGCTTTATCCTAGATTTTTTGGGTGTGTTTCTTTTATCCACCTCCACAAGAATCAACGTACTAAACTGGACCCATGTGCAGTTCAATGCTTATTTTTGGAACATGGTTTACACAAAAAGGCTTAAATTGTTATGACCCCACTACCAACCGAGCCTATATCACCATGGACTTTACATTCCTTGAGTCCGAGAATTTCTATCCTTCAACGATACCCAATTCTTCCCTTCAGGGGGAGACTCAAGTAGAAGAGAAAAATTGGTTGATAGCCCGGCCCCCGTGGGTGAGAATGGAACCGGAAATAGAGAGGTTGAACCGAATGAGGTACCACCAGAGATTGAATAGGTAGAATCTGAAAATGAAGAATCAGAAAATAAAGAATATCCTCAGTCCCCTCACTCCTCAGTACCCGAAGACCCCTCTCCTCTAGAGAATGTTCCTGAGGTAAGTACTTCTGATGCACCTTTACATGCTAGTATTTTGGATTCCTCTATTAGTTATGTGTTGCCTTTTAGACACATTTGTGGAAACCACTGAACAGATACAACCCAGATAAAGAATGAAGGAAGTCCAACTACCCAATTGCAAATTATGTATCTACTCAAGGTCTGTCCAAGCCACTCAAGATTTTCACTCAAACACAATCCTCTTGCCATATTCCCATTAATGTTGAAGTGGCGTTACATGATCCAGAGTGGGCGCAAGCAATGCAAGAAGAACTAGAAGCCTTAAATAAAAATAATACCTGGAAATTGGTCCCATTACCGGAGGGAAAAATATTATCGGGATACAAATGGGTGTTCTCGATAAAATACAAAGCTGATGGATTAATTGACTGATACAAGGCAAAACTTGTGGCGAAGGATTTTACCCGAACATATGGCGTAAACTACTCGGAAACCTTCTCACATGTAGATAAATTGAATACCATTATAGTCTTACTATCTCTTGCAGCAAATTTGGACTGGCCACTATATCAACTCGACGTGAAGAATGCTTTCCTTCACGGAAATTTTGATGAGGAAGTATACATGGATGTTCCGCCAGTATACACAGAATCAGCTGAGAACAAAATTGTTTGTAAATTAGAGAGGAAATTATAGGCACTAAAACAGTCACCACGAGCATGGTTTGGCTGACTTAGTTCAGGTATTAGGAAGTACGACGATCGCCAAAGTAACTATGATCATAATCTCTTCCTGAAACACCGACAAAGCAAGGCGACATAGTTAATAGTCTATGTGGACGATATGATAATTACGGGGGACGAGGCTGATGGGATCTCGAGGATACAAGAACAATTGTCTAATGAATTTGAAATGGATAACTTGGGAGGGCGTAAGTATTTTTTGGGAATAGAAGTGACGAGATCAAGAAAAGGCATATTTCACTCTCAACGAAAAATACGTACTAGAGTATATGATATTACGATGAGCTGTTTTGACATTTTTACATTTACGTATTTTTTTAAGTTCGTGAAAGGTATGTTGATTAGAGTATATTTTCACTGCTGTGTGCTATGTATATGTACTTGTTATCCCCGATGCAGGTGTGTTGAGTCTTTACACTCACTAGACGTGTGTGATGCAGGTGAGCATGATTATGAGGGGACTGGAGGTGCCGAACTCTGAGCAGGCAGGACTGGATATATGCGCACGACCCGAGGACCACATTTCTTCAGCAATTATGATCTTCGAGATTTGAGAAGATATGAGCATTTTTATACATTGATGATGATTGCTAGGATTTGTACTTGTTATGTTTACGTATTTTTCTGTTGGTCGAGTTTGGCCATTTTAAACTGCACTATTTTAAGTTGTTAAATATTTACCATTATCTTTAAGTTGAATATTTTTCCAGTAGGGTTGCATGCATATAAAACTTTTAGTTGGGTATTTTCGAAAATGGGAGATTTTTCAAAAAAAAATATTTTCGCATTTTAAATTAGTAGATGTTATAGAAAAATTCATCATACAACAAAATAACACAAAGTGCATCAATTAAACACGTAGGAAGTGGAAACGATGAGAAATTGTTGGAAACTAAGTTTCGGATGTTTGACAAACTGAAGGGCTAAAAGTTCGAATAAACTTAACATGATCAGACGCCCCAACTAAATCCAGCAACTGAACTATCTAACCAACTAATCTACGTAACTGGACACGCAGTCAACTGACTGCAGTTGTGAATTTTATTAGCTTCTACCTTTCAGCCGACCTTTCAGCTGGACAGGTCATAAGTTGAAAACGACAACCAACAAACAGTACAACAGTCTGGAACTGGTTGTGGGAAGTCCGCATTTCAGAAAAGGCGCACTGTACTATTGACAGAGGAATTTTGACGTGGCACATCAACGGATAGAAATTTTAAACCGCATTCAATATTACCGTTGGAGAGAAGCCTATAAATAGCAGAGAAGCAGCTAAAGAACATAACGAAACTTTACAATCAGTTACGAAGAGTGAACTAGCAATCTTTCTTACTGTTACTCTGCTGAAATTAACGCTCAAGCTTATCATATACATTTATAGCTGTTAGGCTATCTTTCGAGCATTTTAGCACATTATTATTACTGTGAAACTTGATCCTAGAGATCAGTTGTGCTAAGTTTTTCAATCAAGAAAATTGAGTTGTAAACTAAGAGTTTCAATTTTGGCATTGTTAAGTCCAAAGTGAAGTGGGTCTATACAAATCTTGTATTGATCAAAGTCTTTTAGTGGAAATCCTATCTTCGTGATAGAAGGGGTGACGTAGGAGTAATTGAAATCTCCGAACATCCAGAAACAAACTTTGTGAATCTTTTACAAGCTTTTCAAGTACTATATTTTATCTTTCAGTCAGTTATATTCCGCACTTAACTGTTAACTGACTGTGATTGACTGACAAGATTTTGAGAATCATTTTCTCACCAAGCTGATTCAAACCTTCGAAAAAGAGTTAAAAACCGTGAATGTTTATTCAACCCCCCTTCTAAACACTTCTTATCCTATAACCGATCCTATCAAAAATATGACACTAAAAATATAAAAAATTATGAGCCTATCAAAATCTCCCATACCTAAACCATGATTGTCCTCAAGCATAAAAGAGTTGAAGTCATTATCTCAACTCTTTATCATCCTTCTGTTTCCTCTGCTTATCCATAAAAAAATTTCATGCATTAGAAAATTTTAATTTTTGAGCATCTAACATGCCAACATCATGAACAATCGCTTCCATCAGAATGTATAGAAATTAAAAATCATGGGGTCAAACACTCCTCACAAGATTCGCTTGTTTCACTCATAACTGTCTGAATATGTATCAAAGAAACTCCCATGTCAAAACAATAAATTTTTTTATTTATCATAAGCTCTCAAATTTATCACATCCTTACACCAAATGACTGGATTAAAATGCACAAACAAGGGGTGTAAATGGTTTGTACTTTGGCTAGAGATCAGGTAGGAAGAAAGGAACAACGGTTTTACGGAACTGAAGAAAACTTACACACTTTTCACGAAATTAAAACATCTTCAATCTAATTATAACATTAAAGAATGTAAAAGAATCATTTTTTTCCTTGTTTTTCTCTTTTTTTCCTTCTCTGGTTTTTCCCTTTTTATCTTCCCCTTTTTTTCATGCATAAGATGTTTTGGAGAAAATGACTTCGAGCTTGAATCACTCAATCTCAAAAATTGCACTTTCTTAGCTAAAAATTATGTTTATTTGATTCTCCAATATAAGGTTCAACAAGAGAGGAATAACCAAAAAAAAGATTTATCATGGCTTGTAATGTGACTATTTACCAAAGAATAGACTCGAGATTGAACTTGGCTCACTAGGGCTAAACGAATAAGGGTAGGCTCAAACAAACGACACTGATGATGCGAAATAAAATGGTTTGAACCTAATGCCCTTTAATTTTGTTTATGCACCTAATCCACCACAAGGTGTTAACAAAGACATATATAACAATGCTAGTTCTAGAAAAATCAACAATGAATGAATAACATACAATCAAAGAAAATCGAGCATGATATAATGATTGCTCATAGGCTCAAAGCTCACCAAAGAAGAATGGTATGTGTGTTATAGCTCATACACTTGTTATTTCAACACATCATCAAGAGCAATTATCCATAAATACAGTAGTAAGAATGCAAAATCAGTTGCACGCAAAGAAGAATTAGTTTTATAGACTCGCAGTAGAAGCATTCAAGATTCAAATTATAGATACGACAAATAAACACTAAATGCTTTATGGATCAAACTCTCCACTCTTCCTTACTTTTCAACCTTTTTTTTTGTTTTGAACAAAATGCAAAAAATTTGAAAACTAGAAATCGAAGAATTAAAGCTCTATACCCCTTCCTACACCTATATGTGACAATGTCCTCAATGGCACAAAAAGTAGATGTTGAACTCAGACAATAAAAATGCAAGAAAAATTGGAGAACTCCTTGACAATTGTTGGGCATCGTGGAGCAATGGTGGTTCGATTGGGGAAATGGTGGTTCGAACCCCATGTTCTTGTAAAATGCCAACTGATTTTGTTCGATTCGGGTCAACCACTGGGAGTAGATGGTGGCGTCGAGGTCCTGCAGAAAAAATATGAGAAGGAAAGTCGGGAAACAAAATAGGGTTAGATAAAAAGCTTAAAAAATATTTTAGTTTTTTTGTTCTGTTTTTTTTAAAAAAAATATTTGTTTGCATTGCAAACAACATTGGAAGACGTCTTGTGAGAAAACATCTACTGAATTTAGGGCCAAATTATTTTTGGGTCATTGTTTGCAAAAGTGGTATTTTTATAAGGCGTGGTCATGCTTTGTTAGGAGAAATTTTCTGCACAAAGGCAACAAAATTGTATTATTTGAAAAAAAAACAAAATAAAAGAAATTTAAAATAATAAGAACAAAAAATTTGGTTGCCTCCCAAATGCGCTTGATTTTTAGTCATCAGCTTGACCATCAGAAGTACTCATCAAAGAGCGTGTGACGCCCAAATAGGTGTCATATGACACCACATATGAGTCTTGGTTCCATGTGCCATCAAGTTTGGCATGATGTATACAATATAAACTCGTTTCCTCAACAAAACGGGACTTTAAATATTAGGCATGAGATGAGAGTATCAGTGTTGGCACTTGAAGAACAAAATCTATTAAGATCGTGTATAGAGAAAGACAAGGATCCCGTAGATGTGTGTATGAGAATCTTATCGATGAGCTCAAATCGATGGTTTCAGGAGCTTGTTCATTTCTCAAATTTATTTGCTGGCTCATCTTCGTCAGATATTTCTTCCAAATCTTCTTCAAACTGAGGGTCAATAGCCGCCTCGTTCAATGCCACACGCTTTTTTACCATATCGTTCAGTCGACTTATGATTAATTCAAGACTATCGCCCTCATCTTTTTATGCTTGAAGGTTGGTCTGTAAAATAAGAGTGGCTAATTTCTAGAGGGTTTTTGTGACTCCAACTCTACAGTGAAGGATCTCAATACTGATGGAAATCAAAATTGACCATATCATCTAGCAAATATATCACATTGTCTTCATGTCGATTAAGTAGTGGGCTACTATTTGTCAATGCCCCAATAAATACCCATCTTCGTGTAACTGCATCCAAACTTTTGAGGAAAATTCGAATAAGAACATAGTTAGAAAAATCAAGGTTCTTGAATGTTGTTGAAAATTATTGAATCTTCTCCATGCTGCGTAGAATGACTCACCGTTTTTTTGGGAAAAACTTGTGAATACTTGTCGATGAAACAACTTGAAGTATTTCACAATTGCACCGTTCCTCGGAAAATGCGCCAAAATTGGGTGTGTTGTCGTTGAGCCACCAAACTTAAATTCCTATTCCCTAAGTAAAATGAGTGTAATGGTGAGTATATTCGAATCCAAAGGGAATCAGAGATTATTTCTTTCAAGGAAAAATAAATAACATAGGAGTTTTGTTGGATAAAAACAAAATAAAATATTAAAACTAAAATCAGAAAGCAATAAAAAATAATAAATCTAAATGAGAATTGAATTACCAAACTCTGATTCAATGGGGTTTTACTATTCAATTGTATCACTGTTGATAAGTGCATTTTATGCACTTAAATTATTCCTATATTTCATATAGATTGTTAGTCTTTTTGGGCGGAATTACGCGCTTTTGTTGTTTTTGGTGTAATTGCAGGAATCTAGGTGCGGGTACAACACGTGCTGAAAACGAGCTAAAATGGCGCCTAGGAGAAGAAGTGTGAGCAATACCCCGAAGGGTGGAATGCAGTAAGCTCCGCGCACATGCGCCCCCAAAGCCGCGCACATGCGCGTACCATACAGTGCGCATATGCGCGAGAGAGAACAGGCGACAACCCGAGAGCAACGCGCATATGCGCGGCTTATGGCGCGCATATGCGCGCAAGGAGAAGACCAGCACTCGAAGCACCCGCGCATATGCGCAAGTTTGTGCCGCGCATATGCGCGCGGCGCGATGTTCAGAAATAAAAGGGTTTCGGCGTTGAATTTTAAAGGGGGTTCCGAAATATTCTTAGGGTATCCGTCATACCACTCGAGACAAGGAGATTAAAAGTCAGAGCACGGAGCACGGGAATTGAAGAACGGAGATAGAAGACGTTGAATCCGGACACGGAGAAGCACTTTCATCTCTCGCCAACACGTTCTTAATTCGGTTTCTTACTTTTACGTTTTTAATGATTACAAGCAGGTTTTGTATTGATTTAAATTCGAGTATAAACTAATTCTATTTTCTAGAGATTGACGTAGTTGAGGTCGAACCTATGTATTGACGTTTTGAATTTTCATTAATTTAATTCATCGTGTTTATTTGTGATTTCTTGTTTTTAATGCTTTTGGATTACTGTCCATAATTCGATTGATTTAATAATTGAGATCTAACACTCGACAGAGGGGATCGAAATTAGGACAGGGGAAATCGAATTGTCAGATGTTTATAGCGTGCAAAAGACGTATAACTTTGGCGAATTCATAACAGGACCTTGTGTGCATTTGTTACGTGTTACGTGATTTTGAATAGACATATTAAAATCGGTAATAGGTAATACATTTCTATTTATCACTCGACGGAGGGAATAGAAAATATTGTGAGCTCTTGGTTAATAAATATGGTGCTATTTAATCAAATGTTAGTCAAAATTAATTTAGCATAGGGGAGACTCGACGAAATCATATCTCTAGATTTATTTACTCCTTGAATTTCTACTGCGTACTAGAATTATAGGAATTGTTATTTTACTTGAGTTGATTTTAAACCAACTATTTGATTTGTTTAAATAAAGTTGAGCTATGTCAATTGTGGTAATTAATATACAGTTTTAAATATTTACTCTTCGTGGGATTGATATCTGTACTCTAACCAGTACTAAAACTTGACACCGTATACTTGCGGTAGTGAAAACACGCAACAAGTTTTTGGCGCCGTTGCAGGGGAGTAAACTATTTAATTGCATATTGATATCATTACTAATTAGTCTTTACTTTAATTTAGACTTTATTTTATTTTATTTTATTTGTTTTGTTAATCTATAATCTTTTCTGTTTTACAGTGCATGCTAAGATCGCACAGCCCTGAATTGCTTATCTGTGATCCGGAGATCGAAAGAACTGCGAGGAGAATAAGAAAAGCGAGAAGGGAAGAAATCCAAACAATGACTGAAAACAGAGAGGACGTGAGATATAACCCGCCAGACGCCATACCTATCAGAGACCATTTCAGACCAGTGATCAACAATCATGACTCCGGCATTGCAAGAGGGACCATAAACGCAAACAATTTCGAGTTGAAGCCCGCACTAAAAAATATGGTTCAACAGAACCAATTTGCTGGAACTGCCACTTCTGATCCTCATGTTCATTAAAGAACATTCCTGGAGATCACGGATACGGTAAAAATTAATAATGTTTCTGATGATATTATTAGATTGCGCTTGTTTCCATTTTCTCTCAGGGACCAGGCGAGAGGATGGCTCCAATCGTTTCCCTTGGGAAGTATTACTACATGGCAGGAACTGGCGACGAAATTTCTTTCTAAATATTTTCCCCCAGCGAAGTCTGCGCAATTGAAGATCAAGATCAGTACTTTCAGGCAAACTGAATTTGAGCAACTTTATCAAGCATGGGAGAGGCACAAGGAGTTGTTGCGGAAGTGCTCTAACCATGGTTTTGAAGACTGGGTGCAGATTGAGTTGTTTTATAATGGGTTGAATGGTCAGACACGGACTACCGTGGATGCAGCGGCAGGTGGCACGATCTTTGCCAAATCTCCTGCTCAAGCCTACGACTTGCTTGAGCAAATGACTATTAACAGCTACCAATGGCCGTCTGAGAGGTCAGGAGTACAGAGGACTGCTGGAATTTATGCGGTGGATCCTATCACATCACTCACTGCACAAGTATCAGCATTGACTACACAGATAGCGACTATGAATAAAGTTGGTACATCAAACACTGAAGGACCACCGGTTGTTGTTGAAGAATCACATTTTCCTGAAGAAGTCCAATACAACAACAACAACAAGAACTTTGGAGGCTTTGGCGGATATCGAGGTAACCCTCCCCATAATACTTATCATCTTGGGTTGAGGAACCATGAAAATTTTTCTTATGCAAACAATAAGAATGTGTTGAATCCTCCACCGGGGTTCAATACATCAAATGGGGAAGGGAAGCCATCATTTGAGGATTTAGTGGGGACATTTGTTGTTGAATCTTGTAAGAGGATGTCTAGAACTGAGTCTAGACTTGACAACCTTGAGACACATATGGCGAGTATTGGTGCTACTTTGAAAATCCTTGAATCGCAAGTGGGGCAGATAACGAAGCAACTCACATCTCAACCGTCAGGTGCAGTCCAAAAGACTGCAGGCCCAAATCTGAGAGAAGTGAATGCCATCTTTATACAGCATGAAGAGTTTGGTGTGGTAGACAGAGAAGAGAAGGAGGTTGAACCCACACCTGTTCGGGATGAAAAGCTAATTCCAACCAAAAAAGCCCGAGGTAAGAAATCTGAGAGGTACGATTTAAATCAATGCATTGATACTTCTTTACTTCCCTACCCCCAAAGATTTCTACAATTACAAGATGAATTTCAAAAGAAAAAAGGTCTTGAAGATCTCAAGAACCTAAACACTAATATTGAGTTTGCAGATCAGGTGGAAAGTGAATTTACCAAAGGAACACGAAGGAATGTTCCTCAGAAGTTGCTAGATCCCGGTGAATTTATTGTACCATGTGAAATAAGGGGTCATTTAGTAGAAAAATCTATCTGTGACTCAGGGGCAAGTATAAATATAATGCCAAGATCTCTCTACGAGAAACTTGGATTGAGCAAGTTGAGATCCACCGAATTAAACGTGCAGCTGGCAGATAAATCGGTGCAAGTGCCACTGGGTATTGTGGATGATGTTGAACTGAAGATTGACAAATTGAAAGTTCTAGCAGAATTCTTGGTACTCGATATGGAGAATAGTCAGGACGTTCACGTTATTCTAGGACGACCATTATTGGATGCTGTTGGAGCCATCATCGTCGTGAAACGAGGAAGGATGACCATGGAAGTTGAAGGTCAAATGGTAGCAGTAAGGGCATCCCAGAAATCATATGACCCGCCATGAACAGGATTGATGATAGTCAGGCTGATGACGTTAAACCAAGCACTATGTGGGAGCCCACATTTATTTATTTTTTGCATTTATTTTAGTTATTTTATTTTATTTCGATTCCTTAGTTTATTAATTTTAATTTTCTCGATTCAAGTATTAATTTGCATTTTGTTATTTTTTTTGCAAGTATTTATTCAAAAAAAAGGAATAAAAGTCGAAAGTTTTGGACAGGATGCTCCGCGCACATGCGCGACTTATTGTCGCGCACATGCGCGCTCTGGGCAGTGGACTCAACGCATAAGCGCGACTTATTTGTGCGCACAGGCGCCATGATGGCAGAAGGTTTGGCGCATATGCTCCACTTCAGGCGCGCACATGCGCCACTATGGCAGAGACATCGGCGCATATGCGCCACTTATGAACGCGCATATGCGCGCGACTCCGTTAAAAAAAAATTTGGGGATCGCGATCTATTCTCAGAAAAATCAACACAGCTACTCCCTCTCACCAAAAGCACTGAACCCCTGCCATGCTCGCACACCGCCGCCGCCGCCCCTCCTTCGAAAAACACTGTCGCCGCCGCTCCTCCTTCAGCCGACCGCCGCCGCCTCCTTGCAACAGCAATTTTTCCACCACAATCCAAATTCCGGTCATCCTCTCGTTCAAGTAAGGGGTTTCTCTTCAGATTTTGTTAAAACTTTCAGATTTCGTAGAAATTGGTTCAAGTAATTTGTGGGAACTCTTGATATCGTGAAGTGGGTACGTCGAATTGGTATGCATTCTCTGTGACTAGGTTGTATGTTGCATTGATTGTTGGATTTGTTGGCCTGGTGAGATATTTGCTCTGCTACTTAATTTGTTGAATTTAGTGTTTGTTGGTGTGAATTGTGATACATTAATTGAGATGGCACCAAAAAAAAGTCAAAGAATGGTGCTTCTTCCTCTTCGAGCTTTGATTCGCACCGATTTTGGAATGAAGAAGCACAACAGGTGTATGAAAGCTCGATGACTCGGTCGATTATCCCAGAGAGGGGATTTAATTTATCAACATTACGTGGTTTTATTAAGCGTGAACTGCAAAGAATACAGTGGGTTGAATTTGCTCAACCGCCTCTAGACGCTGTGATTTCTGTCGTGCGAGAATTCTATGCCAATCTGCGAATACGGGATGATGAGTCAAAGGTACTGGTGCGAGGAAAATTGGTATCATTTGATTCTCAGACGATAAATACGATATATCAGATGCCGAGCCTCGAAGATGACGAGTACAGTGCATTCTTAGACGATGGGGTTGACTATTCAGAGGTCATTCGGACTGTGTGTCAGGCAGGCGCCGTATGGAAAATGAGCGCGAGTGGTCTAATCTCACTGAAGAAATCCGAGATGAACCCTAATGCTAGTGTGTGGACGTCATTCATGTTGGCTCGGGTTCTCCCATCCTCGCATTACCACGATGTAACCAAAGACAAAGCTGCGCTTGTCTTTGCTATCTTGATGGCAAATCTGTTAACTTGGGAAGAATAATATATGGATCGATCATGAGAGCCGGCATTGGATTAGCTCCGGTCGCCCTGCCATGCCCTTACATTGTTACCGACTCTGTCGACGAGCCGGCGTCTCCTGGTCGCCTGATGAGCAAGTGCTTAAGCCGAAGGCTCCCATCGTTGCGCCCTATATGCCTCCCGTTGATTCAGATGACGAGGACCTGCCACAGGCACCGCTCCAACCACTACCACCACCGGAGGGAGCCCGACAGCGCAGGGGAGACAGATTGAGACGACTAGAGACTGAGATGCAGGATCAGAGGCAGTTACTAGTCGAGCAACGCCAGGTGCTAGATTCACTTCAGTACCGCACGAACCACTTTAAGGGATTCATGATGGATTTCACCTTCGTGCTTGCTCAGCGTTTCCCGCCTATAGGTCCAGAAGATCCCATGTTTCCCCAGCCGCCTGCTTGGCCACCACAGTATCCACCACCACCACCACAACAGTATGCAGGACCTCCTCCACAGTACCCACCCCAGCACATGGATGAGGATGTCGATGATGATGACGGCGAGCACTGACGCTCGTCGTGTGAGGTATGCTTGTCCCATTTCTTTCTTGTTTATACATTGAGGAAAATGCATATTTTAAGTTTGGGGGGGGTGATTTGATTATTTGATCTGAGTTGATTTGTTGCTTTTATGTTTATTTAATTAAAAAAAATGTTTCATTTAATCTTTATGTTTTTCTTTTCGTATTCGTTAATTGCTTTTGTTGGAATTGTGGAATTAAGGTAATAACCAAACAATGATGAGAGTTGACCCGAAATCCATGTTTCTCCTTGATTACGAATCCGAATGCATGCTACCTTTACTTAACCGTTTACACATTAATTCACGATTGCTATGATTGTTGATACACCCGATGTCGAGAGAGTGTTCATGTGGTTTGTGATTTGAAATGAACGAATGGACTCCAAAACCTGCTTGTTGATTACTTGTTGTTGAGTTACATGTTCACTAACACAAAAATGATTCAGGCAGTCTTTGATTTATGTTGGGCCTATTTTTCCTTGAATAAATTATCAATTGTTAGCCCTTTGAGCCTAAATGAGAATGAGATGTGATTTGTTCTGTTTGAATACTCGAAAACATGATATGTCTGTGTTTGTTGATTGGTAAATTGAAAGTAGTCTAGAACTTAGTTTGGCACTCTTCGAGGCGAGATACGGGTATTGTGTGACTTAGGGATGATTTAGGCAATTTTTGGAACGTTTGAGCCTTTCAAGCCTACCCATAACATCATATACACCCTAGTGTCCCATGTTTGAGCTTAATGAAAATCGAATGGAGTGTGCCAAGGCACACAAAATCCCCCATTAGTATCAATTCTAAACTCCTATATCAACTACCAACTTTTGAGCACATACACTAGTACCTATCGAAAACTGAGAGAAAACGGACATGTGTATCACTACAAAAGTTCTTCTCCCTTGTGTGCATATAAGAATATCATGAAAAGGTGAAAAGAAAGAAAGAAATTTCTATATATAAAAAAAAAAGAGGACAAAATGATGAAAATGTTGTGGCAAGGCAAGTGGAAGTGAAACAAAAGGAAGGAGACGCGTGTTGAAAAAAAAAATTGTTTGTTTTCTCTCACTTTTGACTCCCTACCTTCATTTGAAGCCGTTAGCCATAGCCTAACGTTATAAGCTTAAAAGACCTATTAACTGAGTCACACGTACCCAATATACTAGTGGAGAAGAGTTGTCAAGGTTAAGCCTATGGACACTTGAAAAATACCGTCGATAGACACAGGATTTGATTGTTTACATGTGTGCATCTCATGATATTGGATTTTATTTGGTTAATTATTGTTTTCATAATACCACTTTGTTTAGCCAAATATTACCCTATAAGTTCTGTTGATTTGTGAAGGTAAATGTGTGCTTCAATGATTTTGCTAATTACATGTGTGTCGAGGAGTCCAGAATTTTATGAGATGAACAGCTATGAACTTATCTTGGCATTTGGAGTGGGTAAACAAGAATAGCAGAACATACACGCACGTGAACTGTGAGTAATCTGGCATGCGTGTGATTCAAAATCATGGAAATTGTAATCTCTGAGGCTAGTGGTTATCCTTTTATTCCAAAATTCCTGTTCGTTTAATTACTGTCTTTAGGATGTGTTTAGTTTAGTCCAGTTAACGTTTTAGTTTTATTTTTGCTCGGGACTAGCAAAAGTTTAAGTTTGGGGGGATTTGTTAAGTGCATTTTATGCACCTAAACTATTCCTATATTTCATATAGATTGTTAGTCTTTTTGGGCGGAATTACGCGCTTTTGTTGTTTTTGGTGTAATTGCAGGAATCTAGGTGCAGGTACAACACGTGCTGAAAACGAGCTAAAATGGCGCCTAGGAGAAGAAGTGTGAGCAATACCCCGAAGGGTGGAATGCAGTAAGCTCCACGCACATGCGCCCCCAAAGCCGCGCACATGCGCGTACCATACAGTGAGTCTCGCGCATATGCGCCGCTCATGGCGCGCATCTGCGCGAGAGAGAACAGGCGACAACCCGAGAGCAACGCGCATATGCACCGCTTATGGCGCTCATATGCGCGCAAGAAGAAGACCAGCACCCGAGCACCCGCGCATATGCGCGAGTTTGTGCCGCGCATATGCGCGCGGCGCGATGTTCAGAAATAAAAGGGTTTCGGCGTTGAATTTTAAAGGGGGTTCCGAAATATTCTTAGGGTATCCGTCATACCACTCGAGACAAGGAGATTAAAAGTCAGAGCACGGAGCACGGGACATGAAGAACGGAGATAGAAGACGTTGAATCCGGACACGGAGAAGCACTTTCATCTCTCGCCAACACGTTCTTAATTCGGTTTCTTACTTTTACGTTTTTAATGATTACAAGCAGGTTTTGTATTGATTTAAATTCGAGTATGAACTAATTCTATTTTCTAGAGATTGACGTAGTCGAGGTCGAACCTATGTATTGACGTTTTGAATTTTCATTGATTTAATTCATCGTGTTTATTTGTGATTTATTGTTTTTAATGCTTTTGGATTACTGGCCATAATTCGATTGATTTAATAATTGAGATCTAACACTCGACAGAGGGGATCGAAATTAGGACAGGGGAAATCGCATTGTCAGATGTTTATAGCGTGCAAAAGACGTATAACTTTGGCGAATTCATAACAGGACCTTGTGTGCATTTGTTACGTGTTACGTGATTTTGAATAGACATATTAAAATCGGTAATAGGTAATACATTTCTATTTATCACTCGACGGAGGGAATAGAAAATATTGTGAGCTCTTGGTTAATAAATATGGTGCTATTTAATCAAATGTTAGTCAAAATTAATTTAGCTTAGGGGAGACTCGACGAAATCATATCTCTAGATTTATTTAATCCTTGAATTTCTACTGCGTACTAGAATTATAGGAATTGTTATTTTATTTGAGTTGATTTTAAACCAACTATTTGATTTGTTTAAATAAAGTTGAGCTATGTCAATTGTGGTAATTAATATACAGTTTTAAATATTTACTCTTCGTGGGATCGATATCTGTACTCTAACCAGTTTTAAAACTTGACACCGTATACTTGCGGTAGTGAAAACACGCAACAACTGTTCATCGGCTAACGTATTATTTATTCATGAAATTACAAGTAATTAACCTTAGAATTATAGGGATAGCCGCTAAAATCCTTGTGTTTCCTGATTTATTTGATCAACCCAACATCCACTCAAAAACTTATTAATAACTATTTGGGCATGATAGTGTTCCTTATTAATTAAAAATAGTATTTACATTTTGTGAAAACAGTTAATCCTAAAATCTAACAGCCGAGATAGCTGCAATTGATAAATTTAGCTCCGTCGATTTAATTAGACTAAATATGTCATTATAGCACAAAACACCTAAGCTAGTGCTATTTAGGAACCAATCATTCATGACAATTACGGATAACTGAATTCATGGATATCAGTAGAAAATTATATATCGAATTAAATTATCAGATTAATTAACATACAAATTTAATAAAAATAAATCATAAATAAACAAATACTTGAACAAACAAGCATATTAAATTGAAGCGCAAAAGTTTCACGGTGATAAATTGAAATGGTAAAAATATCCCTTGAATCAGAAATAAAACTTAGCCTAGAATTGTGGAGAGAAGATGTAAAATTCCTACGCCTTCTTTTGTTCTTCACGTTGAAGAGGTAAAGGGAGAAGAGAAATTTTTTATATTTTTTCAATTATGTGTCTCCCTTCTTCTTTTTTATGTGTAGTGCTTATTAGGTCAAGGAAAAAACCCCAACAAAATTAAAGAAAACCTAATGTACAAAACACACTACCAAAGATATGATAAACTTTTTGTGGAATAAAACTCTATCTTATCTTTATTTCTCCTAATAAGAAAAATCTATTTCCAATTATTTTCCACAAATCAAATACCATAATTAGGAGTCTGAAATCTGATATTATCTTTACATTTTTTGAAATTCAGACTCAATTGTGCCGGCAGTTGAGAAGTAGTCACAAGGCGTGATCACGCCTTGCATAAAATCCACTTCTGACATTTTTCTGCTTCAAGTCCTCCACAAGGTTCATATTGACAACTTTAATTGTGGTATAAAATCACATTCTTTAGCCCATATTTATATCAATAGCAGAGAAATTCATCCTAAAATAAAATAACACAAAAGTATATCAATTAAGCACGTAGGAAATGAAAATGATGAGAAATATGACAACAAAAATATAAACGATTATTAGCCTAACAAGCATTAGGTTCCTTCTTGGATTCATTTATATGATAGTTTCTCTGAAAAGAACCTCTATTTTTCTCATGAACTTTCCAAACTTGCTCATAAACAATGACATTGCATCATTGCTCAGCAGTTCTGCTGACTTCTCAACCGAAACAGCTGGTTCCAATTTCAGTGCGCTTAGAGCAGTTGTAACTAGTGGAATTATTGGCTCGCTTTTTTGGTTTGCATCTCGAATTCATAGGCTTTTAAATCTGCAAATAAGTCATGTAATTCCACCTTGTTCAGCTCTTTTGATTCCCTCATGGACATGGTTTTGACACCCTCCTCTTTGGGAAGGCCACGCATTACTTTCGAAGAAATCTATTTGTTTGAGTGCATTATTCAAAGTGCATTCAGTTCGTTCACAATGATGCTAACTCTTTCATCAAATTCACCCATTGATTTTTCTGCTTTCATCTTGATGTTATCAAATTTCTGAACAGCAACTGACAACTTGTTTTCTTTTGTCTGTTCAATTCCTTCACATAGCTGAATCAGCTTTTCCCAGATTTCTTTAGCTGATTTACACATTTTGATTTTGCTAAATGTGTTTTTGTCTAGATTCTTAAACAAGATGTCCTTGGCGACATTGTCCAAATTAGCATTTTTCTTATCTTCTGAAGTACACTCATCTCATGGCTTTTCTATTCGATGTGGTGCTCCATCAGTGAGAGCAACAACTGTGTTGGCTTTCATAATCTTAATGGGTCCATCTGTTATGACATACCACATGTCATCGTCCTGAGCAGCTAGATGAGCCTGCATTTTAATCTTCCAATTATCAAATTCTTCCCTGGATCACATTGAAATCTTGTTGAATGATGGTATGATTTTCAGTATCAGTTTGATCGTGAGAGTATTCAAGACAAGATTAACTGCTCTGATATCACTTCATAGGATCGGTTAAGGTAGTTGGAGTATTTGAATGGGGGTTGAATAAACACTTTGGATTTTTGTTTCCTTTTTAGATATAACCGAACTGATCCCAAAATCTTATTTGTCGATATAAATCAGTCAACTAATAATAGTGCAGAAATATACTGAAATATAAATTGAATAATGAGGAATGATATAATATAAAACTGAAAGAATAACTGAAATGAACACATGAATTTTTACGGATGTTTGGAGACTTCATATGCTCCTACATCACCCCTTCTATCACGAGGATAGGTTTTTACTAAAAGATTTTGATATATTACAACAAATTGTAATAATCCACTTCAGTTGGTCTTACACACTGCCAAACTGAAACTATTAGTCTATCAATACTTTAAAAGTGATTAACTGAATTGCTCTAACTCGTAGCCTGAATGCTACGAATAAATACAATTAATTTAGAGTCGAGTGTGCGATCTGCAAACTAAGAAAAATACTCGAGAAATGTATCACAACTGATTGAAGATTGTGGATTTTTCGTTTCATGTGTTTCACCAACCTTCTTCAACTGATTCGATCAGCTATATATAGTATTCGATCCCAACGATCATATTGAATGCATTTAATGAAAAATATCCGTCGAATCATCGTCTAGTTACTTTATCTGACGATGGTATGAGGTATTCATACTATTCTGTTTTGATTCATTTGTTCTTCTTTGGTACGATATATCAGTCTGTCTACTGATATTTCAACTGATGACGTGGTCAACTGATTATGAGTCAACAGCTTAGCCGATAAGTTCAGCTGGAAATTATCAGTTCTAACTGATTTCCTGTCAGTTATGAATACTTCAGTTGATAGAGGTTTTTCCAGTTCAGTTTAAACTAATTATGTAGTTACGATTACTCGATTCGTCCGATCAGTTTAGTTTTTCAGTTCTCTTACGGATTAACTTGTCAAACTCTCAAACTTATAATATTCCAACAAATTTTTTATAAACATGTTCATCGATTTAGTTTATGGTTATTTAAAATTATTTTCTATAGAAATAAAATTATTTTATTCACATTCTGTTTAAGGTTAATATTAAATCTCAATTAGCTTTATAGAGGATAAGTTGGAAATATGCATGATATGATCACACTGCATAAAATTTTGATGTTGCACATCCACATCGTAATCCATGGCATTAAGTTGTTTTGGCATATGTGAGCATTGACGAGTCTAGTGACCACAATATGGTGAAGATTTCTTTGATCATATGTTGATATGATTGATGGACCGGAATGACTATAGATACATTTGGAAATTCCAACAATTTTGAGCTCATAAACTTATTTTCACAAAAAATAATTATAAGTTTACACATATAACCCAAGTAGGATATTGTTGGATCCATTTTTATATTGTATGCATTTATATGTGAATAATTACGTGTTGTGAGTTATTTATGAAGTTAAACTTAAATCAAAATGATCGATTAAAGTTTTGATTAATGGGATTTAATGTATCTAATAGATTGTTAGTCTTTAATATATATACACGAAAGTGTAATTTCTGTTTTTATGATGAACTAAAACAAAAGTATCATAAAATAATTATAAACATTAACTATAAAATAGTTATGGTTCTTGGATCGTGCGTTACTATGTTCCCTATTTCTAAACGTATTTAGATATAGGTAGAAACAAAATGGCTCTTCAAAAGGAAGAACGCGTAGACAGGGACGGAGCTAGAAATATTGCTCTGTCCAGGCTAGAATTTTAAACTCTACAATCTTTTAATATTTTAAATTGATGTACTCGAGCTAATATCATAGTATTCCAAAATTATACAAAATTTACATTTAAAATTTTTTTAAAAAAAAATTCGCCTACCCAGGCTAAAGCCTTGGTGCACAAGAGTGTGCATCCGCCCCCGCGCGTAGATGTGGAAGATCAACAACTCTTTTTAGATCAGGTATGCTTCTGCTATAATAAACTATTTAATTTTTTATGATATAACACGATGAATTCTGGATTTTACATGGATTTCCCCCACTTGTTTTTGTTTGAATCTTAATTTCGTTATGTTTTGTTTATAATTTATCATGGAATAATAATTAATTATGAATGAAATTTATGTGTTAGGATTCAGAAATAGCAAGAATATTGATGATGATTGTAGATCTGATTCTAAATCATCGAAGAATATCTAATATTGTGATCATGGTATGTTTTTTTTTAAAAAAAAAATTTCAAACTAAATTGCTATATACTATCGGTTAATATTTTTAAAAAAGGTAAAAATTTGTGTGAGACGGTCTCACGGGTCGTATTTGTGAGACGGATCTCTTATTTGGGTTACCTATGAAAAAATATTACTTTTTATGCTAAGAGTATTACTTTCTATTGTGAATATGGGTAAGGTTGACCCGTCTCACAGATTATGATCCGTGAGACGGTCTCGCATGAGACTCACTCTTTAAAAAATCATGATTTTATATATGTGATTAATTTTAAGGTTTTGAGAATGTTGTATTAGGGTTATTTGATTTTTCTTTTTCCAATAGTTAGATCTTTAACATTTATTTAATATTTAAATGGTGCTCTAACAACCCGAGAATCAGACTAAACAATAAAACAAGAAAGAAAAACTATAGTCGAATATATTTACCCATTTACAATTTGATGATATGCAATTAAATTTCAATATTGAGGATACACTGCATACAGATTTTTAAAAATTTGTATCTTTTTTTATTTAAAATATTGATGAGACACTATATACATCAACATCATATCAATATCACATCAGTGTCATGTCGAAAAATGATTAGAATCATAAAAAAAGACAAAAATAACATATTAAAATTAAAATTTTACAAGATAAAAACTAAAATTACAAAGACATAAATATTTAACATAAAAAATTCAATGTTCCAAAAAAAAAAAAATCATTGTCAAAGACAACATAAGCAGGACGTTCTTATTCAAAATATGCATTAAAAGTTATCAACAAGAGCAATAAAATGACATTAAAAAAATCTAAACCAAGAGTACTTCCATCAAACATAAACCTAGAGAATCGTGGCAAAAATAATGTAATCAGCAAAAAGTTTCCACTCGGAAATCAAGAAAATAAAATCTTAGAACCCAATCTCCCTACAATTATGAACTCAAGAAGGGGGCGGAGTGGGGAACTCAAAATCAAATCGCTCCTGCAGCCTATTGATGCTTCGTTCCATGCGTTCTTGTCCCCAAATCACTGTCTGAAACATGTGCTGTACTAAGGCCGAAGGGATATAATCAGCATCGGGAGCTCTGTCAGCAGAAGTGGAAGGCCCAGTATTATCTGTAGCTATTGGCAGAACAGATTCTTCAACATTATCTGCATTCTCCTCCCGTATTGGAATCATCGTTTCGGCATCAAGTATGTCATCGCCTTTCTTCAACAAGAGCTTTTTCCTGTTATTTTTTCAAAATCGAGATTTGTAAGTAATTAACCTTACTGACCATTTCGGTGTATTAGTAAGACCTTAGTATCTTACATTATCAGCTGCAGCATATCTTTTTGGACCTTAGTTTCTTGATCAGGGGTAACCTGGGAAAACATGTTTTCATTACATGGGTATACTTGATCGAGAAACGCAAAGTATCTACTTCCAAAACAACAGAAATAAAAGGCAGAATCTTACATATTGATATCCCAGATTATCACAACATTTGACGCAGTGGATATCAGAAACAATGTGGTTCCCAACTTGTCGGTTGTGTATAGGTCTATCCATTTGTACATTTACCCTACATATATAGGCACAATACAGAAATAAATATAAATAAACATAAAAATTTTCAAGTAACTTTGATCTTGCTTAGCACTTAGCAGGACAGTATTCTCTAAAAGAAATGCATATACTAAGTCACAGCATAAGAAATGTAGAGGAGACTTACAAGCAAATAATCATACTCTGGCACCTAATTCTAAACACAACCATCAAAACTAACATTTCCACTGCTAGAATAATTTCCACTATTGGCTCAATTACGAGTAACAAAAATGGCAGATTCGGTGAGAAGATCTTACACTTTGCTGAAGAGACCTCCAATTAGATCAGGCTCTGGCTGCCAAAATAGAAACTCACTACATATTAGTCACGACAATGCAAAGAAGTAGCAATCACCTAGAATTGGAGATAAGTAACACGAGGATGGAAGATAATATCTAAAGGTTTCTAGGAAACCGTCTCTGATTTACATAATCATATGCTTAAATCCGAAACATTGCTTCTCCCAATGCTGATGATTCATAATCGGACACACCAACAGGATTCACAACTATGTAACCCCTTTTGATTTGGTCGTTAATAAATAACATGCAAATCTATAACCAAAACAATAAATATCCCATATAACATAAGATTCACAAAGAAGACTTGATAAAAATTAACGGCCATAATCCCACTTAAGGTTTTTAAAGGTTGGCAAAAAAACAACTCATACTATATGCTGTCACAATGCATGATACAAGGAATCGTGTGAGAAATACATGAGATTCATGGGATTGAATGGTAACGAATATGCACTGTGTGTATGAGACACATCTAATTTGACTTTAGAACAAAGTTATATTTCATGGTCATTCTTTTCATAAAGTGAATAAAATGTGATAGTTTCTAAGCAGTTGAGATACTGATCTAGAAAATTTTGAAACAATTCCTATCCACGCCCCAAAATGAGATGGAAATCCGAATTGACACAAACCACCGAACCAAATCTTTAGCCTGTCATGGGTGAGCAATTCAGTGGCATGAGTTTTTTTTCACACTGAACCAAAATTCTATTAACCTAATGGACAAAACTCCCATTTTTCCTCTAGCTCTGGAATCCACTTGTTCAACGGCCAGGCCGTTAAATACCTCTATTGAGATTCCCAAACAACAGCAAAGTGTCGGGTCAAAAAGAGAGCTAAGAACTAGGCAGAGGATCATTGGTGACAACTTAAAGAAACTGTAAATAATATCATGCCTCTTGGTTTCATTATCACTCATCACAAGCAACCATAACTCAATGTTATTCCGACAGTGGCAATCTGTAACCCTAAATTCCAATCAAGATCAAATTTATGTACCAGACTAGATTACAGACCAACAAATGATTAAGTAAATAACCAACAAATGATTAAGAAAATAACATATGAATTCGATTTCGTCAATTAAAATAACATGTAAATTCAATAACCAAAACAAGGATAAAACATAAGATTCGACAAACAAATGATTCAGTATCTACCGAGTAATTAGAGTCGTGGCTCTCTTCCAAGGCGATATGGGCTCTGCAGCCCTTGCACATATAATAATCGATCTCGTGCGCCTCTGCAAATTCAACCCAAAATAACCTTCCCATCTCCAAAATGTCAAGATCAAACCAAGAGACAATTTAAATCTGAAAAATAAATAAAGATAAAATCTTAAATCAGGAGCCTATAATTAACGATTATGTCATTATTGAATGTAAAACAGTTTGAATTTGGGTGAAGATTTCAAAAAGAGAGATGTAACGCGTTGGGAGAGCGTAGGGTTCGGGATATTATTTGGGTTAATTTCTTTTCATTTTAACATCGGAAATTAGAATTTGGGGTATTACATTGAGAAAAATTATAACTGAAAATTTTATATATTAAAATAAATGTAAAACGTCATGTTTTCCCCTTTAAATTTGTATCGAAAGTTTAAAATATATATAAATATTTACTTGTACAAATAAATAGGCTTGTACATTTTTTTTTTTTTGTTGTAAAATCTAACTAATTTTAAATAAGATAAGAGCTCCGTTAGTTTACATAATAGGGTATAACATATAATTATTAAGAAGTCAGATGTTTATTTATAAGCCTTCTTAAGAAAATACCAGATATATGTTTTCAAAAATATTAGTCTATTGTCGGTCACATGTCATGCATTTTATGTGTTTGATGATTTTTTTTTAGTTGTAACAAGAAAATCAATCAATATGTGTTATTGTTATGAGTTTGTTTCGAGTAAATACTTATTTGACCTACAAAATACTTAATTTGAATTTTCAGATACTTGCTTTTGTCCTTTCAATACTCAAATATGTATGAAAATACTGGATTTTCGAGTAGTCACAAAAAATCCAGTCACAATTGGCAATATTGATTTTAATGATTATGAGTTTGTTCTGGGATTGAGTTAATTTGAACGATCTTATGCCTTTTATATGCTTCTCAATTGATTTATTTTCTTCACGATTTTTTGTTACTTCAGTTACCTTATATCAAATAATTTTGACAAATAATTGCTGAAGCATTAGGATGATTTTGCAGAAAACAATTTCTAAAATAATTATCAAAATATTTCGATTATTTTATTGAAATATAATGTGAATAATATGAGTTTTTGTTTCAATATTGATTGAGTACGCATTGCGATTTGTTTCGGTTGTGATTTTACTTTATGTAATTCAATTATATCAATTATTTAAGTGATTATACTCTACCTAAGGAGGGCTTGTAGATGAGTTTTGAATAATATTGTCAAAATTCATGTATCTAAACATGAATAATATTCATTGGCTATTTTGATACTTACCTCATTGAATTTTATTGTTTTTCGTCAAAAAGATGATATTGAATACAGATTTAATATTTTTATAAAAATTTAAAAATTATAGAAATCATTTTGTCTTTTGTATGTCAATTGTTATTGACGCCAAAATCGACAAAATAATTTTTTTTTTTCAGATATTATACAGTCATTTTTTTGATTTCGGCCGGATTTGGGAGATATCTACCTATTGTGGTCATGGTAAACAAGAGGAAACTTGGATTGGTACAAGAACTATGTTAAACTTAATTTAATTGTGGTGATGAGAGTTAAAACCAGTATGCCGTAATAGCTAAATCAGAAGACAATATAAATTGACAGAAGCATAACTCGACTTAATAAAACCAGAAATAGAACATAGTTTTAAAAGCAGAACTTAGCTTAAGCAGAAGTAACTTAACGTCTTTTACTTTATCGTTACAGTCTTAAATGTTACTGTTACTTTACCAAGTACTAGCATTAATTGCATCATTAATATTGTACAAAGACATTTAACGCTACTAGTTTTGGTGCGTAACAAGACTAATTACTCTGAAGCTTTCTGCAGGACCTTTTTTTAGGTATTAAAGCTGATTTTACTCAGGAGCCTCAAAAGCTGTTTTTGATTATAGACGTTGGACTCAAAGTTTTCTATATATATAGAGGTCAATCCTTTATAGAAAACAACGTTATTATCATTATCAATGCAACGATTATTCTAACGCTAGTTTGAGCTATAATGGCCCGAAAATTCTTGTTTTAAAATTTACGGAAAAATTTAAAATTTTCTTTTTAAAATAATGAAAATGCCGCATTCATAAAATAAATTGATAAATCAAGTTTAATGTTCAAAATAACAGCGGAAGAAATTATTGTTTTCAAAATAACAATTTGAAATAATCCAACAACGATAAAAATGTTTGATCATAAAAACGCTAAATGCTGAAAATGAGGTCCTCGGGTTCCACTACTGCTGACCCAAGCTAGCTCACTGGTCCCCGCCCTCGGTCCCGACCTCATCAGTACCTACAACAATCAAGTCTAGTGAGTATAAAGACTCAGCATGCATATATCGTACATAACAAGTAAATAAATAATAAAATCGCATGCAAAGTGAAAATATCATGTCGTGAGACATAACGTAAAATATCGTGTCATGAATAATTATAATACGTGCATTACTGAACTGAAAATCATAAGTGATCTGTTTGCTCAATAGAGCCCTGAAATAATAATTTTGTTGACATTATGTCCTACGCAAGTGGCCCATGAACCGAACTGAACTGAATCGCCTGATCAGACTAAACCACATTATACTGGGCGGTAGAGATCATCACAGCCCTTGGACTGGATATCCGTACCAATAAATGAACATGACCGGTAACTGATGACCGGGTGAAGTAATAATCCCATAATAAGCTGCAATCCCATGAAGTACAGCGGCCACAAGCAATATTGCATAAATCTCAAAATTGAATATTTTACATTTTATGCACATAATATAATTAAATAACATAATTAAATATCCTGTATAAATTTCACCAGCTGGGTTGGATCGTTCCCAGGCTCTCTGCGACTTAAATCTAACATGAAAAATATGCAAATGATTTATTTGACCAAAATTTGTAATTGAATCAAAAAACGAGACAATTACGCCTAATGACTTAGTATTTAATCATGACTTCGTACCAACTTGAAACAACACCGAACTATCGTTTAGTCATGATTAAAATACACCTAAAATGATGAAATAATGCTCCTAAAATTTTAGTACTTCGAAATTTTAGTGAATGAAGACCAAAAATATGAAACGCTCTTTCGAGAGTCACTTTGGCACATTGCACCGTAAATTATCGTACGACCTCTAAACTTAAACGAATCACGAACGGTCAAAAACATGGCCTTTCTAACTTGATGAGGTACTGTCCAGTCCAAGGCCATAGGCTAAAAGCCAACCAAGAACTCGAAACACACCTCTGAACCGAAGCTAAAGTTGCTGTCCGGAAAATTACAGCAGCGGCTACTGTGCTTCCGGGGCTTCGTTTGCGAGACTTTTGTTCATTGGGGCTTGAACCACTGACCAGAGCCTCTTCCCAACATTCTAAGAAGTGGCTCAGACCATGGATAAGGGCAAAATCCTGCCACAACCCCAGCAAAACCGTAGGACAACCCGAAACTCCCACCCGAGGAACCATGCTGCGCGCGTGGGGAGTATGACTGAACTTGCTGTCTTATTTCATTCTAGTGGCCATGTGATCGACCATGGCTTGATCTAGACATGATGAGATCTTGTATGAATCATGGCTAAGGGCTAAGGGCTAAGAGCCAACCAAGATCCACCCAACCTCATAAAAACCGAAACCAACTCACACGAAGGAAAACAGAAAAATGAAACCGAGGGACACTTGTGTTGTTTCTGTCCAAACGACTTGGGACATGGCTCAAGCCACTTAGGGCCGACTTGAACACGTCCTATGCTTGCTAGAGAAAGGTCCTAGCCATGGCTACTGGCCCTAGGCCAGCCATGACTCGAACTCTACCCTAAACAAGCCAATGACAGTAAATGAAACCCAACTATGACACTTGTTTCTTGCTTGTTGTTTGGAGCATCTAACTCATGGTTTTGGGGCTTGAACCCTTGATCAAACTTGACCCTAACACACCATAGAACATGACCGTAAGCAACCTTGGGAGCCCGGACACGAGCCGAACCCTGAACCATAAAAAACAACAGAAACGTGAAGCACAAGGGGGATAAAAATCTGTGCAGAATTTTTTTACAAAGGTTGTTGTCCATAATTCGTTTCTCCTGATTCATGCACCCATAATGGTTTATAAAAATATAAATACAACTTGATTGAAGAGCAAGGGATGGTATATGCATGCCTGGATATTTTTTGTTTTTGAAAGAAAACCCAAACGAGTGACGATGCGGCGCGGAGGAGATGAAGTTGTCTTCTTTTGTTTTCTCTCTTGTTACTCAAGATTTCTAGCTGCTAAAAGGGGCGATTTTTTTCTGATATTTCTTCAGAATTTTTGAGTGTGGGGGGGAGAAAGAGTGTTATGGAATGAAGGGGGCTGCTGGGAAAGTAAAGGAGTCAAAAATGCTTTGGAGGGAAGTTGCAATATCAAGGAAATGGAATGATACAAAGAATGATTTTCCTTTCTTCCTTCCTTCCTTTTGACTCTCGAAAATATGGAATTTTCTAGGCTGATAAAATGGTTTAATGAGGTGCAAGAAACTGCTTAATTATTAATTATTGTGGATTTAAAAGTGTAGGAATTAAGTATACCAAGAAGGGGTAGAAAATTCCATATTTTCGAGAGTCAAAAGGAAGGAAGGAAAGAAGGAAAATCATTTTTTTTATCATTCCATTTCCTTGATATTGCAACTTCCCTCCAAAGCATTTTTGACTCCTTTACTTTCCCAGCAGTCCCCTTCATTCCATAACACTCTTTCTCCCTCCCCCATACTCGAAAATTCTGAAGAAATATCAGAAAAAATTCGCCCCTTTCAGCAGCTAGAAATCGTGAGTAACAAGAGAGAAAACAAAAGAAGACAACTCCGTATCGTCTGCGCCGCATCGTCACTCGTTTGGGTTTTCTTTCAAAAAAAAAAATATCCAGGCATGCATATACCATCCCTTGCTCTTCAATCAAGTTGTATTTATATTTTTATTAACCATTATGGGTGCATGAATTAGGAAAAACGAATTATGGACAACAACCTTTATAAAAGAATTCTGCACAGATTTTTATCCCCCTTGTGCTTCACGTTTCTGTTGTTTCTGATGGTTCAGAGTTCGGCTCATGTCCAGGCTCCCAAGGCTGCTTATGGTCATGTTCTATGGTGTGTTAGGGTCAAGTTTGATCAAGGGTTCAAGCCCCAAAACCGTGAGTTAGATGCTCCAAACAACAAGCAAGAAACAAGTGCCTTAGTTGGGTTTCATTTACTGTCATTGGCTTGTTTGGGGTAGAGTTCGAGTCATGGCTGGCCTAGGGCCAGTATCCATGGCTAGGACCCTTCTCTAGCAAGAATAGGATGTGGTCAAGTCGGCCCTAAGTGGCTTGAGCCATGTCCCAAGTCGTTTGGACAGAAACAACACAAGTGTCCCTCGGTTTCATTTTTCTGTTTTCCTTCGTGTGAGTTGGTTTCGGTTTTTATGAGGTTGGGTGGATCTTGGTTGGCTCTTAGCCCTTATCCATGATTCATACAAGACCTCATCATGTCTAGATCAAGCCATGGTCGATCACATGGCCACTGGAATGAAATAAGACAGCAAGTTCAGTCATACTCCCCACGCGCGTAGCATGGTTCCTCGGGTGGGAGTTCCGGGTTGTCCTATGGTTTTGCTGGGGTTGTGACTGGATTTTGCCCTTAGTCATGGTCTGAGCCACTCCATAGAATGTTGGGAAGACCCTCTGGTTGGTGTTTCAATCCCCAATGGCCAAAAGACTTGCAAACGAAGCCCCGGAAGCACAGCAGCCGCTGTTGTAATTTTCTGGACAGCTACTTTAACTTCGGTTCAGAGGTGTGTTTCGAGTTCTTGTTTGGCTTTTAGCCTATGGCCTTAGACTGGACAGTACCTCATTGAGTTAGGAAAGCCATGTTTTTTACCGTTCGTGATTCGGTTAAGTTTAGAGGTCGTACGAGAATTTACGGTGCAATAGTGACTCTCGAAAGAGCGTTTCATATTTTTTGCCTCCATTCACTAAAATTCGAAGTACTGAAATTTTAGGATCATTATTTCATCATTTTAAGTGTATTTTAATCATGACTAAACGATGGTTCGGTGTTGGTTCGGGTTGGTATAGAGTCATGATTAAATACTAAGTCATTGGACGTAATTGTCTCGTTTTTGGATTCAATTACAAAGTTTGGTCAAATAAATCATTTGCATATTTTTCATGTTAGATTTAAGTCACAGCGAGCCTGGGAACGATCCAACCCAGCTGGTAAAATTTATAAATGATATTTAATTATGTTATTTAATTATAATACATGCATAAAATGTAAAATATTCATTTTTGAGATTCAGGCAATATTGCTTGTGGCCACTGTACTTCATGGGATAGCAGCTTATTATGGGATTATTACTTCACCCGGTCATCAGTTACCGGTCATGTTCATTTATTGGTACGGATATCCAGTCCAAGGGCTGTGATGATCTCTACCGCCCAGTATACTGTGGTTTAGTCTGATCAGGCGATTCAGTTCAGTTCAGTTCATGGGCCACTTGCGTAGAACATAATCTCAACAAAATTATGACACGCATTATAATTATTCATGACACGATATTTTACGTTATGCCTCACGACATGATATTTTCACTTTGCATGCGATTTTATTATTTATTTACTTGTTATGTACGATATATGCATGCTGAGTCTTTAGACTCACTAGACTTGATTGTTGTAGGTACTGATGAGGTCGGGACCGAGGGCGGGGACCAGTGAGCTAGCTTGGGTCGGCAGTAGTGGAACCCGAGGACCTCATTTTCATCATTTAGCGTTTTTATGATCAAACATTTTTATCGTTGTTGGATTATTTCAAATTGTTAGTTTGAAAAAAATAATTTCTTCCGCTGCTATTTTGAACATTAAACTTGATTTATCAATTTAGTTTATGAATGCGGCATTTTCATTATTTTAAATAGAAAATTTTAAATTTTTCCGCAAATTTTAAAACACGAATTTTCGGGCCATTATAGCTGGTATAAGAGCCGACCTCTCCGATAACGATGTGGTTCGGGGACGAACCAAGTGGAAGCTAGTGGGCATGTAAGGCCCGAGGACGAAGAGGACGGGGGGTGATCGCCGGTGCCATGAGGTGGCACGGACAATGAGCGGCTCCTGGTAGGCTTCTAGGTGGAGGGAACATGAATGAACCGACCCACACAGGAATGAGAGGGATTCCGAGACTGTTCAATGTAATGACTGTACAGTTGAAGAGGGCTTAAAAGATTTGATTGGTACTACTCATATCACGAAGGTGCATCTTCTTTTCGGTAGCTCATCACATAAGAACTCTAAAGTTAAGCGTGCTTGACTTGGGACAATTTTGGGATGGGTGACCTCCTGGGAAATATCCTTGGTTCGTGTAAGTGAGGACATAAGCACACTGAAAAGACCTGTCTTGATACAGTGAGGACAGTCGTTGAATCTGGGATGTTACAAGTGGTATCAGAGCCGATTTCTCCGAGTACGGTGTGGTTCGGGGACGAACCAAGCGGAAGCTGGTGGGCATGTAAGGCCCGAGGCCGAAGAGGGCGGGGGGTGATCGCCGGTGCCATGAGGTGGCACGGACAATGAGCGGCTCCTGGCAGGCTTCTAGGTGGAGGAACATGAATGAACCGACCCACTTGAGAATGAGAGGGATTCCGAGACTGTTCAATGTAATGGACTGTACAGTTGAAGAGGGCTTAAAAGATTTGATTGGTACTACTCATATCACGAAGGTGCATCTTCTTTTCAGTAGCTCATCACATAAGAACTCTAAAGTGAAGCGTGCTTGACTTTGGGCAATTTTGGGATGGGTGATCTCCTGGGAAGTTTTCCAGGGTGCGTGTGAGTGAGGGCATAAGCACGCTAGAAAGACCTGTCTTGATACAGTGAGGACAATCGTTGAATCTGGGGTGTTACATGAGCTATCATCAACTACTACTTATCTTCAAGCTCAACATACAGAAAAGTAGCACACGCTTTATTCTAAATATACAATCTTTTGAGATCATTTTGTTCTGCTGCTGTTTCAAAATATCTTCAAGCTAAACACTTTACTACATATTATTGAGAAGAGTTTGTAGTTTGGAAAAGAGTCTTTTCTAGAACTTTGTTGAAATCTTTTACATTGTGTTGAGGAACTAAGAGTTTCAGTAGGCGAAAGATAAGCCATACTGAAGTGGTTGTGTATAAGTGTTGTACTGTAATAACCAAAGTCTTTTAGTGATATCTTCTAGAAACAGAAAAAGGGGAGACGTAGAAGATTTTATCTTCGAACTTCCTGAAACAACCACTGTTTATTGCCTACTGTTTTATTGTTTTCACCCTATACCATCAAATCGTTTCCGCACTTATTATTGTGATCTGCTGGTTATACATTCGAATAAGATAGGCTATAATCTCTAAGAGGATTCTAGAACCCTTTGCAAAAACATACAACAAAGGAACAAGTTTATTCACCACCCCTCTAAACTCGATATCGATCCCCAACAAGTGGTATCAGAGCAGATTTTCTTGTTCCAAAAATTTACAACAGATATGGCACACTTCAACAAAGTACCCATGTTCTCAAAAGAAGATTTTGATAACTGGAATATCCGGATGCAAGCCTATCTTGCAGCCCAAGATGATGACATGTGATTTGTCTCACAGAAGGTCCCCTGAAAATTTTAAAGCCAAATACAGCTATTGTTGTTACTGAGGGGGCACCATAGATGGCTGAGAAGCACATAAGTGAATGGACTAGCGAGGACAAAAAGAAAGCGAATCTAGACAATGTTGCAAAAGACATTCTCTACAAAACACTTGATAAGAACACCTTCAGCAAGATCAAGATGTGTTCTACTACGAAAGAGATTTGGGAAAAACTCATCCAAATCTGTGAAGGAAACGAACAGACCAAGGAGAACAAGTAATCTGTAGCCATGCAAAAATTTGGAAATCTTAAAATGAAAGCTGTAGAAACTCCAAGCGATTTTGATGAACATTTCAGCAGCTTGGTAAATGAGCTAGCAGCTCTAAGAAAGGAATATGGCAACAGAGAAATAGCACTCAAAGTAATGAAAGCTTTGCCTAGGGAATGTGACGTAAAAACCATGGCTATGAGAGTATCTAAAGATATGAACAAGTTAGAACTACACGACTTGTGTGCAGACTTAAAAGCTTATGGATTCAAACTGGAAGTGAGAAGTGGAGAAGAGCCCTCATCAAATCCACCTACCAAGGCTCTTACTGCTACTGCTACTGCTGCAGTTGCTCTAAGTTCATCACTGCTACTGCCATTGAAAGCACATCTGAAAAGACTGCTGAACATATCAACATGATGCTATGCCCTTATTCGTGAAAATTTTTTCCAGATTCATGAAGAAGAATCATCGAGCTTACCAGAGTCCTAACCAAAACTTTAAGAAGGATTTACTACCTGGTGACATTGCGTGTTTCAAGTGTGGAAAAGTCGGGTATTTCATTGCTGATTGCCCGAAGCCAAAGAAGGATGATCAAAAGAAAAATGAATACATGAGGAATGACAAGAAATCCAGAAGAGACCGCAAAACGATGATTGCATAAGAAAACAAATCAAAATGGGTGGATTCTAGTTCCGAGTCTTCTGACTCAGAAAGTCATTCCAGTATAGCAATGCAGAAGAGATCAAATGTCTCATGGCAGACACTGAATAAACCTCGACATTTGAAGAGGTATTTGACTTTGGCACTAATGAATTTACACGAGCTGATTTGATTAAAGCACTGTATGACATGGTAGAAGAGTACTCAAGACTTTCTCAATCATTCGAGTAAGTTAAAATTGAAAATCAAAACCTTAGAGATCACATCAGTAAGTTTACTTGCTTGCAAAAAAACAGCTGTAGTGATCTTAAAGTTGAGATAAGTAAGTTGAAGTTTGAGAATGACAGAATAAATGCAGATTACAAGACAATGAGGTCTAAGAATCAGGAGCTATCGGTTCTGGTAAATGCATGGAACAAGTCTTCTTTTTGCTTAGAGAAGATGTAAGAATTACAAAAGTAATCTGGAGACAGGAGTGGTCTCAGATTAAAGTAATAATGAAAGAACTTCTGAAACAATTACTGAGCCAAAATTGGATACGAGCAAAGGGAAATACATTCATTCTGTTAAATCCAATGTGGTATATGGACCAGTAGTACCAACTGTTCGAGTTGAAAGGTTTGTAGATCATACGAACAGAAGAAAGCATTATGGTATGGGTTTTTTGAACCTAAGAGAAGCGTCCACTAGAGTTTAGGATCCAGTAGAGGATTCAACTCAGGAGGACAATCCTCTGTGAAGGTTATAAACTTCCAGCACTATAATTCTAAACCTGTCCAGAAGAGATGCAGACCAGACGACAAAAATAGAAGGGAAGAACATCCTATAATACATCCTGTTAGAAATAACAGACCCTCTGTTGCACACACTTCTGTGGATACCCGAAGTACAAGGTAACCTAGAATTGTACAAATGTGGGTTTCTAAATGACTGATAAGGCTCGGACCCAAATAGATTGGGTACCAATTACTAAAATTTGTGTTTACAGGAACAAGAGAAGAAAACTAAGATAAGCAGCTCCACATGGTATCTGGACAGTGGATGTTCCAGAAATATGATTGCACAAAAGAGTCTACTCTCATAAATAATGAGTTGTACTGGATCAAAAATAACTTTTGGGGACAACTCAAAAGGTAAAACCGTGGGTAAGTGTAAGATTGTCCATGCTAATATTACTATGGATAATGTGCTCTTAGTTGAAAATATCTGTTACAATTTGATCAGCATTAGTCAACTGTGTGATAATGGTTACTCAGTAGTTTTTCAAAAGAACACCAGAACAGTTAAAGACGCCAATGAATCTATAGTCTTAACAAGAAAAAGAGAAGCCAACACCTAAAAATATCATGGAACGTAGATCATGTTAACGTTCCTACATGTTTAGTTGCCTCCCTTAGTGATAAACATTAGCTCTGGCACAAGAGATTGAATCATCTAAACTTCAAGTCAATCAATTATCTCAAGAAGCAGAACATAGTTGATACTTTACTTGATATTAATTTCGTTAAGAATCATATATGTTCTGCATGTCAACTTGGCAAACAAATAAGATCTAGCTTTAAAAATAAAGGTAGTAAATCAAAATCTAGTTGTTTGGAATTATTGCATTTGGACTTATTTTGTACAACCCCACTACAACAAAAACGGCTTTCCGCAGCGCGCATATAGGCTTTCCGCAGCGCACATTGCAAGCTGCAAAGTTCCAAGCCGTTAAAAGTTCAGGATTATCCGCAGCGTGCACGTGCACGCTGTTTATACTATTATCAACAGCGTGCATGTGTACGCTGTTAATACAACTTTTCGCAGCGTGCAATGTACGCCGTTAATAGGCATAAAAAAATAAAATATTAGCGACGGTTTTCGATAAATTGTCGCTTATTGGCGACGAATAAAATCCACCAAACCGTCGCTAATTTAGCGACGGTCTTTAAATTTAGTGATCTTTAATAATTTCGCGACGGTTACTAAACCGTCGCTAAATTTTGCGTAAAAATAAAAAAAAATTTACTTTAATAATTTAATAATTTTTTATAAAATGTACCATACAACTATAATAATAATACTAATGATTATAATTAACAATGAAAAAATTAACAAAAAATTAAAACAAAAACATGTATCTAAATCGAAACTAAAATCGTATAAGTAGAGAAAATTTTAAGTGTTTGAAGTGGTGGGAGGAACGGATATAAATAGTGAATATGCGATTTTTTTAGCGACGGTTTTATAATAAAACGTCGCCGATGTATGTTTATTAGCGACGGTTACTGATAACTGTCGCCGATTTGGATCGGCGACGACTTTCTTTAAACCGTCGCTAAATTTGACGTCAAAATCGTCACTTTTTTTAATTAGCGACGGGTTTAGTTACAAACCGTCGCTAATTTAAAAAATTTGAACTCTTTTTCCACAGCGTGCTAATAATATGCATGCCGTGAATAATATTATTGACAGCGTGCGATTAATGTACGCCGTTAATGTCTTAACACGATTTTTTTTAAAAAATGATTTACTATCCGCAGCGTGCTTTCAATGCACGCCGTCGATAGTAATATCTGCAGCGTGCTTTAACGCACACCGTTAATAGTATCAAGTTAGTATCTGCAGCGTGCTTTGAATGCATGCCGTCCATAGTAATATCCGCAGCGTGCTTTGAATGAACGCTGCGGATAGTAATATCATCAGCGTTCTTTTAATACACGCCGTTAATAGTATGAAGTTAGTATCCACAGCGTGCTTTGAATGCACGCCGTCGATAGTAATATCTGCAGCGTGCTTTTAATGCACGCCGTTAATAGTATCAAGTGCAACACTATTAACAGCGCACATATGGGTGCACGCCGTGAAAAGTAGTATTCGCAGCGTGCTTTTAATGCACGCTGTTGATGACGTGCTGCGGAAAATCATTTTTCTTGTAGTGCCCCTATCATGAGCTTAGGGGGAATGAAGTATACTCTTGTTGTTGTTGATGACTTTTCTAGATTTACTTGGGTAATATTTCTTGATGTAAAAGATCAAACCAGTAGCCTTCTTGTTGTGTGCAATAATTGTCCTTACTTGATAGAGCGATCGAACCGTGGTGCTTGAGCTATTGTGCGGTTTAAAATATTTGAGTTGCATCATTACAAGCGCTCGGTCCTACAATTGGTATCAGAGCTAAGGTCACGGGTTCGATTCCCATTGATTGCAAAGAGTGCAATTATTGGGAGGGAGATTGTTGGGTGCAATAATTGTCCCTGCTTGGTAGAGCGATCGAACCGTGGTGCTTGTGCTGCTGTGCGGTTTAAAAGATTTGAGTTGCACCATTACCACTAGCTATAGCTTTTGGTAAAGCGGTAAGCACTCGGTCCTAAACTTCTGATCAAGCTTCTGCAAAAAAGATTCAAAATGACAAATCAGTTTCTGTCATTAAAATCAGAAGTGATCGGGGCACTGAGTTTTCTAACAAGATTCTTGAGTTATATTTGGATGAATAGGGTTTCATCATGAATATTCAGCTGCCAGAATGCCTCAACAAAATGGAGTAGCTGAGAGGAGAAACAGAACTCTTAAAGAAGCTGCTAGAACAATGCTAGCAGATGCAGACATCTCTCAGCGCTTCTGGGCAGAAGTAATCAATACAGCATGTTTCACACAAAACAGGACCATGATCAACAAGAGACACAAGCAGACCCCATATGAGATATGGAAAGAGAGTAAGCCTAATGTATCTTATTTTAATGTTTTTGGATGCAAATTTTTTGTGCACAGTAATGGTAAAATCATTTGTCTGCATTTTATTCAAAATCAGATGCTAGATTAGTTCTTGGATATTCAGCAGTAAGAAAATCATTCAGAATTTTCCATAATAGAACTTTTAATGTTGAAGATTATATTCATGTTGTTTATGATGAAGATAGCAGTGCTCTTGGAATTTCTAACGTGTCAAATCTAAGTAACGGATTAGATAGAATTCATCTGGAAGTGGATAGTAAAGATGATGCAGTACCAAGTGTCAAAGATGCTCAAAGGTGCTCAAAATCCAGAACCAGACATTCCTCTGGTATAACCAGTTGTTCAGACACAGGACATACCAGAACAAGAAGTTTACATTCCAGAACCTGCTACTGCTTTAGCTGAGCATGATCCGAATCTGTCAAACCAGGAAGAAATTTCTTTAAACCCTTTTGTCTGGAGAAAATCTCACCCTCCATCTTTGGTTATTTGTAACCCAGCAGCTCCATTAAGAACCAGAAGGAAAATGATAAACGAATATATGCATGCTGCTTTTATCTTTCAGGATGAATCAAAGAAAATTGAAGAAGCTCTTCTGGATCCTAGTTGGATTGAAGCTATGCAAGAAGAGCTGAATCAATTTAAAAGAAATGAATTTTAGTTTCTTGTACCTAGACCATCTTATCAAGCAGTAATTGTAACTTGGTGGGTAGTTAGAAACAAGATAAATGAAGAAGGTACTGTGGTTAGAAAAAAGTAAGACTGGTGGCTCAAGGTTTCAGACAAGAAGAATGAATAGACTATGATGAGATCTATGCACTAGTAGCAAGGCTTAAAGCTATCAGAATATTCTTAACCTTTGCTGCTTTCAAAAACTTCAAAGTTTATCAGATGGACGTGAAAAGCGCCTTCCTAAATGGTCTACTGTAAGAAGAAGTCTACGTTGAACAACCCCCAAGTTTTATTGATCACTTCTTGCCGCATCATGTTTTTAAATTACACAAAGCCTTGTATGGTCTAAAACAGTCACCTAGGGCTTGGTATGAGACTCTCTCACAATTTCTTGTCAATCATGATTTTACAATCGGCATAATAGACAAGACCTTATTTACTTTAGTTAAGAATAAGCATATTTTGTTAGTACAGATTTATGTTGATGACATTATCTTTGGGTCAACTAACCCCAAATAGAGTGAAATGTTTGCTAAGATAATGCAGGAACAATTCAAAATGAGCATGATGGGAGAACTGACATTCTTCCTAGGACTACATATCAAGCAACTCAATACTGAAATCTTCATAAATCAGGCTAAGTACACTAAAGAACTACTAAAAAAGTTTGGCATGGAAACATGCTCTGTTGATTCCACTCCAATGAGCTCATCTATTAAACTTGATAATGATGAAAACAGAATTTCAGTAGAGGTAACTCAGTATCGTGGTCTGATTGGTTCTTTGTTATATCTTACTGTCAGTAGACCTGATATTATGTTTGATGTTTGTATTTGAGTGAGATTTCAATCTAACCCTAAGCAATCACATTATATTGCTGCTAAACGTATTATGAAATACTTAAAGGATACTCAAAATGTTGGCCTATGGTATCCAATGACTCTTCTTTCAATTTTATTGGATATTCAGATGCTGACTATGCAGGTTGCAAACTGGATAGAAAAAACACAAGTGGTTTTTGTCAATTTCTTGGTGATAGGCTGATCTCCTGGTTTAGTAAAAAGAAGACTTTAATAGCCACGTCTACTGCAGAAGCAGAATACCTTGCTGCTGGAAGCTGCTGCTCTCAAATACTGTGGATGCAACAACAACTCAAGGACTATGGAGTTCAAACTTCTGAATCACCTATATTCTGTGACAATACCAGTGCTATAGCAATTACACACAATCCAGTACTTCATTCCAGAACGAAGCACATTGACATCAGACATCATTTTATTAGAGATCATGTGCAGAAGAAGGACATTCGTCTGGATTATGTTCCTACGGATCAACAAGCAGCAGATATCTTTAAAAAACATCTGCTTGAGAATAAGTTTTCTTACTTTCGTAATGTTCTCGGTTTAATTGATTTATCATAACTACTGTTTACTATCTTCTATGTTATTTTGTGCAATAAGTAAAAGCAGTAGATAAACAAGGTATGACAAAATGGAATATTTCATTCATAAACCATATGTGTTACATTGTCTAAGCTATTAAAATTGTTGATATCAGCAGTACTGAGACTCTCAGCAGGAATCTAACTAGATTTGCTGGGATCAACTCCCTCTCTTTGCATGATCATGGTTTGCGAAAGGGATGATTCTGCAGCTTAGTCCTTCTAATAATATTGAATAATCTAACTGATTATTCAGATTACTGGTCAATTAATTTCTTCCATTTCATCTCTTGGAGAATGATGTCTTCAAACATCTTCTTTTGAGATGCCAGAAGAGGCCTCTGGAACTCCTCTGCTGAATCCGACTCTGGAGAAGACTACGAGAGAATGCTTACACCATCCATTTGTTTTGATTTGATAAAAGTGTAAATGACTTAGTTTGTGTGTTTGCTGGTATTTATATAAAGCCTCGGGGAAGCTAAAGAGCCACTTGACTGTTCATCTCATGCACGAATATCAAGAGTTATCTGTCTTTCCTTCGCATCTCGAATCTTCGGTTTTAATATTTATTTATTATATGCATATATTCAGGGGGAATAATTTTTATTGTGACTGATATTTCCGTGTCATGTCATAAGCAGAAGAAGATTTGTCTTTTCGATAAAACAATATGTCTACTGGTCTTTATAAAAGTGCTGGATATATTTCAGTAGTTTATGAATTCCAATAAATATTATCATAAGACGACAAATCTTCTTCTGATTTTTTTTATTAACTGCTTGGACATCCCGCCTCTTTTATTGTATTTTTAAAAAAAAATTGGCGTACCTGACACTAATCTTTTATTTTTTCAAAAAATCAACCGCAAACATATTGACACGTGTCCTTGTGTTTTCACTGACAGCTGTACATTTTGAATTTTAACCGCCTATTCTTTCTCATTTCATATTTTACTATCTCAGACTACTGCATACTAGCTACTGCTTTCTCTTGCATTCATATCTACTACATAATCTACTTCAAACTCATTTTATTTGCAGAAATGGCTGGAGCTTATACACCTAATGCTTACCAAGTTAACTTTGCATCGGTTCTGACAATCAAAGATGACAATCTTGTTAATATTTCAAGGGCATTGAAAATTCTGGTCTTAGGAGGTTTTTGGAGGTTCCTGCAATCATATACAAGACTACCCTCTTGGAATTCTATGCGGAAGAGACCATTGAGGATGGGAAAATCATTTACTCCCAGGAAGATGCATCCATCTCCATCGATGATGCACTGTTGGGATCGACTTTCTTTCTTCCATTCTCAGGTACTTCAGATTTCTCAATTATTTCTAAGAAGGAGATGTCCACTGCCCTTACCTCTTTCTCAGCTTTTGGAGAAGAACTCTCTCCTTCTTGCTTCAAGAAGCTCCTGAAAACGGAATACCAAGTGCTTGCCGGTATTGCGGCAAAGGCACTTCTGGTCAAAGCTGGTACATTTGATAAGCTGACCAAAGAAAATGTTCGAGTGATGGTAGCTATCTTTTCTGATAATAAAGTGGACTGGAGTCGAACTTTGTTCAGAATCATGAAGGATATGATTGCGAGGAAGGGTACTGGTTTTGCTGTTCAGATCAGCATGATGTTGAAGGATGCTGGTTTTCCTCTTACTTCTGAAAACAATGGTTCATCTGTTACTATGGTCGATGATGATAATGTACTTGCTCTAAGGCCTAAGCCAACTGTGGCTGAATTTGTTGCTTTGAGAAAGGAGATTGGCGACACTCAAACTGAGGCTCAAGGACCTAAAAATAAAATCAAGAGGAAAAGAGCGCTTGTCTCTACTGATTCAGATAAAACAGTATCTGAAGAGTCTGTTGCTCCAACCAAAGCCTCACTGCCAGCCACCCCAAGCAAAAAGAAAGCTCGTACTACTCTCCGCCTCAAGAAAACAGCAGATGTTTCCGATTTAAACATTGTCCCTCTGAGACAAGTTTTTCCAGAAGCCACCTCATCCAAACCAGAATCTATACATGTCTCCAAACCAGCAGCCATCTCTACTGCAAACACCTCAACTTCTGTCCTGAATTTTCAGACCCACGTCTGGAGTCGTTATTATAGAATCTACTGCAAAGTCTTCTGCCTTTAGACCCGTGCTCCCTGCCTCTTTTTCAGATAAGGGCAAGGGAAAACTCGTTGAAGAACCACAAGTTCATGGCGCCAGGTCATAAGTTGACACTGCTATTGATCTTCACATGGAAGAGATTGAAAAATCTGCCAGTGGGGATATTATTTTCTTTGATGATTGGCTTAAAGTTAGAGTTTTTCACCCAATCACATACTTGAGATCACCAGGTGTCTATGCAAAAATGGTGAAGAATGAAAAGAAGGCCTTCGACTCTGCCAAGACCGAAAATATGATTGAGGCGATGAACAGAAGAAGCTACATCCTCGAGCAGCTGAAATTCCAAAAGCTGGAATCTGTTTTAAAGATTCTTAAGTTTAATTTTGACTCTATGATTCCTACTGCTGCTCAGGATCAGAATGTGATCCAACTTTTGACTGACCAACTGTGATTGATGAATGAGAAACTTCTTGCTCAAGAACAGACTTTTGAAGAGCCATTGCAATACCAAGTAGGTAATATCCCAGACTTTCTTCAAAATAAGTCGATTGAGGAAAGGATCACAGCTCCCTCAAAAGCCAAGGTCTCCAGTACTCCTGTATCACCGAAATTGCCTACCAAATCTTCATCTCTGATTTCTGTTCATGAGCTGGCATCAGTTGATGAAGTTATTCAATCAATTGTCCTCTTTGCTGCTGCACCAGAAGCACCTCAGGTTGCTAACGTGGTACTTTAAGAAGAGCAACCAGCAGATCAACCGATGGAACTTTCAGATGTTGTTCCATCTCAATCTCTCCCGAATCTGGAGATCTTTTCTGTTGATCATCAAGCAGATATGGAATCTCTATTGACAAATCAGTCTGAATCTATTCTAGCTATTGAGACACTAGAAGCCTCTGAAGCTGCCCAACTAGAAGAGAGTGAAGTTCTTGAACTACCTACTGCTACTGAAGGAAATTCTGCCGAACCAACTACTACTCTACCATAAGATGCCTCTATTGCTTTGATTGTTCTTTCTGCTGATTCTCCTGCTCTCATAGAACGTCTCACAGAGATTAGATAGTGTATGCTCGAAAGAACACCGTCCCCAGCAGAAGCAACATTTGATCTTGAATTCGAGATAGATATTCTAAGAAGAAATCTTGATAATCTGTCAGAGATTGTTAAACAATTGTTATTTGAACATGCTGGTGAAGTTAGTTCCATCAGATTCTTCCATGACCGCATCTCAAAAGAAGTCACTCGCACGGCAGAATCATTGGCCAAACTGGATGTAGAAACCAGCCTTTTCAGACAAAATGTTCTCTCAAGTCAGGCCAACATCTTGCTTGGTCAAGCTGACATCATTAAAATGTCTCTGATCATGATTCAGCTATTCACTCAGTCTCCACCAAACTAGAAGCTATGGACTCGAAACTTGAAACTATCGATGCTAAGATTGAGTCTCAATCTCAATCTATTCATGATCTTAATGAACAATTTCGAATCAAACACCATTTCTGGAGATGATGAATAATGGCATTCTTACTCATACTGACCGAGTGGATGACTTACTCACTTGAGTTCAAGCCAATGATGCCAAAAAGGGGGAAGCAGAAGGTAGGACTGAAGAAGACAGAACTGGAGAACATCATGCAGAATCCTCCTTCAGAAATCAAGATCCTCAAGACGAGGAAACAATGTTCAGAAACATTGGCAGTGATGATTAAACTCTTTTGAACTATGTTTTACTGCTTATTTACTTATCGACTATTTTGCTATCAATTGCTATCTACTTATATTTATAATTGTTTTCTACTAACTTCTAGGTTTTGGCATCACCACAAAGGGAGAAATTGTTAGATTTAATTTAATTGTGGTGATGAGAGTAAAAAATAGTAGGCCGTAATAGCTAAATTAGAAGACAATATAAATTGACAGAAGCATAACTCGACATATAAGATCGGAAGCAGAACGTAGTTTTTAAAGCAGAACTTAGCTTAAGCAGAAGTAACTCAACGTCTTTTACTTGATCGTTACAGTCTTAAATATTACCGTTACTTTCCTAGTATTAGCATTGATTGCATCATTAATTCTGTAAAAAGACGTTTAAAGCTCCTTAATAGTTTTGGTATGTAACAAGACTGATTACTCCTAAGCTTTCTGCAAAAACTTTTTTTAGGAATTAAAGCTGATTTTACTCAGGAGCCTCAGAAGCTGTTTTTGATTATAGATGTTGGACTCAAAGTTTTCTATATATATACATATATATATATATATATATATATATATATATATATATATATAGGTCAATCATTTATAGAAAACAACGTTATTATCATTATCAACGCAACGATTATTCCAACACTAGTTTGAGCTATCATCAACTACTACTTATCTTCAAGATCAACATACAGAAAAACAGCACACGCTTTATTCTAAATATCCGATCTTTTGAGATCATTTTGTGCTGCTGCTATTTCGAAATCTCTTCAAGCTAAAATTTTACTACATATTATTGAGAAGAGTTTCTAATCTGGAAAAGAGTCTTTTCCAGAACTTTGTTGTGGTCTTTTACAACGTGTTGAGAAAATAAGAGTTTCAGTAGGAGAAGGATAAGCCCTACTGAATTGGGTGTGTACAAGTATTGTACTGTAATAACCAAAGTCTTTTAGTGATACATTCTTGAAACAGAAAAAAGGGAGTCGTAGAAGATTTTATCTTCGAACTTCCAGAAACAACCACTGTTTTATTGCCTACTGTTTTATTGTTTTCACCCCATACCATCAGATCGTTTCCGCACTTATTATTGTGATCTACTGGTTATATATTCGAACAAGATAAGTTATATTCTCTAACATGATTCTAGCATCCTTTGCAAAAACATACAACAAAGGAACGAGTTTATTCTTTCCCCTCCTCTAAACTCTATATCGATCCCCAACAAACTACATAATATTTCTCAAATAGTACGCAATTTGGCCATGTAATTACTCATATTCGATTATTCGGAATTCAAGATTTCAGAAGATGATACCTGAATTGGTACAAGAAATAACTAATATTTCTCAAATAGTACATAATTTGATCCTGTAAATACTCATATTCGAATAATTTTTGTACAAAAATATTTGGGATTTAATTTGATCTAAACAATGAAATTTGTTCTAGTGGAGACAATGAGCCTGAAGTTTGCACGTTAAGCATATCTATCGATTCTTAAATCAAAATTTGGATGTTGGTTGTGTATTTGCAATTAGGAGATGAATTATGAAATGATTTATGTATTAATCATTAAACTATTTTTTAATTATGAGTTTTATATATGATGTGGTTTGTTACAATTACACACACACTATGAAATTTTTTTTAGGAATGGTTTGAAAATGTGCTCAAATTTAGGTATTCGACACTTAATTTCTTCCAAGTGATACCCAATTAATTTTATAAATTGATAATATACTTCTTAAACTCGATTTCCTATCATTCAACAAGTACCTAATTTGTTTTCATGTCATTCTTGATGTTGCCCTTAAATACTTAAATTTGTTTATTTTTCGTGTGAAAAATTCAGTTGAAATTTAATTTTGAATGACTTATTTCATATTAATGAAATAACTAGATGATAGATAATGTTATATAAAGTACCTAATTTTTGTCAGGTGATACTTGATGTGGCCTTTTTAAATATCAAATTTAGTTTTTTCATTATCATACACTTGAAATTTAATGTTAAATTTATTAGTTGACGTTAATAAAATAACAAGAGGATACCTAAAGTGATACAACAAGTTCTTAATTTTTGTCAGCTTGATGGATCGGTTCGGGCACCATGGAAGGTGATTCAAACACAATAAATCAATAAGCTGAAATAGCTCGTGTTCTAAGAATGAAATCACCGATGAATTAAATCGAGTTTGGTTACAAACCAAGCGGAAAATACTCGAAGTAATCATTCGTTAAAAAAATTGATCGGTTTTATATCTTGTGCAACTGAATAAATGAAAATTACATGAGATCGGTTATGGCTTCTATCATTCACTTATGGACAGAACTGAACTGATATCAGCTGAACTGATCCAATCAGTTAAGAACAAAAACAAGCAGTTAAACAGAAATAACACAAGTATGTTTATAGATGTTTGGAGACTTTAACAACTCCTACGTCACCTCTTCTACCACATTGGGTAGGATCCACTAGAAGAGTTTTATTTATACAACACTTTGTACAAACCCACTCAACTTAGGACTTACCCACTGCCTAACTGAACTCCTAGTTTAGACTAAAGGCATCACCTTCCAGCCAACACTTGTTTAACGTCTGTGTGTCAAATACTACATACACAAATTTTTCCGTCTTTGCGCAAGACGGTATTTTGAGTGGTGGTGTGTGTGTGTGAGAACTGATCTCTGAAACAACCCTAAAGGTGTTCTCACACACTGAGGTAAATATGCTTCTACACTAAGGTGGTATAACTTTGGAGTGTTCCCTCGACTGGGATGATTGCTTCTTTGTAAGCTGATATGCAATAAGCGTTCCCTTAACTCTCATTCATATATGTGTCTGTACTGATCTTCATCTTCTATTTATAGGCGTTAAGCTTGATCGTACAGTGATACTCAATTATTGTATCCGTCGAATTTTGAATATGTTTCTCGAAATGTGTGTGTACTTTACGAAAGCCATTCTGGAACGTTTAGGCTTTAAACATTAATGCAACGTCTATTATTGTCCTTTGACTAGACAATTGCTTTGTACCCTTGTGCACAGTTGGATTCCGTAGAATAAGCTTGTCGTGTTCTGCAACTGATTGGTTCTAACTGAAGCTCTAAACTGGTCATCTGAAATGCTCTTCGTGAAATCAGTTGACTCGTTAGTTAAATTGGTTTCACTTTTTCAGTTGAACTGGTCACCTGGGCTTTTCATCAGTTGAACTTTTCACCAGCTGGCCGGGCTTCTGAAGGTGTTCTGCTGAACCACCTATCTAAGATTGAGCCTCAATCTCAATCTATTCATGATCTTAATGAACAAGTTTCGAATCAAACACCATTTCTAAAGATGATGAATAATGGAATTCTTACTCATACTGACCGAGCGGATGACTTACTCACTCAAGTTCAAGCCAATGGTGCCAAAAAGGGGGAAGCAGAAGGTAGGACTAAAGAAGACAGAACTGGAGAACATCATGCAGAATCCTCCTTCAGAAATCAAGATCCTCAGGACGAGGAAACAATGTTCAGAGACATTGGCACTGATGATTAAACTCTTTTGAACTATGTTTTTCTGCTTATTTACTTATCGACTATTTTGCTATCAATTGCTATCTACTTATAGTTATAAGTATTGTCTACTAACTTCTAGGTTTTAGCATCACCACAAAGAGAGAAATTGTTAGATTTAATTTATTTGTGGTGATGAGAGTCAAAAACAGTAGGCCGTAATAGCTAAATTAGAAGACAATATAAATTGACAGAAGCATAACTCGACTTATAAAATCGGAAGCAGAATGTAGTTTTTAAAGCAGAACTTAGCTTAAGCAGAAGTAACTTAACGTCTTTTACTTGATCGTTACAGTCTTAAATATTACCGTTACTTTACCTAGTATTAGCATTGATTGCATCATTAATTCTGTAAAAAGACGTTTAAAGCTCTTTAATAGTTTTGGTATGTAACAAGACTGATTACTCTTAAGCTTTCTGCAAAAACTTTTTTTTAGGAATTAAAGCTGATTTTACTCAGGAGCCTCAGAAGCAGTTTTTGATTATAGATGATGGACTCAAAGTTTTCTATATATATATATATATATATATATATATATATATATATATATATATATATATATATATATATATATATATATATCCTTTATAGAAAACAACGTTATTATCATTATCAACGCAACGATTATTCCAACGCTAGTTTGAGCTATCATCAACTACTACTTATCTTCAAGCTCAACATACAGAAAAACATCACACGCTTTATTCTACATATTCGATTTTTGAGATCATTTTGTGCTGCTGCTATTTCGAATCTCTTCAAGCTAAACATTTTACTACATAATAGTGAGAAGAGTTTTTAATCTGGAAAATATTCTTTTCCAGAACTTTGTTGTGGTCTTTTACATCGTGTTGAGAAAATAAGAGTTTCAGTAGGAGAAGGATAAGCCCTACTGAAGTGGGTGTGTACAAGTGTTTTACTGTAATAACCAAAGTCTTTTAGTGATACCTTCTGGAAACAGAAAAAGGGGAGACGTAGAAGATTTTATCTTCGAACTTCCAGAAACAACCACTGTTTTATTGCCTACTGTTTTATTGTTTTCACCCCATACCATCAGATCTTTTCCGCACTTATTATTGTGATCTACTGGTTATACATTCGAACAAGATAAGCTATAATCTCTAACATGATTCTAGCATCCTTTGCAAAAACATACAACAAAGGAACGAGTTTATTCTTCCCCCCTCCTCTAAACTCTATATCGATCCCCAACAAACTACATAATATTTCTCAAATAGTACGCAATTTGGCCATGTAATTACTCATATTCGATTATTCGGAATTCAAGATTTCAGAAGATGATACCTGAATTGGTACAAGAAATAACTAATATTTCTCAAATAGTACGTAATTTGGTCCTGTAAATACTCATATTCGAATATATTCTGTACAAAAAAATTTGGGATTTAATTTGATCTAAACTATGAAATTTGTTCTAGTGGAGACAGTGAGCCTGAAGTTTGCACTTTAAGCATATCTATCGATTCTTGAATCAAAATTTGGATGTTGGTTGTGTATTTGCAATTAGGAGATGAATTAAGAAATGATTTATGTATTAGTCATTAAACTATTTTGTTTAATATGAGTTTTATATATGATGTGGTTTGTTACAATTACACACACACTATGAATTTCTTTTAAGGAATGGTTTGAAAATGTGCTCAAATTTAGGTATTCGACACTTAATTTCTTCCAAGTGATACCCAATTAATTTTATAAATTGATAATATACTTCTTAAACTCGATTTCCTATCATTCAACAAGTACCTAATTTTTTTTCATGTCATTCTTGATGTTGCCCTTAAATACTTAAATTTGTTTATTTTTCGTGTGAAAAATTCAGTTGAAATTTAATTTTGAATGACTTATTTCATATTCATGAAAGAACAAGATGATAGATAATGTTATAAAAATTACCTAATTTTTGTCAGGTGATACTTGATGTGGCCTTTTTAAATACCAAATTTAGTTTTTTCATTCTCATACACTTGAAATTTAATGTTAAATTTATTATTTGACGTTAATGAAATAACAAGAGGATACCTAAAGTGATACAACAAGTTCTTAATTTTTGTCAGCTTGATGGATCGGTTCCAGGCACCATGGAAGATGATTCAAACACAATAATCAATTAGCTGAAATAGCTCGTGTTCTAAGAATGAAATCACCGATGACTTAAATCAAGTTTGGTTACAAACCAAGCGGAAAATACTCGAAGTAATCATTCGTTAAGAAAACTGATCGGTTTTATATCTTGTACAACTGAATAACTGAAAATTACATGGGATCGGTTATGGCTTCTATCATTTCACTTATGGACAGAACTGAACTGATATCAGGTGAACTGATCCAATCAGTTAAGAACAAAAACAAGCAGTTAAAAACACAAGCATGTTTATGGATGTTTGGAGACTTTAACTATTCCTACGTCACCTCTTCTACCACATCGGGTAGGATCCACTAGAAGAGTTTGATTTATACAACACTTTGTACAAACCCACTCAGCTTACGACTTACCCACTGCCTAACTGAACTCCTAGTTTAGACTGAAGGCATCACCTTCCAGCCAACACTTGTTTAACGTCTGTGTGTCAAATACTACATACACAAATTTTTCCGTCTTTGCACAAGACGGTTATTTGAGTGGTGGTGGGTGTGTGTGAGAACTCATCTCTGAAACAACCCGAAAGGTGTTCTCACACACTGAGGTATATAAGCTTCTACATTAAGGTGATATAACTTTGGAGTGTTCCCTCGACTGGGATGATTGCTTCTTTGTAAGCTGATATGCAATAAGCGTTCCCTTAACTCTCATTCATATATGTGTCTGTACTGATCTTCATCTTCTATTTATAGGCGTTAAGCTTGATCGTACAGTGATACTCAATTATTGTATCCGTCGAATTTTGAATATGTTTCTCCAAAAGTGTGTGTACTTTACGAAAGCCATTCTAGGAACGTTTAGGCTTTAAACATTAATGCAACGTCTATTATTGTCCTTTGACTAGACAATTGCTTTTGTACCATTGTGCACAGTTGGATTCCAGTAGAATAAGCTTGTCGTGTTCTGCAACTGATTGGTTCTAACTGAAGCTCTAAACTGATCATCTGAAATGCTCTTCAGTTGGGCAGGTGAAATCAGTTGACTCGTTAGTTAAATTGATTTCACTCTTTTAGTTGAACTGGTCAGCTGGACTTTTCATCAGTTGAACTCTTCACCAGCTGGCCGGGCTTCTGAAGGTCTTCTACTGAACCACCTATCTGAAAGCGGATCGGTTACGGTGCCCGATACACAACGGAAGTTTCAAAAGCAAAATATTTTACAAGGAACCCGATCACCCCAACTTATTGTGTGTAGCAAATACCATTAAAACACAAAAATGTCATGCATACAGTGTTTTAGAAATTTCTTACCTATCAATCTCAAAGATTGATGATGACTCCAACTAAGTTGTAAACAACTTAGTTCTTGAAGCATTGACTATCTACAAGCTTCCCTTGAGTACTCATTGCTCAAATTATTTTAAATTAGGTCTACCACTAGCAAGTAAAATCCCTCTAATTCTGCACTAGAAAAATTAGAGGATTGTTCTTTGAGAAGTGTATATTTTCTTCAACAATTGAAAAAGCAAAAATTGGAAGAAATTATTGGGAAAATTTCGGCCATGAGGGTGTGGGTGGAGAGAAGGTTTTCTTGGTTATGTGAAAAGTAAAGTAGCATGTGTATGCCATGCATAGTTTGTTGAAAAAGTTGCCTCCAACTTTTCACCTTCCAAGCATGCATTTTATTTGTGATTGTAACAATTACAAAGCCCACAGAATTATTAAATGTCTCAAACAAATTTGAGACCAATTAAATCTTACTTGAATTTACTCAAGCTCACTAGTTGAATAATTATTTCTAATTGAGCTCTACAAGACCCAATGTTATTTCTAATTAATTCAACACTTGAACTAATTTAATTTAGTTCATAATAATGTTTATGAAAATCACAATTTTAAAATACATTATTTATTTGTCGATCTTTAATTTAGGAACACTTCCATAAATTAAAAATCACATTCCCCATAATTCTCTTATAGAAGTCATACTTCTATTTTTCTTTGTGCTTATAAAATCCTTTATAAGTCATTGAATACATTGAACTATTTTCCTTCTCAATGGATCTAGAAAGTTAGCGCTTGCGTGACCCTCAATGGTTCAATGATACAACTAGCCGTTGGTTCACATCTCAATGTGATTCAGGACTAAACATGTCCTTATATGAGCATACTCAGTTGCTCCATTCTTACTTATCAACTCCTTGATAATAAGAACGTCAGATCTCAAGTCTGATATTACACAACCAATCATGTTAAACGTCTAGCAGCATCGCTTATATGATTCCCTATGTATCAAATGATAGTGCCTGTAAGAACCATTCCATTATGCTTAGCGTACAGTACGGTCCATTTATCTCATATATCTCGACCGATTCGACAACTATTGGTATATCGAGAACTGTCAAAGAATCGATACTATATGTCATGTCGTAATTGCATCGATGGTGTAATCTAAGAAACCCCTTTCTTAAGTACCACCAACACTCTGATTAGAGATTTGAAACTACATACACATAAGATCACATAGGATATTCATACCCGAAGGTAAACAGTGAATCCTCGACTACAATACATAGACTCCCATATGTTTCGACAAAACACCAACCTTACCACCTGATGACCCCATATGAGTCGGTAACCAAGTCAAAGTGCAATGCTAGCATATAGAGTCACAATGTTGTCTCGAGTCCTTAGGACTAATGGTGTACAACCATAAACTAGGACGTTTCCACTCGATAAGTGAGAACCACTTGGAAAGTTCTTTATGGAGGGTTGTTCAGTGCACTCTACGAGAAGCACCTATTTGCATGCTCGGACATCACAATATACCCTGCCAATGAAACATGATACTTACATCACAGATACTAGTCTCAAACTCGAGCGGCTTTTATTCTTTTTAACGGTGGACGAATCGACTAGGAACTGTTTAGAAACATTATTCCAAATATGAGTTTTATGATACTCATCATATGAGCATCTTATATTCTTTCAACTATATGTATATTCAAGGACTTTATCTATACAACTAGCATGGGTATACAGATAAAGATGTGCCAATACAATAATTTCAAATATTATTAAAATAAAGATTGTTTATAAATAGAGTTTAAACATAAACCATCGGCCAACACTTGGCTCGACGGGCACCTACTCTAATAATCTCCCATTTGCACTAGAGGCAACTACTCATATGCACCAAACTCATCGATTCGCGATGCTTCTCGAAAATGGTCTAGGTAAAGGTTTAGTTAGTGGATTAGCAACATTATCTGCGGAGCCGACTTTGTCAATCGACACTTCTCCTATGTCCACAATCTCTCGGAGGATGTTGTACTTTCTCAATACATGTTTGGATTTCTGATGAGACCTTGGCTCCTTCGCCTGAGCTATGTCTGCCGTGTTGTCACAAAACACCTGGACATGAGCAACTCCATTAGGAATGACGCCTAACTCTTGGATGAAATTCCTTAACCAAACAGCCTCTTTTGCTCCAGCTGATGCAGCAATGTATTCAACCTCAGTGGTGAATCCGTAGTACTGTCTTTCTTGGAAATCTTCTAACAGACAGCAGCACCATTAAGCATGAATACGAACCCAAAGGTTGACTTTGAGTCATCGATATCTCTTTGGAAGCTAGACTCGCTATAGCCTTCCAATTTCAGTTCTCCACCACTCGTAGACCAAGAACAACTTATTGGTCCTTCTCAAATACTTGAGGATGCCTTTCATAGCTTTCCAGTTTGGAAGACCAGGGTCCGATTGATATATACTCACTACACTTAGTGCAAAAGACACGTCAGGACAGTGTAGATATCATCACATACATGATACTACCAATTGCGGATGCATACGGAATGCGGGTCATCGCCGCTATCTCTCAATCATTCTTGGGAGAGATAGACTTGGATAGGGACACGCCATGACATATTGGTAGATGTCCTCTCTTGGACTCATCAATTGAGAACCGCTTAACAATGGTATCAATGTATGTGGACTGGGTGAGACCAAGCAATCTTCTTGATCTATCTCTATATATCTGTATTCCCAATACAAAAGATGCTTCATCCAAGTCCAGCATCGAGAACTTACTCTCTAACCATATTTTAGTTGATTGCAACATCGCTACATCATTCCCAATGAGTAGCATGTCATCAACATAAAGCACCAGGAATGTTACAGCACTCTCAATGACCTTCTTATACAAACAGGGTTCCTCAGGATTCTTAGTAAAACCAAACTCTTTGATATGTACTATCGAATCTGAGGTTCCAACTCCTAGATGTCTTCTTTAGACCATAAATAGATCTCTGAAGTTTGCATATCATATGCACACTTCCGATAGATGTAAACCCTTCAGGTTGAGACATGTAAATCTCTTCCTTAATATCCCTATTAGAAAAGCTGTCTTTACATCCATCTGTCATATCTCATAGTCATACCATGCAACTATGGCTAGCAGTATCCTTATAGACTTGAACATTACAACTGGAGAAAAGGTTTCCTCAAAGTCAATTCCTTGTCTTTGAGTATATCCTTTTGCTACTAATCGCGCCGTGAAGGTCAATACCTTCCCATCAGCCCCAAGTTTCCTCTTGTAAATCCTATTTACACCGTATGGTAACATTTCCCTCAGGTGGATCCATAAGATTCCACACTTGATTCGAATGCATGAAATTCATCTCAGATTCCATAGCTTCAAGAAATTTGGATAAATCGACATCAGATAATGCTTCCTTGAAGGTCAATGGATCACATCCATGGTTAGGCTCATGGCCCTCTTCAAGAAGTAGACCATATCTCATAGGTGGTCTCCTAGACTCTCTCGGATCTTCTAGAAGCTTGTATCTCCTCTTTTGGCTCTTCGGGTGTGGGTTCTACAATTGTGGGTGTCTCTCGAACCTTTTCGAGTTTTATCATCTCCCCTTTCTATCTAATAGAAATTTCTTTTCCAAAAAGGTTGCATTCCTATAAACAAACACATTTGTTTCTTGAAGATGATATAAATAATATCTAACTGAAATTCCTTGGATATCTCATAAAGTAACATAAAATGGATCGACTATCCAATTTATCTCTCACTGCCTGCTTCACATAAGCATGGCATCCACATATTCTAAGATAAGAATATTTGGGAGGTTTACCCATCTATATCTCATATGGTGTCTTATCAACTGCCTTTGAATGGAAATTGTTCAACAACAGTGCCGATGTCTCAATTGCATATCCCCAAAAGGATGGCTGACAACTCCGTGAACCCCATTATAGATCGAACAATGTCCATCAAAGTCCGATTACGACGCTCCCAAACACCATTCAACTGTGGTGTAGCAGGTTGAGTCCACTGCGAGAGAATCTCATTCTCCCTAAGATACTCTTGGAACTCGGCACTCAAGTACTCACCACCTCGATCCGATCGAAGTAACTTGATGCTTCGTCCCAACTGTTTCTCTACTTCACTTCTGAATTCTTTGAACCTTTCAAAGGCTTCAGACTTGTATTTCATCAAATACACATACCCTATACCTCGAAAAGTCATCGGTAAAGGTGATGAAGTAGGCATGTCCATACTAAGTGGTGATGCAAAGCGGACCACACACATCGGTATGGATCAAATCCAATAATCCTTTGGCTAGCTCCACATGGCCGTTAAAGGGAACTTTGGTCATCTTTCCTTTCAGACAGGATTAACAAGTCGTGAGATAATTAATATCAAACATGCCTACTCCCACTAGCTTGTTCATCCTTCTTAGGGAAATATGTCCTAATCAGGCATGTCATAATTGTGCCGAATTTAGAGTATCTTATTTTCGCATTGTTTGTTGTTGTTATTGCATGAACATTGTTTACTGGAATATATTTTAATTTGAAGTTGTAGAGATCGTTTTCAAGTTCATCCTGTACCTATCAAACATTCATTCTTGTAAATGTTGCAAACACCTTTGCTAAATAAACAAGAATATCCATCTTTATCAAGCATAGAAATGAAAACAATATTTTTCACCAACTCAGTACAAACAAAACATCTCTCAAAATTAACTTAAAATCATTGTTCAACAATAAGTAAACATCTCATACGGCCTTGGCAACAACTCTTGCTCCATTGCCCATCCTCAAGAAGGTCTCACCTTCCATAAGTCTCCTACTTCTTCCCATCACCTGCAAATCATTACAGAGATGATAGCCACATCCGGTATCTAATACCCAAGAAGTAGAGTTAACTGAAATGTTTACTTCAATATAGAACATACCATTTATAGAACCTTTCTGGGCAAGATATTCTCTGCAGTTCTCCAATGTCCAGTGCTTCTTGCAGTGATGACAGATATCAGCAGTCTTGTCAGCCTTGACTGGTGTGGCTACCACAACGGAATTCGTAGCTTGCCTCTTCAAGGCACATTCTTCTTGGGACGTTGAAAAGAATGCAGTCTTCAGTACCAGATGAAGAACCCACATAAAGAACCGACTTCTCTTTCTTGATGTTGGACTCAAAGGTAACAAGCATATTCATCAACTCCTCGAGGATAGGCTCCAGCTTGTTTATGTTGAAATTCACCACAAAAGAATCAAATGAGCTAGGGAGCTATAAGAGCAACACGTCAGTGGTCAACTTCGAAGGCAACGTAAGATTCATGCCAACGAGCTTCTCCAAAAGCCCAATCATCTTTAGGCCATTCTCATGGACCGAGGCCCCAGTCTCGCATGCGTAAAGTGATCAGCTCCTTGACGGTAGAATGCATAAGAGGTCGAGTATGCTCACCAAAGAGCTCCTTGATATGCAAATGAATGTCAGCAACACTCTTTGCATCCTCAAAACGCCTCTACAGCTCATCATTCATAGAAGCCTAAATATAACACTTTGCTCGAAGTCATGGTCACACGAATCCTTGTAAGTCTGCAATTCCTTAGAAGTGCAAATAGTCGGAGCCTCAACAAGGGGCGAATCAGTCATTTTATATGCTATCATTTCCGAATTCAAGACGATTTTTAGGTTTCTTAGCCAATTGAGGTAATTAGGTCTAGTTAAAACGTGTTTGTCGAGTATTGCAGATAACAGATTGCGAATCGAAGACATTGTCAAAATTTGTACTAAAAAGTAAAAACAGATAAATGTTAATGACTATTTTAAAATATTTAGTAAGATATAAAGTATGGACTTTTACTTCATAAATTTTTGCTCTCACTATTTTGATATTTTTCACTACCCTCAAGTGAAAACGAGAAACTCTTTTCCTCAGTAGGTACGTAAGGTCGAATTAGCAAATTATGATCCCGAATAATATCAGCCAATCATAATTTCTAACAGGTAGTTTCCAATTGCATCTTCATGCAACTGCTTACGTAAACTTTTGTCTCACGTTTGATTAGGACCCAATAATATGACGCCGTTCATCTTTACGTGTCAAGCCTTACCCATTGATGTTGAACCTTAATGGACGGTCACCATGATTTCCCTCAATAGTATGAGCCAAAATCATGGGAGTTCCACATAGTTCACATCACCATGTCAATGGATGTCACAGCTTTCCGATGTCCAGGGCTCCTCCAGTAATATGAGCCGAGCCTCGAGCACGGGTAGCAGTTCATCATGCACCCATTGTACGATGGAAGACATGAAAATTATAAACACCTTCATAATTCCCCTTTTCGGGCTTGATATTAATTTTGAATCTTATTCAAAATGAGGGTTTTTAATTTTGAAATGTCTCATCATTAATTTTATTTGATCGTCATGTTTGATCGTATGTTTGCTGGATTCATGCAACTTTCTTATTATCATAATAATAACGCACATACTCATTATTTATAATATATCATGCATATATTATAAATAGTAAACTAAACAAGGATGATCAATCTCCCCAAAATCTAATGGCCCGTGTGAGCCAAACACGGGCCTAGGTCCAATCCTTGAAAATGCATGGGATGAAATACATAATTACATAAGCCTCCAATATTTACATGTCTTCGATCTTCATAATCATCATGGCCACCATCTTCCAATCTTGATCTTCAACTATACTAATATTTATAAATAAATATCCTTGGCAAATAGGGATACATCAGGTTATAAACCAAGCCCACTTATAAATTGATAATTATTACAATCATTCAACACAAAATATCATAGCATACACCTAGCAAATTGGGCTTGGGCTTTTGATCATCCTTCATGCATAAATATCACATATCATACACCAGTTAATTAATTATCACAATAATAATTGATCCAATATTATATATCTTGCTCCAATCACTAACCGCAACGATTATAAATTAAATCAAAAAAGTAAACAAACTCCTTTGCCTACTTTCTAATTAATTTATTTATAACTGAATTTCTTGTAAATCACAATTTACTATAAATAATTAAAGTTCAAATTCAATTATTTATTTTATGAGAAAATATATACAAATTTTGTGGATTTAAACTTAAGGGCCCTAATAAGACATTTTTCACCAAAAATATTTTGCTCATTTAAAATTCAGAAATTATGTTAGCCATCTAATAGCCCAACAACTCAAGACCCTTGACACTTTGATATTCCAAAACACTTTTGAAATTCTAGTCGTCATCGCTGTTGCCAAAGCTCCTTCGCCGGATTCCAGCCAACTCACAAATTTTTCTTCTTTTAAATGGGGGGGAGGGTTCGGGCAGCCCCTTGCTGCTCGAAATGGGCAGCCCCTCTGCCCGAAATTGGCAGCAACATGGGGCCGAAGATCCTCCCAAAACCGGCCAGCGATTTGTTGAATCGATCATCTCATGCGGTTAGAAATTGACTTCAATATAATATCATGTATTTGCTACAAAAAAGTAACAATAGCTCATGAAATCACTTGAAAGCGGATCAATTACGGTGCCCGGATACGCAACGGAAGTTTCAAAAACAAAATATTTTACAAGAAACCCGATCACCGCAACTTATTGTGTGTAGCAAATACCATAAAACACAAAAATGTCATTCATAGAGTGCTTTAGAAATTTCTTTACCTATCAATCTCAAAGATTGATGATGGCTCCAACTAAGTTGTAAAAAACTTAGTTCTTGAAGGATTGACAATCTACAAGCTTCTCTTGAGCACTCCTTGCTCAAATTCCTTCAAATTAGGTCCACTACTAACAAGGAAGATCCCCTCTAATTTGCACCAGAAAAATTAGAGGATTTTTCTTTGAGAAGTGTATATTTTCTTCAACAATTGAATAAGCACAAATTGGAAGAAATTCTTGGGAAAATTTCGGCCATAAGGGTGGGGGTGGAGAGAAGGATTTTCTTGGTTGTGTGAAAAATAAAGTTGCATGTGCATGCCACGCCTAGTTTGTTTAAAAAGTTGTCTCCAACCCTTCACCTTCCAAGCATGCATTTTTTTGGGCTCGTAACAATTAGAATACCCCAGGAATTTAATTTAAATGTCTCAAACAAATTTGAGGCCAATTAAATCTTACATGAATTTACTCAAGCCCACTAGTTGAATAATTATTTCTAATTGAGCTCTACAAAAGCCAATGTTATTTAATTAATTCAACACTTGATTAATTTAATTTAGTTCATAATAATGTTTATGAAAATCACAATTTTCAAATACATTATTTATTTGGTCATCTTTTAATTTAGGAACACTTCCATAAATTAAAAATCACATTCCCCATAATTCTCTTATAGAAGTAATACTTCTATTTTTCTTTGCGCTTATAAACTCCTTTATAAGCCATTAAACACATTGAACTATTTTTCTTCTCAACGGATCTAGAAATTTAGCACTTGTGTGATCCTCAATGATTCAACGATATAACTAGCCGTGAGTTCACAGCTCAATGTGATTCGGGACTAAACATGTTCTTATATGAGCATACCCCAGTTGCTCCATTCTTACTTATTAACTCCTTTATAATAAGAACGTCAGAACTCAAGTCTGATAGTACCAAACCAATGTTAAATGCCTAGCATCATCGCTTACATGATTCCCTAGGTATCAAATGATAGTGCCTGCAAGAACCATTCCATTATGGTTAGCGTACAGTATAATCCCTTCATCTCATATATCCCGACCGATTCGAAAACTATTTGTATATCAAGAGTTGTGAAAGAATCGATACTATGTGTCAAGTCATAGTTGCATCGATGGTGTAATCTAAGAAACCCCTTTCTTAATTACCACCAACACTCTGATCAGAGATTTCAAACTACATATATATGAGATCACATAGGATATCAATACCCGAAGGTAAGCGGTGAATCCCCGACGACAATACATAGACTCCTATATGTTTCGACAGAACACCCAAACTTGCCACCTGATGACCCCATCTGAGTTGGTAAACAAGTCAAAGTGCAATGCTAGCATATAGAGTCAAAATGTTGTCCCGAGTCATTAGGTCTAATTGTGTACAAGCATAAACTAGGACATTTCCACTCGATAAGTGAGAACCACTTAGAAAGCCTTTTATGGAGGGTTGTTCAATGCACTCTACGAGGAGCACCTATCTGCATGCTCGGACATCACAATGTCCCCTACCAATGAAACATTGCAGATACTAGTCTCAAACTCGAGCAACCTTTATCCCTCTTAACGGCGGCTGAATCGACTAAGAACTGTTTAGAATATACAATATTGCAAATATGAGTTTCATGATACTCATCATATGAGCATCTCATATTATTTCTACTATTTGTATATTCAAGAAATTTATCTATGCAACTAATATGTGTATACAGATAAAGATGTGCCAAAAAAATAATTTCAAATATTATTAAAATAAAGATTGTTTATACATAGAGTTTAAACACGAACCATCGGCCAACACTTGGCTCAACGGACACCTACTCTAACACTATCAGATGGACAATCAGTTGAACTTGTTTACGATTTATCAGTTGAACTTGTTCAGTTCGATTAATCAGTTGGTACTTTCAGTTTGCATTATTCGATAGCTTCAATTTTGGCTCGATAACTGATCAGTTCGAGTCCAGATCAGTTTCAGTTTTTGCGCACTTAGGTAGAATCATTAGAAACACAATAACAAGATTTGTTAACATCAAAATCAGGATTGCGAACTTGAAAGCTCTGAACCTAGACAATACTAACATAATGAAATCACAATCAAACCAGATTCTGAATTACCAAACATGCTACAAAATTCTCCCTAATGATCCTTAAATCACTATTTAAGGCTTTAGGATTATACCTGCGTCCGTCGTCAGCCCGCTGATGATGTCTCGATCTCAGTTCACCGACCCTTCCTCGAGTCGACACTAGCTCTGAAATTTCCCGACACCAAAGTGCCCTAGAAACTGGCTAGAAAACCTAAGGTATATTGCTAGATCTCTCTCTGAAGAATGCGGTGAAGGAAACAAAAGAAATCAGCTTCCATTTATAGGCTGCATCTGGACTAGTTCAGAAAATCTGAATCAATCTTATCTGTCACGTGTCAGAATCTCATTTGTCTAGTTGGATTTCTTGAGATAATGTAATTTGAAGTAGATCGGGTTGTCCATTTTAAATTCGGTGGATCCCGACAGCTTGATCCAGAATTATTAATTCCTTATTAATACTTAATTAACAACTCTTTAATCATCTCTTAATTTGTACTTCATTAAAAATAAAGATTCGGGCCATTACATTATCAAATGCTACTAAATATTAACTTCAAATTATATAAGTTGACATCCTCAAATTATCGAATTTGAATCAATCTTTAACGGGTAAAATCAAATATTTGGGTACTCAAATTAGATACATTTTTTTTATTAATTTAGGTATCATATTTTTACTTCCCAACGTATGCAATGAATCCAAAAATAAATAGAATTGTTTAAATTTCAAATTTCAAGCTCATTGCCTTCATTCTAACAAATTTCTTCATCGAAAGCAAACCTCCATTTTAATACAAATCAATAGAATACACGATCAACCAACTCAATTTTCGTTTAGCGACAATATAAGCCACCAAAAAAATTGTGAAGAACCTAAATCAGTGGGGAAGGCAAAAAAAGGAACATAAAAGTTATATATCCAGATTTACTAGTGACAATAAAGAAAATCATCAAATACTTGAAAAGCATGTCATTTGAAAAACATAGTTAAAAATAAATCATAAATTCAAAATAATCAAACATATAAAAGACACTATCCGTGAAAAACATACTCAGGACAATATCACATCCAAAATCGTCCAAGTATATTCAATTTTTTATTTGTGTCTTATGAAATTAAGAAAAAAAGAGGATGACAACCATCTTACATTGCTAAGCTTGAATTGTAATTTTTGATGCCAAAAAAGAATACGATGGACGAGCTTGGGGAAGGGGCCGATGGAATTGCTTGAAGGAGAATATAATTATTTGGGTAAATGGGTGGAAGATTTATATTTAATAAATATATAAGTAATAAAAGGGTAAAATTATAAAGTTAGCTTGATAGGGAGTTAAAACAATTTTTAATGTGTTGTCGGGTATCAAATCACAAATTATATTACATAGGTACTGAACTCTATCCTAAACATTGGCAGAGGGATTTTACCGCAATTTACCGTTAAATTAACTCTACAATTATATACTTGAAAAAAAAATTAACTCTACAATTATATATCTATACTTTATTTTCTCTCACTCTTACAATTTCAACTAGTACTCTGAATTGCGAAACTATGTCATACGGTGGTGTCTTGTATTTCACATCGCTTACTGGATTTAATATTTTTTATAACTCAAATTATAGAAATAATTGCTTATTGAAGGACAATGCCCTTATCTACATAATTTAAAATATTTGAATTGTATTAATAGTACGATGTTCTTGATCTTAACTTCGTTGTTTAATGTGTTTAACAATTGCTTATGATATAGATTTCATTAAAGTAATTCTCCCAAAATTTTTGGGGAATTAAGAAATTGTAAACTGCATTACGATCTGTTCAACGATTCTGTAGGATGAATTAAATGTTATAGGATATCAAAATCACAAAGTGTATGCTATTCTTAATGGGATTGAACTTGTCATTTGCCTCGTGCACTAAGTTTAATGAATTATAACTTTTACTTGTTAGAGTAGATGTTCTATAAGCCAACTATAGGCTAGGGAATTTATTTACTTAAGTGTAATAAACAATCTTTATTTTAATATAATTTAACTTTTCATGATTTCGTTTTACTTTATCTGTATACTCATATAATCAACATAGATAAAGTCTTTGATTATACTTTAATACAAATGAATCATACTTCGATATTGAAACTCGTTTGTAAACACTGTATAATCTAAATTTATTCCTAGTCGATTCAGCTGCCTAAAACAAGGATAAAAATCGCTTGAGCTTGATACTAGCATCTGTGATATTGTGTGTACCACATTTATTAGTAAGGGCATAAAGAAATTCAAACATGCATATGGGTAATTATATGTGTAGAGGTCCGTATTTCGTATTTGAAAATTTGCGGAATAATTAAAAATTTTTCTCTTTAAATAAATTACATGCCTCATCCATAAATAAACTGAGAACAGATTTAATGTTTAAAGTAGCAGCGGAAGTAAATAATGTTTTCAAAACCACAACTTAAAATAATTCTTCAAAGTAAAAACTGAGTTTGAACAAAAATAGTAAATGATAAACATGAGGTCCTCGGGTCCCTACTACTGCCGACCTAAGCTAGCTCACTGGTCCCCGCCCTCGGTCCCGACCGCATCAGTACCTACAACAATCAAGTCTATTGAGTCTAAAGACTCAGCATGCATATATCGTGAATAACAAGTAAAATATATCATAAAATTTCATGCCATTTAAAGATATCATATCGTAAAACGTGAGGTAAAAATCGTGTCATAGATAATTATAAATACATGCATATCTTAAAAATCATACGTAAAATGTTTGCTCGATAGAGCCCTGTCATAAAATAGCATATCATAATTTTCTGTTGAGATAATGTTCTACGCAAGTGGTCCATAACATAACATAACATAACATGCACGTCTGATCAGACTAAACTACAGTATACTGGACGGTAGAGATCATCACAGCCATTGGACTGGATATCAGTACCCATACATGAACATGAACCGGTCGTAAGTCATCGGGTGAAGCAATAATCCCATAAGCGTGAGGTGGCCACAAGACATATCGCATATATCTCAAAAATAAACATTTTATATTTTATGCACGTAATATAATAAAAATTCTGTTTTATTTTACCAATTGAGTTGGATCGTTCTCAGGCTCGTTGCGACCTAATTCTAACATGAGAAACATGCAAATAATCTCAACTTGACCAACACTTCATAACCGAACCCAAAACGAGACAATTACGCCCAACAAACTTAGTATCCAACCATGGCTTCGTACCAACCCGAACCAACATTGAACCATCATTTAGCCATAATTAAAATACACCTAAAATAATAGAAAATATATACCAAGGGCTGTAATACACGAAAATTGTGCATGAAGGCCAAAATCATGAAACACTCTTTCGAGAGTCACTTTGGCACATTGCACCGTAAATTCTCGTACGACTTCTAAACTTAACCAAATCACGAACGGCCAAAAACATGTCTTTCTAACTCAATAAGGTACTGTCCAGTCCAAGGCCATAGGCTAAAAGTCAACCAAAAACTCGTACGTGACCTCTGAACCGCAGCAAAGCTGCTGTAAAATTCCAGCGGCAGCAGCTGTGCTTGCTTCGCTTCGATCACAAGGCTAATGGTCATTGTGGCTTGAATCACCGACCAGAGCCTCTTCCCAACATCCTAAGGTATGCCTTGAACTGTGGCTAAGGGCCCTAGGCCAATCACAATCCAAACAAACACCTACGACAATCCGAAGCTCCACCCGAGAACACCATGCTGTACCGTGGGGGGTGTTGCTTCATTTTGTTTTCATATATCATTCTGGTGGCCATATGATCGACCATGGCTTGATCTAGACATCATGAGGTATTGTGTGAACCATGGCTAAGGGCTAGAAGCCAACCAAGATCAACACAACACCCAATAATTCGAAACTCACACACACACAAATCGGGAAAGAGAAACCGAGGGACTTGTCTTGTTTATTTAAAATTTTGATGGGATCATGAACCAAGCCATGAAAGACCATATTGGTCATGTCCTAGAAATGCTAAGGGAAGGTCCTAACCATGGTTACAGGCCCAAAAGCCAACCAGGATTCGAACCTCCTTGAACAATCAAAACCAGAAATTTCGAGACTCAACTCGCAACTATGGTGGAGTTGCTGTTAAGTCTTGAATCCAGCGAGTTGGGGGCTTAAACTAATGGACCAACATGATCTAAACTCACCCTAGTACATGCCTAGATGCAGCCTTGAACGCCTGGAACCGAGCCAACCCCTGAAATCACAAAAACACTACAAAACCGTGAAGAACAAGTGAGAGCCAAAAAATCTGCACATGATTTTCGAAAATTGCTAACATGATTTCGGTTTTGCTGAATGAACTATGAACATAACATGGTTTAAAAATATGTATATGACTTGATTGAAGAGAAAAGAATGATATAGACATGCCTGAATTTTCGTTTGAAAAGAAAACAAATGACTACGACAAACACCGCGCGACGGAGATGGAGTTCTCTTTTCTTACTCGTTTTCTCTCTTATTTTCTCTTTGAGGCTCACGATTTTCTGAAGGTTTTTCCTCTGAAATTTTAGAGAATGCTGAGCAGAATGAAGGCTAGGAAATGAATGGGAAAGTTATCAAGATAATTGGAGATTTGAATGGCAAGATACAAACCTTTCTATCCTTGAGTTTGAGAGATAAGGAATGAGGTGTGATATTGTTTGATTTGGAGAGTGAATGGCCGATTTTCTTCCATCAAATATGAGTAGGAATATTGCTTAATTAATAATATTTGATCATTAAAAGGTGAGGGATTATCATACCAAGAAAGGATAAGGAAGGGATCCAAAAATTGTGAGTTGTCAATCAATATTTAAATCCTACAAGGGTGGCCAAAATTTTGATGGATAATTGGAGGAAAAATATTGCTTAATTATTGAATTTTAACTCTTTAAAGTTTTAAACACTTATTATGTATTTTAGTGAAATAATAAATTAATTTGAGATAGTAATTTTCTTGCATGCATGGCTATTTCTTTAAAATAAATTACTAACATGTTAAGTTACAATTTTTTAAATAAAATAAGTCTAGATTAACTTATCTCAATTGGTCATACATTTTAATTTAGGCTTTTAATTAAATTATTGGATATAAAGGAACTTATTTACTACTTATCTATAATTAAGTAAATAAATCCTTAAACATTCTTTTAAATTAAAATAACTTATTATTTATTTTAAATTAACTTCGGGAATATTTTCTTTTATTATACTTTATCTCAATACTCTAAACTTCAGTCCGGCCTCGCTTATTTAACTGAAAAGGTAATAACTAAACTTATGCGATTTAAAATAAATGATCATGGCTTAACTAATATAAAATGCCTAAAATATAAAAGAAATCATTTTAAATTTAAATAATAGTAATTATGCATGGCTTATACGTAGTCTGATTTAACGAGTTCTACAATATGATGATTATACCAAACAACCCTCCATCGGACATTCCAAGTGGTTATAATTCATCAAGAGGAAAAGTCTGTGGTTGTGATTGTACACCGTTATTCTTTATTACCTGGGACAATACTGAGTCTCTACAAACTAGAATTGTACTTTGATTGGTTTATCGACTCTGCGGGGGTCACAATGTGGCGAAGTTGAGTGAAATTGCAAAGTGTGTAGGAGTCAGTGCATTGTAGTCGGAATTCACCGTTCATCTACGAGTGTGGATATCCTATGCTATCTAATGAAATAACTACATGAAATCTTTGGCCAGAATGTGAGATGTACATTAGGGAAAGAATTCTCTAGTTGTGCATGCGATGACACCATGTAAATTGAATGTATCACATAACTATCGAATATAATATTCAACTCTCGATGAACCAATGATTGCAAATTCGATCAGGTTGCATGCTTGGGTTAAAAGACATGTTGCATGATTGGGTTAAAAGAAAAATGATTTATATATGCATGATTTTTTTATAAGTGACTGAAATATGAAAACTTGAAAGAAGTGTAGTAATTGTGATCGATGATTATGATGATACGATATATGTAAGGCCAAGGCTTAGTCGATGGGAGAGTGTCGCTAATGTCCATGCCGTCCAGTACTGTAGTTATATGTAGATGGATCCATCAACCTTCATCTGATACAAAAGTCACAATTAACGATCCGAATTCAATAAAAGGAAAACATATATGTATATGATGAAAAGGAAAATGTTTATAATGAAAAGAAAAATGTTTATGATTATGCATGTTCATAAAAAGTTATTTTAAGTAAAAGTATTTTCATTATCGCATGTGATTGTATATGTATTACTTGATATCATGGTTAAAGTTTGCTAAGTCAATAGACTCACTATGTGTGATCGATGCAGGTGAGCATGATATTGATGTTGTTGAGGGATTTGATGGTTGATCTTGCTGGACTGAATGTGCAAACAACAAGAGGACTAGCGCTAGTTTTCTGCATTTAAATTAAGTTTATGATTTAAGTTTACGTTAAAGATTTTTATAACTTATAATGTTTTTGAGATGTTTTTCAGAGGATGTTAGAGTTAGGTTATTTTGAAATATTGTTAAGTTAGGATGGTAAACGAATTACGATTTTATGTTTTGAATTACTTTCTTTGAATTTTCCAATATAGATGGTTGTTTTATTTATAAAATGGTGCAAAATTATTTTAAAATACATGTCTTAAGGTACGTGCGATGCTTTTTTTTTAAAAAAAAACACTTCTAGTACTTTTTAAGAAAAACGAGTAGTGGACGTTTCATTTAGTATTTGATAGGTACCAAAATTTTACCTTGGGTTTGGTTTAAAGGGTCTTCAAATTTTCGTGGTTGAATATATTGGGTCGGTACTCTGAGTTCAACACAGACAAAAATAGGGTTAGGAGGCGCCAGAGAGTTTTCTGGCGTAATCTCTCTGATTTTTAAGTCAGTCCGGTGAGCAAACTTAAGATTGAAATGTAGTAGTGCTAAGTGAGTAAGAGAGTGTGATTATGTTAAATCGTAAGCCAATACCTAGTATTTATAGAGGCGCGAGAAATTAACTACCTTATGAGAGTAAAATTCTTGTTAAGATAGAACTGTACTTAAGATAAAATACATCATGAAGTAGGACTTCTTGACCACAATAGCTAGGACTTTTGATCGCGGATGGGATTCTTGCTTTATCTCGATGAGATTTGATCGAATCTCGTATTTATCAAAATCTCTTACTTATCGGCGAATATGCCTTCACATTCCCTACCTACGTTAGAGCTCTGATTTCTCGGCTCCCTTGGTTGGCTTGGACTTTTAATAAATTGGACAGAATAGATCGGTCCTATCAGATATTCATGGGCTCGGATATGCATGTTCGGACTTCTTACTATATGGTTGAGCTCGGTAGTTGGGCCCTTGATCAACAATGAAGTTTGAGCCTTAAATGATTAGGGCTAATTTTGAAATGTGCTTGGATCCGTCCAAATGCGTTAATTTAGAGATATCAAAGTCCTTTTTTTTTATTCTTGTTCTTGTAAATTTGATCTTTAAGATAGTAACGTGATCTGGTGCTTCGATCTCTATTTTGCAGTTACACTCATGCTCTTATCTGATGCACTTCTTGATTCCCATTTTCTGATTTTCTTCATTTTCCTATTCATAAAAATTAGAAGGACTGAAGCACCAATCTTACTCTTCTGATCTGATACTTATTCGCTGGTACTGGTTCAGTTGTACAAAAATTGATCTTGCGCTATTATTGTTTATTTTTTCAAGAAATTTAATTATATTTTTTTTGTTGATACGGTAAGTTTTATTTGATTAATCAATATAATAAATAAAATTTAATCATAAAAATAATGAATATAACTTATTTATTTTTATAAATATATGCACAATATTTTTATATATTAATTTAAAGTGTATGATAAATCATTAGTGAAAAAGCAATGAAGTTAAATTTATGTTTTCTGAATTAAAATAATAATTTTAAAAATATTAAATTAATAATTTATCGATAAATTAATATCTTTATAAATTAATAAAATTCTATAGCCCAACATTATTAATTTATTAAAGTTTTATTATTTATAACAAACATGTCATTATTATTTAGATCCATGTATCTTGTTTTGTCCAAATTTATATAATATGACAAAATTAGTTCCAAACATATTAAAATTAAACACTTGTACTTCCTCTCTGTTAGGTGCACATTAAAACCTAGTGAAAATTATGAAATCGGGTCAGAAATGATCCCAACTTATGAAATTTAAACATTTATAATCCATGATTTTTAAAATGCGTTGAATTTTTTAGTTGGTTTTATTGTGCATCTTAAACAATATGGTAAGCCTTTAAATTTCATAAGTTGGGAACCATTTTTATCACAATATATACCTACGAGAAGCCAAAAACATTTTTAGTCAAGGCAAAATTACCAATTAAGTCTTGTTTTCTTGTTTATTTTCGGTTTATTCTGCTGTATTGTTAAATTTTAATTTTAAACCGTTACATTTTTTTTTACAATTATGGTTCTTTTGTGACGTGACAATGACGTGGTGCTAATCTTGGATTTGATCGGGTTGGCCCGGTCAACTCGTTTTGGGTTTTGAAGTGGATATTTGGTCAACGCTATTTAGATTCCTACTGTCGTAGACGTACAAGCGCATAAATTATAATGGTTCTTCTCGTGTATTTATTTTGAATATCAAAATTATTCCTTTTAACTATTTATTATTAATCAATTTCCATTTTTATTTTTGATAAATTTAAATATCAAAATTAATCATAATCAATTATAATTCACTATACATTTTGAACATATAAATTATTCCTATTATTTAAAAATAATCGATTTTGATCCATTTAAATATTTATGTTAAAATTATCAAATTAGTCTATTTTTCATGCAATTAACGACTTTAAATACAATACAAGTTGTAATCAAGCACAATCTTTTGCCATGTCATAATACTAAAACTAAATTATTATTTTTTTTATTGTAAATAATTGTACAATGCTACACCGAAGAATTGTAATTCTTGAATTGCTTTTCATATCATGATTAATTATCTAGCAACTTTTCTGTTCCTTGCATAAATTTTTTAATAATGAGAAAATTGGTTAATAAAATACTCATGGATGCAAATTAAAATCACGTGCGAAAAGCTAATCATAGGTCCTTCTCTCCATCGAAACAACAGGGCTGTTCTGAATGAAATCTTGTTAATTTTTTTGAGGTGAAGCAATATACAATAATAACATGGAGCCATAGCCATAATCACAAATTAGATATAAGCCAAGAAAAAATAGTTAGAATGTAGAAATGTCTCTTAATTTGTCACCATAAAATCATGTTAGACAATGGAAATTATTAGAACAAAGTATATTATAATTGATCAACCATAAATTAAACCACTCATATAAATCTTGCTTTTAATGAACATATAATATTTGGAGAACATGAAACCAAAATTTAAACCAAATGTAAAAAAGAAAAGTATAGCTTAACTTTTGAAGATTATTAAGCTATATATAAATATATAGCATCTGGTTACATTGCCAAAGGATACTCAGTTGCCCAAACAAATGGAGATTTGAACCATCCCTTTAGATCTTTCTTCTCTCCTTTCCCATTGTGAAAGAAAAAAAAAACCTATAGCACAATGGATGGAGAAAACTGATTATTCCTCATAGGGGAATTTATGTATGACTCTTTGATTTGAAGAAATGGGAATTTAAAGTATAAAGTTAGTCTGGAATATGTGAGTGGAGAGAGGATCTTCCAAGCATATGCTCTTATATATTCCTTTTCAAATCAGGTATTTTAAGATTTATGGCATGATGGGGAATCCCACTGTTGGAAATAAGTTCCTTTCACTCTTTAATTACAATTACGTTATGATGAAATCAATGTGTTATGTTTTAGATTGAATTTGTGTGAGACTGTCTTACGAATCAATTTTTTGAAAAATAGATCTTCAATTCGATCCAACTCATGAACAATTATTGATTTTCGTAGTAGGAATGGAAGTGTCGATCCATCTCACGGGTATAAGCTCGTGAGACCATCTCACAAAAATCATACTCTATGTTTTATTCCAATATATGGATAGTATTCCGCTATATTCCATGCATCATCTTCTGTAGCACAAATCTTCCAACTGAATCTTGCTTCCTCATTTTGTTTTCTATAGAATCAAAATTTTAAACATGAGATCAAGTGATAATAAGTGGAATTAAGCGTAAAACATGTATAAAATACAATGATTTGGCTGTTATAGTAGGTGTCCGGTAAGCAATTTTTGGCTTGAGTTTTATTAATTTTTATATAAAAAAACGATGTTTAATATATAATGATATTTTATTAGTTTTATCCAATTATGAAATTTACTTATATTTGTATACTCATGCAAGCTTTATAGATAAAGCCATTGAATATACAATAAGTATCATGAGGTCTATTTTTAACGTAATCATGAAATTTATTAGGAAGTGTGATGTATATTCTAAAATCCTAGTCGATTCAGCCAGCCTAAAATAAAGATAAAGATCGCTCGAACTTTAGAATATAATATGTGTTGTAAACTCTATGTTCGTGGGTAAGGACATGAAGATGTCCATTCATACAGATGAGTGATCATTTGATGAGACACGGAATAACCGTCCCTCAGACTTTCCTTTGACGCGAGATAACATGGAGGCTCTGCGTACAAGCATATACTTTGACTCGATTACCGACTCCGTTGACGGTCATCAGGTGGTGAAGTTGGGTGTAATTTCAAAAAACGTAGGATCCAGTGTATTGTAGTCGAGGATTCACGACTTACCCACAGATGAAGATATCTTATATGATTTGACAAGTTAATAATACATGGAGTCTATAGCCAGAGCAAGACATGTGCTTTAGGGAAATATATTTTCTTAGTTGCTTATATGATGTCACTATCATCAAAGATACATCATATTGATTTCGAATTAATTTGCAGCTCTCGATATACCAATGGTTGCAGATTCAATTAGGATATATGAGTTAAGAGATCGTATTGTATGCTAACCATAACCTACTGGTTCTTGTCGGCACTATCAGTGATCTAGGGGATCATGAAGACTATGTTACTTGACGCTCTTATCATGATCTGATAGGTGCAATGAGACTTGAGTTCAGACGTTCTTGATCAAGTGGTTTATGAAAAAATTCTACTAATTAGGGTAAGTCTAAATAAGGACAAACATTGTCATGAATCACATGAAGTTGTGAACTCATGGCTAGCTGTCTCCTTGAACCATTGAAAGTCACATAAGTATCAGATTCTGGATTCCTGTTGAGATATTCAAATTCAATGAGTTATAATAGACGACTTTAGTTTGTCACTTATAAAACAGTTTATAAGTTGCTTATAAAGGAAATAATTGCTTATAAAGGAATTTATTTCCTCTATCTCTCACAAAAGAAAATAAATCGGCCCTTTCTTCTCCTTCCTTGAAGTCTCGGCCAACCACCACCGCAACAACCACTGTGTGTCGCCGCCACACCTCTGCCATTTTCCGGCTACCTCGTCTCAATGAAAGTTTCTTTAGATTAACAGTAAAATCTAAACAAAGAGTGAGTCTTCGACCGTAGACCAAATTAGATGATTGAATGACGGATGACGATCGAGTTGATTGTTCGTAGTTATATAAAGAAGAGCTGTTACTGACTTAAAATATAGGATAATTGGATCTATCATTTAGAACGCAAAGGTAAACAATATAAACATCATGTGCATGAATTATTGAATAATACATTGTCCAATAATTTACACTGTCAAAACAAATTTATTTGAAAATTTTTAAACTTTCGTTGTGCTGTGAGTATGAAAAGCAATACACCAACATTGGCCAAATTCAAGAAAACATAGGTCGATCTTGAGGATTGAGCGGGATAAAGGGTAATATATGGACAGGATACCGTGATTATGCCAAAAGTAAAAAAAAAGCGATCAATCATGCTGATTAAGTGAGATTAATGTAAAATATGGACAAAATACAATGATTTGGCCAAATGGAGAAAGCGTTCAATTACGATTGACTGAATTCAGCATGCTAATTGCTGAATATATTATAAGATTTTGGTTTCGATGTTAAAGGCACCTACAGTTATAAACATATGCATGAGGTTTATTGTAGAGTCAAAATTCAGCACACGTAAAACTCATGCATTATTAATTGTTAATTATTTAATCAAATTTAAAATGATTTTTGAGATGCATGATTTATGAAATTGCATTATTTTAAATTATTTATGTTTATGCGATGCACGTTAAATTTTTTCTTGAATTTCATGTTTCAGGAGATTATTCGATGCCGGATCGAGGAAAAGAGACTGGCGACGATTTTGACAATTTTAAAATGTGGCATTTTATTTTAAATTAAGAATGAGGCATTTTAAATGATTTATTAAGTTTTTAGCATTTTTAAAGCCTACTTTAATTATTTAGTGATTTTAAGATTTTTAAAACTTTTAAGATTTATCAATTGTGTATTTTAAATTTTTAAAGTGAGTTAGCATTTTATTAGCATTTAAACTAGCATTTTTAGTAGAAATTTAATTAGTTTTTTTAATTAGCATGCTAATTTGGTGATTAAACATTTTAACCCCTAATTATACCTATAACTCACGCACACGCACACATTTACACACACACTTCGGTTATCACATACACACACATTCTCCTTGCTCTTCATTCTATTTTTTAAAAGCAAATCTAGGGTTCTTGGTGCAAGAGCAGCCGCCGCTCCTCTGAATATTTTCCAGCAAGTTTTCGTGAGTTTTCTTCAAGAAATCGAGCCATAAATCGTTCCGGATCAACCTCCATCTTTCCCGCTTTGGTATCGTCGGTTCGGTAATTTTAAATATCAAAAGGCATGTATATTCTATTATTCCTGCGTCGATCTTGTCATATTATATGTTGTGATGTTTATTATGCGTAAAAATCCATGTATGATGTACAAAGTTTGAGCAGAAACTTTTTGGATCGTTTTTTGAAATGTATTTGGATCTAAAATTCAAAATTTTCTGTCATTTTATTTACTGCGACTTTTTGGTCGATTTTCTGGAAGACCTTTCAACATATAAAACATATAAATTTTGATACCTTTGATTTGATAGTAAACTCTAAATATTTGGATAAGAAATGAGTGAGTTATGATCGTTTTCATGGGACTGCTCAAACTGAGTTTTTCTGAAAAATGCGTTGTTGATGTGTTCTTGAAGTTTTATTGTTTCAAGCTTTGTTGGGATCGACGGGTGTTCGCTGTTGCGTTTAAGTATGTTGAGTATGATGTTGGGATGGTTTTTGGTGTGTCGGTTCGCATCGATATGCAATTGTCTACATTAGAAGTCGTATGATGCGTTTCGGTGTCAAATGTCGTGTTCACGGATTGGGTTGCGTTGTTTGTGATGAGTAGTTGTTTTGGGTGTTTGTTTGAGTTTGAATCAGTGCCTTAGCATCTTAGGATGAGTCTTGAGGTGTTGGTTCACGGTCCTTATGATCGAGTGAGTAGGATTAAATCACAAGTGTAGGGAATTCCGTTTGTTCACGATTCCAGCACCTACATGAACCTGAAGTCGGACCCTTACACGGGGTTCGTGTCCTTTTTCCTTCAACATGTGAATTTCCAGCTCCTACCCGGACCCTTACACGGGGACCGTGTACCACTTTTTAAAAAAATAAAATAAAAATTAAGCATTGTTTTGGGGATTGATGTCATGATTTAGTACGATAATTAAACGAGGTCGAGTCCCGAAAGATTTAGAATGTCATAAGGACATTTGTCATTTTTTGGGTGAGAGCATGACTATACGTCTAAGTTATGGAAGATATGATTCGAATTATGTTAGTATGTGCAGCAGTGGCCCCAAGCGAGATCCAACGAATACCTCAACACTACGTAAGTATGTTCAACGTGCAAAAGAAAATACTTTATTTTTTAGGTATGCTAAATGTCTTGTGACCAAATTATGAACAGGTTAGGAAGTCGGTGAACGTGGCCGAGGATGCTAAATGTCTTGTGCATTACACGATATAGCTTTTAGAGCTCGTGATGAATCAAGGGACTCACATTGTGACGATTTTGTTGAAATTTTAAAACACATAGCTTTTTAAAATGATGAATTAAATTCAGTTGTTCTAAAAAGTGATTCTTATACTTATCCTCAAATCAAGAAGGAGAATTTATCATTATATGTAATTATAATTCTGTTATTGATATTTCTCCCGGTTCTGAACATTGTGCATAAACAGCAAGTCGAGGCAAGGACATTTTTTTTTTCCGCAAGACGAAACTGCCTGTATCACAGTACTATATATTGAAGACAATTTTCTCAAAGATACAACTTCAAGTCGAGAGAGTGCAACACTACAAACTCTCGATAGCAAGGGACAAAAATACGCAGTAACTTTCAAGGACGAAGAGAATGTAAGATGCAGCAAAATGGCAAAAGATTCTTAATGATGTATGAGAGGGATTATTTATAATTGATCACCAGATGCGTGGAGGAGACACGACTTTCCGGACCGGATCCGTAGAAGAGTCACAACTCTTTGCGAGTAGTCAAGGGACACATTGTTTGGTGCAAACAACAGCCTGGAGTAGATGCAACCTTCCTGTGACAAACCAAGGGACAAGCACAATGTTTGGTGCATTCAAAACCAATAGGAGGTGCGCACCTGCGTGCCTGGTTCTGTGATATGCGCGCTGTAGTGCACTGGTGTGCACGAGCTTCTGCTTTGATGCGTCCTAGACTGTCTGCTAGTGTTATCAAAATTTATTTTCCAAATAAATTTGTTCCAAAAAGTTTAATATTGGTCAAAGACCACATCGCGCAACAATGATCCGAGCCGATCCTAGCTGGCCGGCCGGCCATGCGCGCGTGTTTCACCGAGACCTAGCTCATCAGCGTCTTCCCCCTCTTAAAAGCTTCTGGTACCCCTTGGGGTCCAAACTCTTAGCTCAAACTTAGAGCTTATAAGAGAAATCAAATTTGGCTAATTTTCCAATGTGAGACAACTCTCACTCTCTTTTTCATTCACCAGTCTTCATTTATCCAACAATCCCCCACATGAATGAAATTGATACATGTATGCATATTCACTTGAAAACTTTGTGAATTATTATTGTATTAGGATAGGTAGTTTGTTGACTTTGAACCTTCCTTAGTAATATACTATCGGATTTACTAGTTGAGCAGTGACATGATGTATTGAACTAGTCAACCGTTTAGGTACACCAAGTCAATAGTACCTACACAACAATAATTCTAACATATACCTTGTAACTGCATTACAAGATATAGCTTTTAGAGCTCGTGATGAATCCAGGACTCACATTGTGACGATTTTGTCGAAATTTTTAAACACATAGCTTTTAAAATGATGAATTAAATTCAATTGTTCTAAAAGATATTCTTATACTTCTCCTCAAATCAAGAAGTAGATTTTATCTGTAGAGCCCAAAATCAATACACGTAAAAATCACGCATTTATTTAAATTGTTACTTATTTGATTAATTTTAAAATGATTTTTAGTGACGCATGATTAATGAAATTGCATTATTTTGAATTATTATAAGTTTATGTGATGCGTTAAAATTTTTTCTCGAGTTTCATGTTTCGGGTGAATATTCGATGCGGGATCGAGAAAAAGAGACCGACGACGATTTAGGCGATTTTAAAATGTGGTATTTTATTTCAAGTCAAGAAAGTGGCATTTTAAAATGATTTATTAAGTTTTTAGCATTTTTAAAACCTAATTTAATTTATTAAGTGATTTTAAGATTTTAAACTTTTAAGATTTAACACATATGTATTTTAATTCAAATTTAGGGATGCTATTATTTTAGTGGGGACTAGTATTTTATTTAGTATATATACTAATTGATTATTAGTATTTTAATATCCTAATTAAACCTTTAATGCCCTCCCCACTAACCCACGAACCCACACACACACACGTTACACTCACACACATATGCACTATATACACACACACTTGGCCTATGCACACACACATCTCTTGCACTCTTTCATTTATTTTTGGAGAGAATTGGTAGGGTTCTTAGTTCTTTGTCCAGCAGCCACCCTCCCCTTCAAATTATTTCAGCAACCACGGGTTGATTTTAGGAGTAAAATCGTGCCTCAAGTCGTCCAGGATCGCTTCCCGCACTGCGTCGTTTCGTTATTCGCTGTATCGTGAGTTTTAAAGATCAAAGGCATGTATATTCTTTCATTTTTGCATCGATCTTGTCATAGTAATTATTTTGATGTATATTGTATGAAAAACATGTGTATATTATGTAAAAGTTTGAGTAAAAAAGTTTGAAACGATTTTGTATCTCAAAAAATGAATCTGCTGTATTTTCGAATACTGTGAATTTTCGGTCAATTTTCTGGAAATACTTTCAACATATAAAACATAGTAATTTTTGATACTTCGATTTGACAGTAAATTCGTAATTTTTTTGACAAGAAACGAGTGTGTTATGATCATTTTCGTAGGGACTGCACAAGGTGTGAAATTTCTGTCATAAAATCTGTCACCCTCTATATTTCAAATTCTGCGACTTATAGATTGGTTTTCTGGAATTGTTTCAACATATGATTGTAGTACTCCGTGTTATCTTCGATTTAACAATAAATTCGTAATTCTCTGATAAGAAATGAAAGAGATATGATTTTTATCGTAAACCCGCTCAAGCTGTAAAAATGTGTGCATGTTCTTCACGTTTTCTCAAGTTTTGGTTGCAGGCTTCGTTGGGATCTCCTGAATCTTTGCTGCTTTGGTTAGGGCAACATGTCCAGAACGTTCCAACGAATCCCTGACATTCTTAAGTATGTTCGATGTGCAAAAGAAAATTTTTTATTTTTGAGGTGTGCTAAATGTCTTGTGACCAAATATGAACTGATTTGGAAGTCGGTGAACGAGGCCGAGGACCCCTCCACCCCGGTAAAGCATGATGGGTTTAAGTCAGGATTGGAAAGTGGTAAATCATGACCAGGGACCAATCCACCCGGTAAAGCATGATCGGGGATCTCTTGTATGTGGTAGTGCACATCCTGTCATCCCAGTACTGTGGTTTAGTCTGATCAGGCGCATTTATGTTACGAGTCACTTGCTTCGAAACATATCTCTACGCAAAATGATGTTATACATGTTCAATTATGTATGATGCAAGAATGTTTATGAAATGATGGCACGTCTATGTTTATGTACGTATGTTCAAGTTCAAGTATGTTCGCTCTACTTTAAAATGCATGTGGTTTTATTTACGTAGTATTTGTTATTCTCAATTTATACATGTTGAGTCTTTAGCCTCACTAGACTTGATCGATGCAGGTGAGGGCGAGTATGAGGAGTGTTTTAAGTCATTACGCCTACGTTTTTAAGTCATTATGCATGTTTTAAGTCATTACGCCTACGTTTTAAAGTCATTACGCATGTTTCAAATGCTATGATTTTCACGAGACTGTTTACGATGTTTAAATAATTACTTTTTTGCAAACTTTGTATTTTCATTTCAAATATTTATAGACGAGCAGATTATTTTCATCGCGATTTGAAGGTTTATTACTTATTTAAGAAAATTTTATTTTTCCGCAAATTTCAATTATTTCAAAAATACGGTATGTTACATTATCATTATATGTAATTATAATTCTGTTGTTGATATTTTTCATGGTTCTGAAAAATGTGCATAAACAGCAAGTCGAGGCAAGGACGTTCCTTTTTCACCAGGAGGAAATTGTCCGTATCACAATACTATATATTGAAGACAATCCTCTCCAAGATACAACTTCAAGTCGAGAGAGTGCAGCACTACAAACTCTCGATAGCGGGGGACAAAAATACGCAGTAACTTTCAAGGACGAAGCAAATGTAAGATGCAGCAAAATGGCAAAAGATTCTTAATGATGTATGAGAGGGATTATTTATAATTGATCACCAGATGCGTAGAAGAGACACGACTTTCCGGACCAGATGCGTAGAAGAGTCACAACTCTTTGCGAGTAGTCAAGGGACACATTGTTTCGTGCAAAAAACAACCTGGAGTAGATGCAACCTTCTTTTGACAAGCCAAGGGACAAGCACAATGTTTGGTGCATTCAAAACCAATAGGTGGCGTGCACTTGTGTGCCTGGTTCTGAGATATGGGCACTGTAGCGCGTTCTTGGCGTGCTGGTGCACGCAAGCTTCTGCCCTGATGCGTCCTGGACTGTGTGCTATTGTTATCAAAATTTATTTTCCAAATAAATTTGTTCCAAAAAGGTTAATATTGGTCAAAGATTGCACCGCGCAACACCGAGCCGAGCTGGCCGGCCGTGCACGCGTGTTTCACCAGACCTAGCTCATCAGCGTCTTCCCCCTCTTAAAAGCTACTGGTACCCCTTGGGGTCCAAGCCCTTAGCTCAAACTTGAAGCTTATAAGAGAGACCAAATTTGGTTAACTTAACAATGTGGGACAACTCCTACTCTCTTTTTCATTCACCACTCTTCATTTATCCAACAATCTCCCACATGAATGAAATTAATGCTTGTATGCAGATTCACTTGAAAATCTTGTGAATTATTATTGCATCATGATATGTAGTTTTTTTGACTTTGAACATTCCTTAGTAATATACTATCGGATTTACTAGTTGAGTAGTGACATGATGTATTGAATTAGTCAACCATTTAGGTAAACCAAGTCAAGTATTAGATAGAGCATATGAAATCTGATAGGTAATAGAATATGGTCTATTACCTTCTTTCATCAGCATTTTTCTTTGAAATTCCGATGTGATGTCAAAGCTCGGCTGAAATCTCGATCTGCCAGGTTGTAGGCTATTCTTGGATAGATTACTGCTACAATATTTCCTGCACATAGATTTCCTGAGATAGTTCCTAGTACTGAATCTTGAAGGTTCCTCAGTCTTTTACCGCATATAGCAATATCAATGTGTGAATCTATTCCTTCTTTGAAAATAGATTTTATCATAATCTGGATTGCTCCGATATGAATCCAGGACATAGTCCTTGCTATTTCTATATTGAGTTTTTGTAATTCTTCATTAATTTGTTCGGACGGATTAGTTGCATCTCCATTATATTTCTTGTAGTTCCATACGAATTGCCATTCCCTCCTGGAAAATTTATAGATTAGATGATGTTTTTTATTTCTTAGGCCAAGACTTTGTAAGAAATTTTCTACATGTCCTGCAGAGAATCTCTGATATCTCTGAAGACTATGATTTTCTCTCATGAGTCCTTTGGATCATGTTATGAGATATTGTTGTCTGGCTAAAGAGACCAGACAATCTTCATGTGTTTATTGTCGAAACACCTCGTCTTCAGTCAGATTCTGATTCAGTTCCATCAGATTCTTCCTGACTCAAGACTTCTTCTTCTTCATATATACTTTCCTCTGAGGCGATATCCTCAAATCGGTATACCTCAATAAGATCTTGGTAATAAACTGCTTTTTCAATATCCGGGGTGGGATCGAAACGTTTAATACCTCTTTTTTCATTTTCTGGACAGTTGGTTGAGATATGACCTCTTGCTCCACACGTCCAGCAATTACAATCCTTAAAACTTTCATTGGCTTGAGTATTATCTCTTCTGAAAGTTTTCTTCGTAGTGTTCTTCATGTGCTTCTAGATGTATTTGATGCTTGGGATGATATCCTACTTCTTGATGGTCCACTTCTTTGTCCAGATTTGTAAGATCTGGCTTTCTGTCTGAACCATACTGTTCTTAGTTTCCAAGAACTTCTTCCAATTTTAGCATAATGATGAGTTCTAAAACTTTTCATCTTATGCTTTTTTGGTTTACTTCCAATAATTCTTGGAAGATCATTTTCTTTACAACACAAAGGAGTTCTTTTAATGATACCCCTTAAGCATTTGTATTTATTTTCTAATGCCCATATGACACCATTTTGCCAATTTTATTTTGAGAAAAGAGGCTCTTCGTGCCAACGTATCTGGATTGCTATGTACATATTCCATTATAATAATTTCTCTCCAGGGACTCGGCATTTTAGCGAAGAAAAGATTTCGACCCCTGAATTCCATATATATTTAGTGAATAACATAATATATTCATCCACCAAAAATATGTCATATAATTCAAGGCTTACAAAGCTTGAGTATATCTCTTCCTCTTCTCCATATCTTGACTGTTAAAATAGTTCACCCCTATAAATTGTGCTTTAAATAGGTTATCCATTTTTACAGCTATCTCACTAAGAGATTCTCCAGCTAAGACTGACTATTTGGTTTCCAATGAAGTCATGTCCCAAACAATTTTAACTGATCTCATAAGACTCATTTCTAAAAATTTAATGAATCATTCTCTATTGAGATCTAGTGTTCCTACGGTGATTCTCATAGCAGAAGTCCAGTTGTCTATGAGATCTTCTCTGTTTTTGAAATGTAATACATCAAGGTTAAGCATAAGCCCATAACTGATCCTCTCGACCAATCCTTTCTAAATTTGTCATCATATTAATTTCTTTTCTGAGACAGATTTAATTAGATTGATCATTTTTTCTTCTTCAGTTAAAGGTTTTTAAACTACTTTGCCTTCCCTTGTTGATGTAACATGTGTTCAGTTCCAAAAGATGGTGGTAACATTTCTTTTAAAGTTCTCTTACTAGAACTTGGTTGTTGTTCTAGGATTTGAATTCTTGTTTGAATACCCTTTAATATTCCAAGATCTCCACAGAGTTTAGAGGAATCTGATACTATTTCTAAGAACCTTTTATTTTGAATCATAAGTTTACCTTAGGACTTTGATAGGTTCTGAAACGACCTCGATTTTTTTTCTAATCTTAAATCATAAATTCTAATAAAATAATTTAACATAATCATAAATCATAATAAATTAACAATTTAAATCTCAAGTGCATAAATAAATCATAAATCATCGACTAATCAAAATTCCTAAATCGACCTTTAAAAGATCGGCTAACAATAAAATTAAGAATAAAAATATCTATCATAAAAATTATTAACAAAATTTTTAAATCATAAATCTATCTAGCTAGTGTGGAAACATAAAGGTCCTCGGATGTGTACTGGTGCACTCGATCCACTCAAGCGTCAGTACCTCCCATAAATCATCTAAACCTGCATAACACAAACCTAGTGAGCCTAAAGACTCAACACGTTCTAAACATGGATAACAAATAATAATATACATTCACATGCATTAAAATCATAGTTTTAATTAAAATAGCTTTTGGACATAAATAAATCATTTAAAATCATTTTAGCATAATTAAATAATAAATCGTAAAATCATTTTAAAATAACTTTAAGAATAAATAAATCCCTAAAAAATCATTTAAAATAAGATTTAAGCATAAATAATTCATTTTAAAAATAGCATGTAATCATCATCATGAATCATATATCATAAAATCATTTTAATTATAAGCTTTCAATAATATATCATTTTAGGTGAAGTTTGATCCTTGAAAGTGACTAGCTTTTATCCTTTGGCAATCTTAGCTCCACATGGTCTATGGGGGTGTGCACTAGGCTCCACCGTGAAAATACGATCGTCGGGGTCTCTCTGGGGCATTTTCCCATACACGGGGTCTCTCTGGGGCCTTGGCCCGTATATGGGTTCCTTCTGGGCCCTTGGTCCTCACGTCATCCCCACAAAATCATATATCATATCTTTTGTCACAGTCAATTTACATCTCTCAAAATATTTTTTATTTTCTTTAAAAATCATAAAATAATACATCTTTTTCAAAAATAACATTTTAAACAGTATAAATTGCACAGCTTTACCATAAATAATAAAAATACACATTATCATCGAAATCATCATTTTAAATCATATAATATCTTTTAACATGCGTTATGATCCTTCGGGACGCTGCCAAGCGTTTTTGTATTTTCTCAAGTGAAAAAGACTGTTTTGCCCCTGGATGTAAAAATTCTCGAATTTCTCTTTTTCTCACGTTTAATGAGCTGGGATTATTCTAAATAATTATTTATTCTAAATTATGATTTTTTATTATTTTATAAAGAATAAAACTAAGCTTTTTAATTAATTCTTTAATTAACATTTTGTGTGGCGATAAAATCCCGAAAAATTCCAAACTCATTATTTTGATCTCAAATTTTAAACATAACATTTTTAGTATTTATTCTACCCTTCCAAGTCATGATCCACACCCGTGGACCCATGGATTCAATTTTTGTTCTTTAATTTTCGAATCGACACATAATCGAATCACCCGAGCCATCTCCCAATTTACTCGAGCCACGCCCGAGCCACCTCAAGCCAAACCCTATCCAACCCATCTAGGCACCCTCCTGGCCAAGCCCAATCCCCTGAACCTAGCCTTGGCTCGCTCAAAACCTCCTGGCCGTGACCCTATCAGATTCTGCTTGTGTGTGCGTGAGATCCCTTTGAACCATAGGACTCCTAACTTGTCTAGGACTCTCCCAACCAAGCCACCACCGAGCCCACCTGACCCTAACCATCCCTGGACCACTCCTAAACCATACCCAGACCAGCCCAATGCATAGAATCAAGCAGCGAACCACCTGAAGGCAAGTACCAGAACCTGCGCGCTAAAGCTTCTCCTCACGGTTCCAACTTTTGGCTCGAGCCACAGCGCACCCTAGCCGCTCCAGCACCTAGTCCAGCCCTTATCCAACTCCTTAGACCCTATAGGACCCACCTGGCTCTCGCCCAGGCCAGCCGCGAGCCCTCTTTATTATCCACACCAGAACCTGTGAGCTTTGCTTCCCTTGCACCAACCACTTCCAGTCAAGCCAGCAGCTAACCAATCCACTCCATCCCTTGCCCATCAACTTTAGACCATATAGGACCTACCTGAGCCAACCAGCCCCCAGCAGCAAGCCCCCATGGTGTCCGCTGCACAAACGTGAGCATGGGGGAGAGTCCCTCTTCACGTCGACTCTTCCCCAGCCCACATCTCGAACCCTAGCCGCCCTAGGACCCAACCCAGAACCTAGCCATGACCCCTAGGACCCAACCTCCAGACTTGGTCGAGCCACCTACCCCCATGCATGAGAACCAAGCCCTTGAATTTGCAAACCCAACCCTCGGCTCTTATTTCTGAATTTTTCCTACGATTCCAGCATGTTCTCTTGATTAATTTATCATATTTTGTCCCTATATATTCATATTTTTATCATGGTTTGGCAGCACACTAGTTGGATTCAAAAACGTTTTCAAATTAAGCACGAAATCGTTAAAACTTTGAAAATGCGCACCCTACCGTAAAATAATCGAACCCACATATTTTTCATGCATAAAAAATTAAATCAAGCATATTATGATTTGTATGATGTTTAAAAGGGTTTAGAAAACGTGCCTTTGCGTTTATAACGCTCGAATATACGATCTTCGGCGAGGGTTCGACGTTGGACGACCGGAAGACGAAGTACACAAGATTTTCTTTCCCAAACTTATTTTCGAATTTTGTAGGTGTGTGATGTGTGTTTTTCGGCTGGTGTATGTGAATTATGATGTTTCAAGGACCTAGGTAGCATATTTAATAATTTAATTTGTAAGTTACATGGGCTTTGGTTTTGGGCTTGCAACTTAATGGTAATTGGGCCTACTTAAATTGATTAAATTGGGCCCAATAACACTTAATTAATATTAATTAAATAATAAAAGTTTATAAAATTAGTTTTCATAAAATAATATTTTCGATCTTTTAAAACTTCTTGTTTGCCCAAAATCGGCTTCTTGGGAAAAATCAAGCTCGACTCGTAAAATAATTTGAACTCCAAAATTTTTAGAAAAAATAAATTATTTTAATCATATTAGGAAGCCTTGCCATTATTTAACGAAAAATAAATATTCTTGTCTTGGTCGTCACCGGTCTCTTTTCCTCTGCCTATTATATAATATTCGGGTAAAATCCTTAATTTCAAAAAATCATGTCACATTATCATTTAATAATGCAATCATATATTTAATATAATAAATATCATGCTAGAATTTAAAATAAATTAAATAAAATAATTAAGTAATTACAATAATTTGCATGCATGCGGTTTACGTAGGTTGATTTTTCGGACGTTACATGATCTTTCTTGATATCTAACCTTAGTTAGATCTTCATGTTGCAAATATTGCAGAGTTCTGGAATAAATCATGTAAATATTCAAAGATTCATGTTATTTGAGAAAATTCCCATCCTCAAACATTTAATTACTTCATAATAATAAATTATATGTTTGACTCGGCTCTGATACTATTTGCGGCCCAGAAGATCAACCATTTGAAATTGTCTCATGTGAGGACAAATAAGGGTAATTTTGTCTTTTTAAATACTTTTTAGGTAGTATAAACAAAATTTTTAGGTAGTAGATTTAAATTTTTGTTGGGTTTGGGTATTTTTCACCAATTTACCATTGAATATATCCTAAATAATATTAAATTATACACTAATTAGGGATATAAAAGAGTCGAGCCGAACAGTATCAGGTTCGAACTTTTATCATGACACTCGAGCCCGACTCGTTTTAAAATTAAGCTAGAGAATAACTGTAGTAGCCCGAATTCCAAATTGGGTAATTAACGGATTAATGGTGATTAAGAAGGTTTAATGTGTAATTTTGACCGTGGTCATAATCGGACGGACCGAAGATGGTTCGGTAGCACCGACACGTTCGGACAATCCGAAGTGAGTTCGGTGGATCCGATCATTAGGTGTCAAGAGTTGATCGACACGTGGGAGTTCGGACGTTCCGAAGTGTAGTTCGTTGAATCCGATCATGAGGTGTCAAGAGCAGCTGGACACGTGCATGTTCGGACGGTCCGAAGTGTATGATCGGAGGATCCGATCATGAGCTGTCAAGAGCCAATGGACACGTAGCGTTCGGACGTTCCGAAGTGTTGTTCGGAGGATCCGAACATGGCCTATAAATAGTGCTCGGATTTCTCATTTTTGACTTGCCAATTTATTGAGTTTTCTCTCATTTTGGAGAGTTTGGAAGGTTTCTAGGGTTAGTTGTTGGTCGAGCGATAGCCAAGAGCTGCCAGGAGTAGTAGCGTAGCGACGCCTGAGTTTCAAGGCAATCGACATCAAAGGGCTGTCGACGGACGAAGGTAAACCCTAAACCTTTGGTAGTACTAGGGAGTACTGGTTTTGCTAGTATAGCATGGTAGTATTGATTGAGTATGCTTTTGATGAATAGGCTTGGACTAGACCTGTTGTTTGGTTATTCCAGTGGATTAGGATTGCTGTGATAGAGGTACGAAAGTACTATCCGAGATATCCTGGTTGAGTATACATTCTTATATGTGTTGCATGATTATGTGGTGCATTGATATATGTCATATGATGCATGCTATTATGTCACGTTTATTACTGCACGTTGCATTTCATGTTGAGCCGTACCTCCTTCGAGATAGCCTTTACTGTTGAGCTGTATCTCTTTCGAGATAAGCTATATCTTGGGGCCGCTCAGCCCTGTCTTGTGGACGCATGGACACCGAGAGTACACAGTGGCCGACGGGTCGGGAGGGCTTCGGTGGTCCGGGACATTTTAGGTCCACGTCTGTCTTGTAGTGGATGCAGTGACCCAGAGGTGTACCGCGCGGCACTATCCACTTGGCGCCTCTAGACTGAGCATTGTTGAGATCCTTTTGTGACTCCTGTTTCTTGACTACCCCGGTATCATGATCATAGCATGTGCATTTCATATAGGTCTGTATACTCATACTTTTGTACTGGGCGTTCTTATCGCTCACGTCCTCGGTTTTGTTTATTCTTGGACACCCCATTCCCACGGGGCAGGCCTCAGGTTGGATAGCTCAGGAGGAGCAGGAGGAGGACGTTGAGTAGCTGGTTGGTTTAGTTTTCAGTACTATTCTATTTCGATTGGGTGTATAACTATCATTTGTTGGTATGTTCCGCTGTTATCTCTGATTGTTTTTAATTAAGTTAAGTTGCATGCTTAGTTTTTGATTAGTAGGTGATTCTGGAACGGGTCACTACATTTATGGTATCAGAGCATGCATACGATTTTGGGATATAGATTTCTGTTTTGGGATTTCCGTTGACCAATTTACTAGTTTCCCCATTCTATGTAGTAGCTGCGATGGCTGACCATTTTGTTGACGGGAGTAGTCAGGGGAGTGTAGGTCGTTGGGGTGACCAGGACGATCATAGACGTCATCGTGAACATCGTCATCGTCGGGATGGTCCTAGGCGTTTTGATTTGCATCGTTTTATTCAGATGGGGCCTAAGCCTTTAGTTGGTGGTGAGACTCCCGATGATGCTGAGGATTGGTTAGAGCGCATGGAGAGTTGTTTTGTTTTGTTCATCCTCTAAGCCTGATTTCGAGGACGAAATCTTTTAAGGGGGGGAGAATGTAGTAGCCCGAATTCCAAATTGGGTAATTAACGGATTAATGGTGATTAAGAAGGTTTAATGTGTAATTTTGACCGTGGTCATAATCGGACGGACCGAAGATGGTTCGGTAGCACCGACACGTTCGGACGATCCGAAGTGAGTTCGGTGGATCCGATCATTAGGTGTCAAGAGTTGATCGACACGTGGGAGTTCGGACGTTCCGAAGTGTAGTTCGTTGAATCCGATCATGAGGTGTCAAGAGCAGCTGGACACGTGCATGTTCGGACGGTCCGAAGTGTATGATCGGAGGATCCGATCATGAGCTGTCAAGAGCCAATGGACACGTAGCGTTCGGACGTTCCGAAGTGTTGTTCGGAGGATCCGAACATGGCCTATAAATAGTGCTCGGATTTCTCATTTTTGACTTGCCAATTTATTGAGTTTTCTCTCATTTTGGAGAGTTTGGAAGGTTTCTAGGGTTAGTTGTTGGTCGAGCGATAGCCAAGAGCTGCCAGGAGTAGTAGCGTAGCGACGCCTGAGTTTCAAGGCAATCGACATCAAAGGGCTGTCGACGGACGAAGGTAAACCCTAAACCTTTGGTAGTACTAGGGAGTACTGGTTTTGCTAGTATAGCATGGTATTATTCATTGGGTATGCTTTTGATGCGTAGGCTTGTGCTAGACCTGATTAGCGGTGTTGCGTAAGGTTAGGCTTGCTGTGATAGAGGTACGAAAGTACTATCCGAGATATCCTGGTTGAGTATACATTCTTATATGTGTTGCATGATTATGTGGTGCATTGATATATGTCATATGACGCATGCTATTATGTCACGTTTATTACTGCACGTTGCATTTCATGTTGAGCCGTATTCTCCTTTGAGATAGCCTTTACTGTTGAGCTGTATCTCTTTCGAGATAAGCTATATATCTTGGGGCCGCTCAGCCCTGTCTTGTGGACGCATGGACACCGAGAGTACACAGTGGCCGACGGGTCGGGAGGGCTTCGGTGGTCCGGGACATTTTAGGTCCACGTCTGTCTTGTAGTGGATGCAGTGACCCAGAGGTGTACCGCGCGGCACTATCCACTTGGCGCCTCTAGACTGAGCATTGTTGAGATCCTTTTGTGACTCCTGTTTCTTGACTACCCCGGTATCATGATCATAGCATGTGCATTTCATATAGGTCTGTATACTCATACTTTTGTACTGGGCGTTCTTATCGCTCACGTCCTCGGTTTTGTTTATTCTTGGACACCCCATTCCCACGGGGCAGGCCTCAGGTTGGACAGCTCAGGAGGAGCAGGAGGAGGACGTTGAGTAGCTGGTTGGTTTAGTTTTCAGTACTATTCTATTTCGATTGGGTGTATAACTATCATTTGTTGGTATGTTCCGCTGTTATCTCTGATTGTTTTTAATTAAGTTAAGTTGCATGCTTAGTTTTTGATTAGTAGGTGATTCTGGAACGGGTCACTACATTTATGGTATAGAATCACCTACTAATCAAAAACTAAGCATGCAATTAACCTAATTAATAACAATCAGAGATAATAGCGGAAAATGTCAACAAATGATAGTTATTAATTAGGTTAATTGCATGCTTAGTTTTTGATTAGTAGGTGATTCTGGAACGGGTCACTACATTTATGGTATCAGAGCATGCATACGATTTTGGGATATAGATTTCTGTTTTGGGATTTCCGTTGACCAATTTACTAGTTTCCCCATTCTATGTAGTAGCTGCGATGGCTGACCATTTTGTTGACGGGAGTAGTCAGGGGAGTGTAGGTCGTTGGGGTGACCAGGACGATCATAGACGTCATCGTGAACATCGTCATCGTCGGGATGGTCCTAGGCGTTTTGATTTGCATCGTTTTATTCAGATGGGGCCTAAGCCTTTAGTTGGTGGTGAGACTCCCGATGATGCTGAGGATTGGTTAGAGCGCATGGAGAGTTGTTTTGTTTTGTTCATCCTCTAAGCCTGATTTCGAGGACGAAATCTTTTAAGGGGGGGAGAATGTAGTAGCCCGAATTCCAAATTGGGTAATTAACGGATTAATGGTGATTAAGAAGGTTTAATGTGTAATTTTGACCGTGGTCATAATCGGACGGACCGAAGATGGTTCGGTAGCACCGACACGTTCGGACGATCCGAAGTGAGTTTGGTGGATCCGATCATTAGGTGTCAAGAGTTTATCGACACGTGGGAGTTCGGACGTTCCGAAGTGTAGTTCGTTGAATCCGATCATGAGGTGTCAAGAGCAGCTGGACACGTGCATGTTCGGACGGTCCGAAGTGTATGATCGGAGGATCCGATCATGAGCTGTCAAGAGCCAATGGACACGTAGCGTTCGGACGTTCCGAAGTGTTGTTCGGAGGATCCGAACATGGCCTATAAATAGTGCTCGGATTTCTCATTTTTGACTTGCCAATTTATTGAGTTTTCTCTCATTTTGGAGAGTTTGGAAGGTTTCTAGGGTTAGTTGTTGGTCGAGCGATAGCCAAGAGCTGCCAGGAGTAGTAGCGTAGCGACGCCTGAGTTTCAAGGCAATCGACATCAAAGGGCTGTCGACGGACGAAGGTAAACCCTAAACCTTTGGTAGTACTAGGGAGTACTGGTTTTGCTAGTATAGCATGGTAGTATTGATTGAGTATGCTTTTGATGAATAGGCTTGGACTAGACCTGTTGTTTGGTTATTCCAGTGGATTAGGATTGCTGTGATAGAGGTACGAAAGTACTATCCGAGATATCCTGGTTGAGTATACATTCTTATATGTGTTGCATGATTATGTGGTGCATTGATATATGTCATATGATGCATGCTATTATGTCACGTTTATTACTGCACGTTGCATTTCATGTTGAGCCGTACCTCCTTCGAGATAGCCTTTACTGTTGAGCTGTATCTCTTTCGAGATAAGCTATATCTTGGGGCCGCTCAGCCCTGTCTTGTGGACGCATGGACACCGAGAGTACACAGTGGCCGACGGGTCGGGAGGGCTTCGGTGGTCCGGGACATTTTAGGTCCACGTCTGTCTTGTAGTGGATGCAGTGACCCAGAGGTGTACCGCGCGGCACTATCCACTTGGCGCCTCTAGACTGAGCATTGTTGAGATCCTTTTGTGACTCCTGTTTCTTGACTACCCCGGTATCATGATCATAGCATGTGCATTTCATATAGGTCTGTATACTCATACTTTTGTACTGGGCGTTCTTATCGCTCACGTCCTCGGTTTTGTTTATTCTTGGACACCCCATTCCCACGGGGCAGGCCTCAGGTTGGACAGCTCAGGAGGAGCAGGAGGAGGACGTTGAGTAGCTGGTTGGTTTAGTTTTCAGTACTATTCTATTTCGATTGGGTGTATAACTATCATTTGTTGGTATGTTCCGCTGTTATCTCTGATTGTTTTTAATTAAGTTAAGTTGCATGCTTAGTTTTTGATTAGTAGGTGATTCTGGAACGGGTCACTACATTTATGGTATCAGAGCATGCATACGATTTTGGGATATAGATTTCTGTTTTGGGATTTCCGTTGACCAATTTACTAGTTTCCCCATTCTATGTAGTAGCTGCGATGGCTGACCATTTTGTTGACGGGAGTAGTCAGGGGAGTGTAGGTCGTTGGGGTGACCAGGACGATCATAGACGTCATCGTGAACATCGTCATCGTCGGGATGGTCCTAGGCGTTTTGATTTGCATCGTTTTATTCAGATGGGGCCTAAGCCTTTAGTTGGTGGTGAGACTCCCGATGATGCTGAGGATTGGTTAGAGCGCATGGAGAGTTGTTTTGTTTTGTTCATCCTCTAAGCCTGATTTCGAGGACGAAATCTTTTAAGGGGGGGAGAATGTAGTAGCCCGAATTCCAAATTGGGTAATTAACGGATTAATGGTGATTAAGAAGGTTTAATGTGTAATTTTGACCGTGGTCATAATCGGACGGACCGAAGATGGTTCGGTAGCACCGACACGTTCGGACGATCCGAAGTGAGTTCGGTGGATCCGATCATTAGGTGTCAAGAGTTGATCGACACGTGGGAGTTCGGACGTTCCGAAGTGTAGTTCGTTGAATCCGATCATGAGGTGTCAAGAGCAGCTGGACACGTGCATGTTCGGACGGTCCGAAGTGTATGATCGGAGGATCCGATCATGAGCTGTCAAGAGCCAATGGACACGTAGCGTTCGGACGTTCCGAAGTGTTGTTCGGAGGATCCGAACATGGCCTATAAATAGTGCTCGGATTTCTCATTTTTGACTTGCCAATTTATTGAGTTTTCTCTCATTTTGGAGAGTTTGGAAGGTTTCTAGGGTTAGTTGTTGGTCGAGCGATAGCCAAGAGCTGCCAGGAGTAGTAGCGTAGCGACGCCTGAGTTTCAAGGCAATCGACATCAAAGGGCTGTCGACGGACGAAGGTAAACCCTAAACCTTTGGTAGTACTAGGGAGTACTGGTTTTGCTAGTATAGCATGGTATTATTCATTGGGTATGCTTTTGATGCGTAGGCTTGTGCTAGACCTGATTAGCGGTGTTGCGTAAGGTTAGGCTTGCTGTGATAGAGGTACGAAAGTACTATCCGAGATATCCTGGTTGAGTATACATTCTTATATGTGTTGCATGATTATGTGGTGCATTGATATATGTCATATGACGCATGCTATTATGTCACGTTTATTACTGCACGTTGCATTTCATGTTGAGCCGTATTCTCCTTTGAGATAGCCTTTACTGTTGAGCTGTATCTCTTTCGAGATAAGCTATATATCTTGGGGCCGCTCAGCCCTGTCTTGTGGACGCATGGACACCGAGAGTACACAGTGGCCGACGGGTCGGGAGGGCTTCGGTGGTCCGGGACATTTTAGGTCCACGTCTGTCTTGTAGTGGATGCAGTGACCCAGAGGTGTACCGCGCGGCACTATCCACTTGGCGCCTCTAGACTGAGCATTGTTGAGATCCTTTTGTGACTCCTGTTTCTTGACTACCCCGGTATCATGATCATAGCATGTGCATTTCATATAGGTCTGTATACTCATACTTTTGTACTGGGCGTTCTTATCGCTCACGTCCTCGGTTTTGTTTATTCTTGGACACCCCATTCCCACGGGGCAGGCCTCAGGTTGGACAGCTCAGGAGGAGCAGGAGGAGGACGTTGAGTAGCTGGTTGGTTTAGTTTTCAGTACTATTCTATTTCGATTGGGTGTATAACTATCATTTGTTGGTATGTTCCGCTGTTATCTCTGATTGTTTTTAATTAAGTTAAGTTGCATGCTTAGTTTTTGATTAGTAGGTGATTCTGGAACGGGTCACTACATTTATGGTATAGAATCACCTACTAATCAAAAACTAAGCATGCAATTAACCTAATTAATAACAATCAGAGATAATAGCGGAAAAGGTCAACAAATGATAGTTATTAATTAGGTTAATTGCATGCTTAGTTTTTGATTAGTAGGTGATTCTGGAACGGGTCACTACATTTATGGTATCAGAGCATGCATACGATTTTGGGATATAGATTTCTGTTTTGGGATTTCCGTTGACCAATTTACTAGTTTCCCCATTCTATGTAGTAGCTGCGATGGCTGACCATTTTGTTGACGGGAGTAGTCAGGGGAGTGTAGGTCGTTGGGGTGACCAGGACGATCATAGACGTCATCGTGAACATCGTCATCGTCGGGATGGTCCTAGGCGTTTTGATTTGCATCGTTTTATTCAGATGGGGCCTAAGCCTTTAGTTGGTGGTGAGACTCCCGATGATGCTGAGGATTGGTTAGAGCGCATGGAGAGTTGTTTTGTTTTGTTCATCCTCTAAGCCTGATTTCGAGGACGAAATCTTTTAAGGGGGGGAGAATGTAGTAGCCCGAATTCCAAATTGGGTAATTAACGGATTAATGGTGATTAAGAAGGTTTAATGTGTAATTTTGACCGTGGTCATAATCGGACGGACCGAAGATGGTTCGGTAGCACCGACACGTTCGGACGATCCGAAGTGAGTTTGGTGGATCCGATCATTAGGTGTCAAGAGTTGATCGACACGTGGGAGTTCGGACGTTCCGAAGTGTAGTTCGTTGAATCCGATCATGAGGTGTCAAGAGCAGCTGGACACGTGCATGTTCGGACGGTCCGAAGTGTATGATCGGAGGATCCGATCATGAGCTGTCAAGAGCCAATGGACACGTAGCGTTCGGACGTTCCGAAGTGTTGTTCGGAGGATCCGAACATGGCCTATAAATAGTGCTCGGATTTCTCATTTTTGACTTGCCAATTTATTGAGTTTTCTCTCATTTTGGAGAGTTTGGAAGGTTTCTAGGGTTAGTTGTTGGTCGAGCGATAGCCAAGAGCTGCCAGGAGTAGTAGCGTAGCGACGCCTGAGTTTCAAGGCAATCGACATCAAAGGGCTGTCGACGGACGAAGGTAAACCCTAAACCTTTGGTAGTACTAGGGAGTACTGGTTTTGCTAGTATAGCATGGTAGTATTGATTGAGTATGCTTTTGATGAATAGGCTTGGACTAGACCTGTTGTTTGGTTATTCCAGTGGATTAGGATTGCTGTGATAGAGGTACGAAAGTACTATCCGAGATATCCTGGTTGAGTATACATTCTTATATGTGTTGCATGATTATGTGGTGCATTGATATATGTCATATGATGCATGCTATTATGTCACGTTTATTACTGCACGTTGCATTTCATGTTGAGCCGTACCTCCTTCGAGATAGCCTTTACTGTTGAGCTGTATCTCTTTCGAGATAAGCTATATCTTGGGGCCGCTCAGCCCTGTCTTGTGGACGCATGGACACCGAGAGTACACAGTGGCCGACGGGTCGGGAGGGCTTCGGTGGTCCGGGACATTTTAGGTCCACGTCTGTCTTGTAGTGGATGCAGTGACCCAGAGGTGTACCGCGCGGCACTATCCACTTGGCGCCTCTAGACTGAGCATTGTTGAGATCCTTTTGTGACTCCTGTTTCTTGACTACCCCGGTATCATGATCATAGCATGTGCATTTCATATAGGTCTGTATACTCATACTTTTGTACTGGGCGTTCTTATCGCTCACGTCCTCGGTTTTGTTTATTCTTGGACACCCCATTCCCACGGGGCAGGCCTCAGGTTGGACAGCTCAGGAGGAGCAGGAGGAGGACGTTGAGTAGCTGGTTGGTTTAGTTTTCAGTACTATTCTATTTCGATTGGGTGTATAACTATCATTTGTTGGTATGTTCCGCTGTTATCTCTGATTGTTTTTAATTAAGTTAAGTTGCATGCTTAGTTTTTGATTAGTAGGTGATTCTGGAACGGGTCACTACAATAACTCGAGCTCAGTTCATTAATAACTCGTTTATCATGTTTAACGAGTCTGACTCGAGCTCGGCTCGGCTCGGCTCGGCTCGTCTCGTTAAATAAGTTCATTTTCGAGCTCCTTAAACAAGATCATTTTCGAAGTCGTCGAGCATTCTTAGTCAAAAGACCGACTAAAATATGAGAATTTAAGAGGGTATACTTCCCATTTTATAGTCGTTCATTCACTTCTCTTGCTCTCAAATTTCGATGTAAGACAATGTTAATTATTATTGTACACTTAAGACCCAAAAAACTAGTCGAGCTCGAGCAACATAAACGAGCCGAGTCGACCTTGAGCTCGAGATTAAGATTAAACTCGACTCGATATGATTATATAAAGGATCTCAAACAAAATTTGATGACAAAAACTTGTATGAGACGGTCTCACGGGTCGTATTTGTGAGACAAATATCTTATTTGGGTTATCCATGAAAAAATATTATTTTTTATGCTAAGAGTAATACTTTTTATTGTGAATTTGGGTAAAGTTGACTCGTCTCACATATTAGGATCTTGAGACGGTCTCACATGAGACCCACTCAAATTTGATTAGTTTACATGTATATAATAATAATAATAATAATATAATATAAAAATATGGATGCTATATAAAGCTCGATAATAAAATATTGAAGGGGAACATTTTCGTCGATTTGTTTATAACATGACAGCCCATTCAACTAACCTAGTTATTGTTGAGCGTAATTGGCACCACTCATCGGACGGTGCGCATCTGTCGATCCGTGTCGCCATACACTCGTTCCCCTCTCCCTCCACACTAAAAAAACACGTAAAATTTGATCTCATTTTATTTTGTGTTATTTTCTTCGATTTTACGCACGCTTAGTTGTTTGAGTGATATATTTACTTATGTTTAGATGAATATTCAAGAGTTGTAAGAGATAAAGTTTTGAGAAGGGATTTTGTGCGACTTTGTGGAGTTTGATTTGCTGGGTCAATGGCCACAGCACCGGCGAGGGCTCGAGCAGATTATGATTACCTTATTAAGCTTCTTCTCATCGGTGACAGCGGTTAGTGTTCTTAGTCCTTCAGTTTTACTTTTGGGATTTTTTTTTCATGTTTGATAAATTCACATAGTTTATATAAAATGCTTTATTTGGTCCTATGAAGCTGTTTTTTTTGTGGGAAAAGGTGTCTGTTTTCGGATCTGTAACTGGTAATTTTATGGGATCTTGATTCATGGTATATTCATTATTACTGTGTTGAAAAATGTTGAAATAATGTGCTAAGTACTATGGTACAGAGAGTTTGAATTTTTAATTGATTTTGTGACAAGACCTTTGTTATTTAAGTCCTCCTTTACAGTGAAAGTAAGATTTTCTAACTGGTAATTGATTATCAATGAATTCAAGTGTGAAACATTTTCTTTGGTGTTAGAATTGCTTTGTGAGGATATGTCGTGTGCTTGAGCTTGAGAGCTGCAACAAGTGGTAATAAATGGGGTGTTCTTCTATTTTTTATCAACCATTTTGGTCTAAATATAATTCATCTGTTCCTAAGAATCAGGTTGTATTTTTTCATTTTACGAGATCAAGAGTGCTAGAGTGACAATTGTATTTGTGCTTACAAATCTGCATCATGTTTGGTAAATTTCATAATTTAGTGTAGGCAATGCTCATTGCCCAAGACATTTATTAACATGTAAACAAGAATAAATGAAATAAGTTCAAGAATCATTGATATGAGCCAGTCTCTATGTAATGGATCTCAAAAGCAACTATGTACATAACTACTCGCTTTTCAAAAATTGAATCAAGTGTATAAAGTTACTTGCACAAGTTCACACTCTGATATTGAAAGGATATTTCAAATTCACGGATTGTCAATTTTTTTTACTGTTTTGCTCTATCTAGCAGGTGTCGGTAAGAGTTGTCTTCTTTTACGGTTCTCTGATGGTTCTTTTACGACTAGTTTCATCACCACCATTGGGTGAGTTCTTCTTTGCTGAACATACTATGAACCTATTTTTTGGGATTCTAATCTAATGCTCATGATTCTTCCATAGAATTGATTTTAAAATAAGAACTGTTGAACTTGATGGCAAGAAGATCAAGCTCCAAATTTGGGATACAGCTGGTCAGGAACGATTCCGTACAATCACTACAGGTAAGCTCATTTTTCGGCCTTACTTCACTTGAAAACCCATACATTTTCTTTATTTTTCGGGCAGTGGGATTAGAAGAATTTCGGAGACAGTAAAATAAAATTGTAGTATCTTCTATAAATACGTCTGTGTGAAAAACAAATTCTGTTTTAAGTGTATCACCTGTTATCTTCAATATTACCACTTTCTTCGCATTTAGCAATAAAGGCTGTTGACCTACCAATGATTTTTAACATTAACGATGAGAAAAAAAGAATTTTCCCTGGTTTGCATTTAGACCTATGTGAGGGGTGAATCAGGACTAAGGCATTTAATTAACCGAGAAAATTCAGTACAGCATGCTATCATAATTCGAAAGATTATTTAAAATAACTAGTACCAATGCGGCACTTGAAAGGAGTTACATTCTTTTCAGCTTCTAAAAAATTAGCACTTCAGCCTTTTGTAAGTCTCATAATTATGTTATATGATGCAGACAATTGTTCAAGTTGTTATTCTCAATCCCCTTATTTTCTCCAGCTTACTATCGTGGAGCTATGGGCATATTGTTGGTTTATGATGTTACAGATGAATCGTCCTTTAACAGTAAGGTTTCATTTTTACGTTATCCTTCTGACATGAGTTTTCTATGTACTCTCCTCTCTCCCTCTGTAAAATTTAAGCATATCTCAGTACAAATGGTTTGTATTAAGACATATTGACCTTATTTTGTTGTGAATGTGGGCCTTTAAGTGATATGGCCTAATCGAAATGATATGATCTAACGTAAAACCTCTGGCATTGTGTCGACAAGAATGACCTCCCCCCCCCCTTGTTTCTTTCGTGTTGCCTGCCATATTTATAATGCCCCCCTCCCTTCTCACCTTGTGAAAATGGCAACTTTTCATGTTATTCTAAATCTCTTGAAAGTTCCGATCTAACTCTGAAACTTTCCGAAAATTGTGTATGGAATAACAAGAGGAGTGTAAGGTCTCCCTAAAGATTATATCATTGAAAGTTCCGATCTAACTCTGAAACTTTCCCGAAAATTGTGTATGGAATCACAAGAGGAGTGTAAGGTCTCCCTAAAGATTATATCACCACTTCGTTGTGTTTTGCTTTTTTTTTCTTTTCTGTTTGTCCATATGGCACAAATGATGCACATATATAACAAATTGTATTTTTATATTTTTGTTATAAGGTTATATAGTAGCTTGTTATCGAATCATTTTCTTATGCATAATTATATTTTTAGAATAATATGTTTTATTATAAAGTTGATTGATAACTTTAATTAAAAGCAATTTAAACTATGAAGATATATTATTAACTTACATGAACTTGTATTATATTGATTTCTGTTGTATATTAAAGACAGACAGTAGATAATTTAAGTAGGATATTCTGTAAACTAGCTATTTTATGTACAAAAATTTGCTCATGTATTAATTGATGTTTAATATATATCAAGAACATTTAAGAGTAGTCACCGATTGAAAAAAAAAAGAACATCTAAGAATAGTCTCTTTGGTGTCACAAAAAATGCTACAATAAGGTTGTCTAAATAGTATACAATATAGATAATATGGGTTTTTACATTAATTGATTTAACATTTTTTGAATCAAATGAAAACTAGTTTCCAAATGATTATGTGGATTTTGTTACTTGATTTGGTGGTTTCCTGGTTTCTTAACCCATGTTAAAATCACGGTTCTGTGTTCAGACATTAGGAATTGGATAAGGAACATTGAACAACATGCTTCTGATAATGTCAACAAGATACTGGTAGGGAACAAAGCAGACATGGATGAAAGCAAAAGGGTAATTTTCCCTGTTCCCGATTTCAGTTTTTACTCATAATTCCTTGTATATCGATACTACTGTATTACACAAGAGTGACATAAAAAACTATTTTAATGATCCATTTATCTGTTGTAAAACAATCCTCTTCCCTAAGAATTAGAAAGCATATTAAAATCACCAGTACAATGAGCTTTAAAGTTTTAAGATATTTTTGGATATTTCAGTGAAGTAATAAGAGAAGTCAAGATTACCTTGTAAAGGTACAACACCATGTTAAAAGAGTGACATAGGTTTCTGTTAGGAATAGCCGGTGATAAACCGAAATGCAATATATTAGAAAATGGAAATAACAGAATCTTGTTACAACCAACTCTCTCCTCTCTCACTAACAATTGTTAGAGACTTACTCACTCAATATTTTCTGGATGCCCTCTAACCAACTCTCCCCTCTCTTTTTATACCTCATCCTTACGTGCCTTTCCCTTCCCTTTTCTAACGTATACATTTACAATCTTGGGCCTGGGCCTGGCCTTGTTTATCTCTTCATCTAATGGGTTGGCCAATTCAGTAGACACTGGGCCCGATGTGTTTGGGTCCCTAACATGCCTTGCCTCATCAAAATTCGCCTTGTCCTCAAGGCGAAAATCAGGGAACTGTGTTGAGAAGCTTTCCTTATCTTCCCATGTTGCTTCTTCCATCGGTCTTTCTCTCCACTGGACCAGCAACTGTTGGACTATCTTCCCGTGTACTCGCTTATTCCTTTCATCCAAGATTGCTTCAGGCTCGAAGGAGATAAATAAATCAGCGTCTACTTCACTGGGTAATTTAACTTCATTAGGTTCTTTACCCACAGCCTTTTTTAAACATGACACATGAAAAACAGGGTGTATCTTGGACCCTTCGGGAAGCTTTAGGTGATAAGCCACTTGCCCCACTTTCTTCAATACTTGATAAGGCCCATAATATCTTGCTGCCAGTTTCTGGAACACTCTTGTAGAGACTGAATTTTGGCGGTGTGGTCGTAGCTTTAAATACACCACATCACCTTCTTGAAATTGCACCTCCCTACGCTTTTTGTTGGCATATTTGGTCATCCTCTGTTGAGCTCGCTCCAAATTGTATTTGAGCTGTCTCAGGAGTTCATCCCTATCCACCAAGGCCTGTGATACAGCCGACACCTTTGTTTCCCCTGGTAGAAATTTAGTTACAGTAAGGGGTTTTCTACCATACACCACCTCAAATGGAGTCATTCCAGCAGCAGTTTGATAGGAGGTGTTGTACCAATATTCGGCCCAATGTAACCATTGTGACCAACTCTTGGGTTGCTCGGAGCAAAAACAACGCAGATATGTTTCCACACATTTATTCAAGGCTTCGCTTTGTCCATCTGTCTCCGGATGATAGGCCGTGCTCATCTTGAGTTGGGTTCCTTGTAGTCGAAACAGCTCCGACCAGAATAAACTCATAAACACTGCATCTCTGTCACTGACAATTGTCCTCGGAACTCCATGTAATTTGATCACATTTCGTGTGAAAACTTCTGCTACCAACTTGGCGGTGTAGGGTCTTTTAAGTAGTAGAAAGTGTCCGTACTTTGATAACCTATCAATCACCACCAATATCACTTCAAAACCTTGTGATTTCGGCAGTCCTGTAATGAAATCCATGGCCAGATCTTCCCATATTGCTTCTGGAATCGGTAGAGGTTGCAGCAACCCTGCGGGTGTCATTGCCTCATATTTCTGCCTTTGACAAACCCCACACTCGGACACAAATTTGTAGATATCCTTCTTCATCTTTGGCCAAAAGAAATTGCTTGCAATTCTTTTATACATTCGAAAAGCTCCGGAGTGTCCCCCAAGAGGAGTATCGTGAAATTCCCTCAACAATTTGGAGACCCATGAGGATCCCGGAGGAACAACTAATCTGCCTTTAAAAAGTAAACATCCATTGATTAAAGAATAGTGTTTGCTGCTTTCAGGGGACCTCTTCACTTCCTCTATGATGTTTTTAAGTCCAGGGTCTTTTCTTACTGCCTCTTGAAGCGCTTCCACCCCCGCCCATTCGGTTTTTGTTAAAGCATTCAGTTCTCCCATGCTCTCTCTTCGAGAGAGTGCATCTGCTGCTCCATTGTCTGCCCCTGCTCGGTGTTTTATCTCGAACTCATACCCCAGCAGCTTAGCCAACCAATATTGCTGGTCTGGTGTAGTTATTCGTTGTTGCAAAAGATTTTTCAAAGGCTTATGATCCGTAATCACAACAAACTTGCGGCCCAGTAGGTAATGGCGCCAATGTTGGACTGCCAGAACTAAGGCCATTAATTCTCTCTCGTATGTCGATTTAGACAAAGCTCGATCTGCCAATGCCTTACTGTAAAAAGCAATTGGCTGGCCCTCCTGGTTCAACACTGCTCCTATGCCCACTCCTGAAGCATCGCATTCTATCACAAACTCTTTAGCAAAGTCGGGCATTCTTAATACAGGGGCAATCACCATGGCTTGTTTAAGTCTTTCAAAAGCTCTTTGGGCTTTCTCCTCCCACCCGAATTGATTCTTCTTCAGTTGCTCGGTGAGTGGTCTTGCGATTTTACCGTAGTCTTTAATAAACTTTCGGTAATATCCTGTTAACCCCAGAAATGCCCTCACTCCCTTCGTATTCTGTGGTTGTGGCCAATGCACCACACTTTCAACTTTCTGTTGATCCACTGCTACTCCTTGGGCAGTGATAACATGCCGCAAGTACTCCACCTGTTCTAACCCAAACTGACATTTTTTTTATTCAAGACGAGTTGATGTTGCTGTAATAATTTCAGCACAACTTCCACATGGTGTACATGATCTTCCCAACCCTTACTGTAAATCAAAACATCATCAAAGAAAACTAATACAAATTTTCGCAAATAAGGGCGGAATACCTCATTCATGGTGGCTTGGAACGTTGCTGGTGCATTTTTAAGCCCAAAAGGCATAACTAGGAACTCGTAGTGTCCCTCATGAGTCCTGAACGCGGTTTTGTGGACATCGGCAGCTCGAACCCGGATCTGGTGGTACCCAGATTTGAGGTCCAGCTTAGTAAAATGGGTTGCTCCATGCAGCTCATCAAACAACTCCTCTACCACTGGAATAGGGTACTTGTCAGCAATGGTAATATCGTTTAAAGCTCGGTAGTCAACACAGAAACGCCAACTCCCATCTTTTTTTTTTACTAGTATCACTGGGCTTGAATATGGACTATTGCTGACTTGTATGACTCCCGAAGTGAGCATTTCGCTCACCATCTTCTCGATTTCATCCTTCTGTCGGTGAGCATACCGGTAAGGCCTCACCGATACCGGCCCACAACCCTCCTTTATACTTATAACATGATTTTGACTCCGATTGGGAGGTAACCCACAAGGTTCTTGGAACACCTTCTCATATTTGGTTAACATGTTGCTCATTTCTTCTCCTTCTCCCCCATCTTCCGCCCCACACACCTCTCCTCCCTTCCATTTTAATAAGACAGCCCCATAAAATTCAACCTCACTTACCTTGGCTATCCCTTTGAATGAGACCAGTGATCTGCTGAGGGAGGGATCACCCTTTAGAATAACAGGCTGCTCTCCCCAGCTAAATCGCATTTCCATTCTATCCCAATTCAACAGCACATCCCCCAACGTACGAAGCCAATCAACTCCCAAAATAAGGTCAATACCCCCTAACTCAAACAAATAGCCTTCAATCTGGAATTGGCATTGCCCCAAACCCACCTCCATCTTGCGGCACACCCCTTGACATGATACCCGACACCCATCCCCAAGACACACCCCAAAGAACACGCTCCTGTCAACTTCTAGCCCCAATTCATTTATTATTTTTTTGAAACGAAATTGTGACTCGCGCCACTATCCACCATCGCCACCACCTCCTTTCCAGCCACCTTCGCCCTCATTTTTAACGTTTGTGGTTGATTTATGCCGTTGACAGAATATAACGGTAACTCCAGGGTGTTGTACTCCGCGTGGGTCTCCCCTGCCTCCTCTACATCCCGCCTCGCCTCCTCATTTTTTCTTCTAATTCGACTTGCTCGCACTCGGTATCCTCCCCTTCCTCTTCCGCTAGAATTGTCACCCTCAAGCTTTTTTGGCACATCGGTGCATTGGATGGTAGGGGTCGCCACACTTAAAACACAACCCCTTCTCACGTCTGTGTAAAAACTCTTGATGGGATACCACCCTGTCATCCCGAGATTTTTGATCTGGTGACCTCGTTGTTCCTCCACGACATCCTCCTGAATGATTCCGAGGTCCACCATTATACGATTGCGGTGTGATTTGTGGACTTCGTGTTTTCTGCTCCCCTGGACTCCATGTCCGCGTATAGTTACTGGATGGCGGGTAATTCTTGCCCCGGTCTCTATCATGGGCCGAAACCTGAGTGGCCCAACCCATATTAGTTACCGGTTTAGGTGTATGCCCAAAGCCCAACCCAACCTTACTTCTTCCCCGATCCACCGCCGTCCCATACAATTCTCGCTCCAGCCCTCTTGCTAACATCATTGAACGATCCACCGTTCGGGGTGCATGAACAATCATTCTCCGCCGTATCTCCTCCCTCAACCCACTCATAAAATAACCTAGCCCTTGATCCTCCTGCACCTCGCCCAGCTGCGCAATCAACATCTCAAAACGCTCTATATAAGCGTCTACCGATTGCTGTTCTTGGTTCAGCGATGCCATAAGTTCAAAAGGATTGGCATCAAACCCACTGTAACGTTTGATCAGTTCTTCAGCCAATCTATCCCAACTCATGTTTGGGATTCTTACTTTCATCCATCGGAACCAATGGACAGTAGTACCTTGCATACAAATGTAAGCTAGCTTGAGCCTGCATTCGGGTGGAGATTCGTGGACTTCGAAATATTGCTCCATTTTTCCCAACCAGCCCAAAGGATCTTCTCCTTCAAAAAGAGGTAGTTCAATTTTTTTCAGTGCCATTCTTACCTCCTCTGATGCTTCTTCCTTCCCTTCGTCCAGCCGCACTACACCCGCATCCTTGCCTTGCATTGCGCTTCCCTCCCCTAGCTGTCCTCCCCCTTCATTGCTCCTTACCGTTGCTCCCCCTTGTGCCTTGATCATATGCTCTATCATTTCTTTCAGACTTAGCAATCCTTCCACCGCTTTGTCCATCTTATCCAGTCTGCCTTGCACTTGCGAGATGTTATCTTGCACTCCCATCAACGCCTTCTCCATGCTCTCCATCTTGGCTTCTGATCGTGTGCTGGCCATGGTTTCCCGTCACTCTCTCGGATCCGGCAGGTCGGACCAATTGTTAGGAATAGCCGGTGATAAACCGAAATGCAATATATTAGAAAATGGAAATAACAGAATCTTGTTACAACCAACTCTCTCCTCTCTCACTAACAATTGTTAGAGACTTACTCACTCAATATTTTCTGGATGCCCTCTAACCAACTCTCCCCTCTCTTTTTATACCTCATCCTTACGTGCCTTTCCCTTCCCTTTTCTAACGTATACATTTACAATCTTGGGCCTGGGCCTGGCCTTGTTTATCTCTTCATCTAATGGGTTGGCCAATTCAGTTGACACTGGGCCCGATGTGTTTGGGTCCCTAACAGTTTCTTATGCACCGAACTAATTGGTCAGCCTGGATTCTGTACTTTAGTAAACTGATTATTCTACGGTTGAATATCTTTTAGGCTGTACCTACGTCCAAGGGCCAAGCACTGGCTGATGAATATGGGATCAAATTCTTTGAAACTGTAAGAATCCTTGTGTCCTCCATAGATACTTTAAAAATGCAGTTATGTATACTTAAATGAAATTTGTATTGCATTGCTGCAGAGTGCGAAAACAAATCTCAATGTGGAACAAGTGTTCTTTTCAATAGCTAGAGATATAAAACAAAGGCTTTCAGACAATGACTCCAGAACTGAGGTGAATTTATTGACTCAGCTTGGTTTAAAATAATTATTGAGAGCAAGAGTTAAGAAACGGAACAAGAATTTAGCAGGAGGGTGATTTTTATGTATTTTTGGAGCAAAATTTACATTTTTAAGGAAAAAATGCTCAAGTTTCATGTTTTTTTATTTTTTTGTATTTTGATTTCATGCAGCAGCCTACAGCGATCAAGATTAATCCGGGAGACCCTTCTGCTCGAGCTGGTCAACTAGCCCAGAGATCGGCTTGCTGTGGTTCTTGAAACGATTTAAATAAAAAAACAGAAGCTAATTGTATTGTGGAAAAAGTGCAATTATCTCCTCTGAAACGTGGCCTCACGTCAATGAATGGGTTCTTGTCGTTTGAGAATACGGAATTCAATATCTGGCTTTTGGTTTCGTTTAAATATAATGCTCATTCGTGCTGCGATTCAGTTTGTCTGATAGTGAAATGTATTGTAAAATTCGAAGGGGTTGTTAAACGTGGGCTTGTGGTCTTGTGTTCTCTTGTGTTCTAGTACAAATCTTTACCCCCATTAGGCTAAGTTTTACTGGACTTGAATTCCGATCAAGGAAAGAGACAAATGTTTAACTAATGTTTCGTAGCGGCAAGAGTTGTTTGTTCGTGTGGCTGGTTTCTTGGCTTTTACTAAAAACTTGTTACTAAAATAGTTTCAACATTTTGATAATATCATCGTCAATGTGTATCGAACAAAATTAACGTGCTGTTGATTTCTTGAAATTTGGTTGATGGAGATAAAATAGGATATAATTTATTTAAATAAAGAAAAGGATATGGTAAGGGATAAAGCATAAGGTGGAAGATGATTTATGATCGACCGTATGTAAATGTTTGAGGAAATTATGTTTGTTGCCCGTGTGTGAACTGTCAAAAGGCATGGAAAATCAGTATCTTTAAAAACTCCACGAATCCCTTGAAAATGGAATTATATTTGAAGGGAATTCAAGATGAAACTTCACAAATTGGAAGCTATGACAGATATGGATGAACTCTTTTTGATTGAATAATATCTCCAGAAAATTTCAAGAACGATAATCAATAATCTGCACATTTACACTTCATATACACAGCAGCATACGCGAACAAGAACATACACATTCTTCCCCTTCATGCATCAAAATAAACCATTTCTTCATGGGAATTCAAATATTCAAACTCAGGATTATAAATAAACGCATGCTTGGCAGCTCATACAAAATAAATTCTATAATTTCCCCAACTTACCAAAGTTTAGTGTTAGCCTCTGTACACATGGAAGACATATTACATCCCATCTTACATCTAAATCCACATACCAAGACAAAAATATGGTCATAGATTTAGCTTTTCCTTCCCGTAAATATGCTGAAGCTCGCGTGTCGCAGCTTGGTACAATTCTAGTGCCAGAATACAAGAAATAAGCAACAAGGAAGGTGAATTGGGAAAGTGGGGAAATGTTTTATAATATGACAGTTTCAATACCTTTCCAAATGCGGAACACTCTCTGATTAAGAGGAGAGCTAGTCACTGCCTGAACAGCATCGAACAGCATACTTTCTGGTGTGCTGCTCAACTCCTGAACTATCTGGTAGATCGTCTTCCCATTTTCAAAGTATATGTGGTTGTTTGGGTGCGCTTGGTTTTGCAATTTGAATGACGCTCAAATTCCTATGCATTAAGTGCCTTCATTGGAAGAGAAAATATTGTAACATGTTACAGAAGAGAAGATAGCTATTGTCTATTTGGAAGGAAAAATACATAGATGGCTTGCTTACCTTGGAGAAGTTACAAGATTTGCAGCCGCAAAGATAGCCTAGGCCTTTGATGATTCCACGAAGCTCCTTTTTACATGCAGGGAGAATACTTCCCATAAATCATCAAAAAATATAATAAAATTTATGATAGAAAGAAGATCAAACTTAAGAGATACTCATTTCCCGAGAGACAGATATTATTGGATCTCGGTTTTCTTATGTCTAAATACAGCGGAATTTTAAAAATTTTAGATCTTGACATTCAAGATGTCTATGGACACTCGTATGGTTTTATTATTAAACATTCACCGGGAGTTTAAACTTTATGCATTTGGTGAAAGATTCACACGGCTCCAACTATTCCGGGGTTAGCAGACATAGCTCTTGATGAATTCTCTACGAACTTTCTTCAAATCTCTTTTTTATCAAGTCCACAACTAGTTCGTTTGTTCCTCTTCCAAATAGCGCTAGAATATTTGAAAGAGGTTGCGTAGAGATTAATTAAAACGAGAGACGGCTCAAAATCCTTTTCAAAATAGGGAGGGCCGAAAATTGAGAGGAGGAGGGATTGTGATTTTCGAAAATCACAAAGAGGATGGAGGCTTGATTGGTGGCTAGGGTTATGGCTTATTTACAACCTTTTATAATAAAGTCATGACCGAATATCCATAATTAACATTAATGGACTTGATTAATTAATTAGACTAGTCCAACTAGTTTAATTAATTAATCAAAGTCAATTAAAAACTTTAATTGTTTAGTATGTCGGACTTGTACTCCTACAAGCCCATTAATTAAATCAAATACTTAATAGACTTAATTAATTACTCTAGTCCAACTAATGTAATTAATTAATTATTATTTTAAAATCCAATTAAGAACCTTAAATAATTTGTATATTGGTCTTGTACTCCTACAAGCCCATGATACATACACCCATTACGTTTAATTTAAATCCATTAAAATTTCAACATTTGAAGTTAATATTCAAATTATAAATTCAACTCCTTGAATTTATCACCTCCAAAACTTAATATTTAATAAACTCAATTTTTTGAGTTTAATAAATTAAATTCTAAAATTTTACAAATTCAACTCCTTGATTTTATTCTCTCCAAACTTCATAAATTCAACTTCTTGAATTTACTATCTCATAAATTCAACTCCTTGAATTTATTTTCTCAAAATTTAATTATCATAAATTCAACTCCTTGAATTTACTATATCATAAAATATATTCAACTTCTTGAATTTATTCTCTCAACGGGAACAAATGATTCAGTACTTGTGTGACCCTCAATGGTTCAAGTATACAGCTAGCCGTGAGTTCACAACTCCTTGTAATTCAGGACATAATCCTTTATTCGGGCTTACCCTTATTTGCCTCATTCTATGTATCAACAATTGATCATGAGAATGTCAGAAATCATATTTCTGATTAAACCCAACGAATCATGGTGAGAGCATCTAGTAGCATCGCCCCGTGATTCTCTAGGTATCACTGATAGTTCCTGCAAGAACCAGTCGTTTATGATTAACGTACAGTACGGTCCCTTCATCTCATATATCCCGATCGAATCTGCAACTATTGGTTCATCGAGGGTTGCATATAAATTTGATAACTATGTGACATATATAAATAGTGGCATCGCATGTATTATTGGAGAACTCCTTCTCCAACGTACATCTCATAATCTGACCAGATATTCCACGTACTCAGATCACATAGGATATCCACACCCATAGGTGAGCGGTGAATCCCCGACTACAATGCACTAGATCCTAAATATGTCACAACTGTACCCAATCTCGCCACCTGATAACTCTTTTGGAGTCGGAAAACGAGTCTAAGCACAAACCTAGCATGTAGAGCCGTAGTGTTGTCACGGGACGTAAGTCCGAGGGAAAGTACGAGAGAGGGTAGTTTGATATAATCATCATATGGCTATCCTTCCACGCATATGGTGAAGAATGACATTGCTCCAGAAATTCCTGTGCTTCGACACCTTCCACGCATCTCTTTATAACTTGGTCAGTAGACCTCTTGTATACAAATGGATCATCCCACAAGAATAACTTGATATGACGGAAAAAATTCTTTTTCTGATGATGGTTTAAATCTAGAGGAAAGGTATCACAAGACAAAAAATTCACAATATCACCAAACCAAAGAAGTACAAAATTTACCTCGAAGAGCTGTTCATCTGGAAATACTTCTTTTATGGCTCCCTCTTCTTTCTTCTCATCTAACTCAAGTCTCTTCAAGTGGTATGCCACTTGATTCTCACTCTCCTTCTTATCTTTGACCTCGAAGTCAAATTTTTGTAGTAGCAAATTCCAGCTTATCAAGCATGTTTTTGCTTCTCTCTTGGAGAATAGGTAGCAAATAACTGCATGGTCAATAAAAACAACTACCTTTGTGTTGGTCAGATAAGGCCTGAATTTGTCAAAGGAAAATACTACTGCAAGCATCTAATTTTCAGTCGTAGTGTGATTTTATTGTGCCGCATCCATGTTGCGACTTACATAGTAAATTGTCCTAAACATCTTTTCTCTTCTTTGGCCCAAGACAACGCCAACTGCATGGTCACTCGCATCACACATTAATTCAAATGGTTCATTCCAGTCTGGCACAATCATAATTGGTGTTGTCACCAATGCTTTCTTAATCTTCTTGAATGCTTGCAAACAATCATCATAAAGATAAAAGTAGACTTTTTTCAAGCAAATTACATAGGGGTTTAGTGATTTTAGAGAAATATTTAGTAAATCTATTATATAACCCCGCATGTCCTAGAAAACTCCTTAGTCCTTTGTTGTTCCTTGGTGGAGGAATTTTTTCAATTGCAATCACTTTGGCTCTGTCTACCTCTAATCCCCTAGAAGACACTTTATGTCCAAGAACAATACCCTCTTGGACCATAAAATGACATTTCTCCCAATTAAGAACTAGGTTATTTTCTTGAAATCTCTGCAAAATAAGGGATATGTTATGTAAATAATGATCAAACAAAGAGCCAAATACCAAGAAGTCGTCCATGAAGACTTCCATGATTTCCTCTACATCTCTAAAAATATGGACATCATGCACATCTGGAAAGTAGCAGGTGCATTGCATATCCCAAAATGCATCCTCTTAAAAGCGAATGTTCTATAGGGACAAGTGAAAGTAGTCTTCTTCTGATCTTCTAGCGTTATAGTATCTGAATATAACCTGAATAACCATCTAAAAAACAATAATGACAATAACCAGCAAGTCCATCAAACATCTGATCAATAAAAGGCAATGGAAAATAATCTTTACGTGTGGCATTGTTCAACTTCCTATAGTCAATACATACTCGCCAACCAGTTACAGTACGAGTAGATATTAGTTCATCATTTTCATTTCTTACCACAGTTATTCCACTTTTTTTAGGTACAACTTGCACAAGAAACACCCAACTACTGTCAGAAATAGCATAATCACCCCATCATTTAACAATTTCAGCACCTCATTTTTTACAACTTCTTTCATCGCTGGATTTAACCTCATCTGGTGATCCACATAAAGAGTATATGACTCCTCCATCAAAATTTTATGCATGCTTATATTGGGGCTAATTCTCTTAATATCAGAAATTGGTCATCCTAATGCAGTTTTAAATTTCATCAATACTCTCAAAAATTTATCTTTTTCATCACAAGTAAGGGAGGAAGAAATGATTACTGGGTATGTCGACCTCTCACCTAAAATGCATAGCAAAGATGGCTTGGCAGCCTTCAAATCAGGGGAAGATGATATTACTTCTGTTTGCTTCTCTATCTTCAACTCCTCAAGCGGTGCATATTTTTTTCTTTATTTTTGCAATCCATCAAGAGCAGTTCCAGTGGAATTAATCAAACAAGTTTCTCTTTCACTTCCCAATCATCTTTATCAGCAGTTCCAGTGGAATTAATCAAACAACTCTCCAAAGGATCCCTAATTACTGCACAATCAAGAAACACACATGATTCTATAACATCAATACTTTTACAATTGCTTACCTCATTTGCTCCCTTAATGACATGATAGATATTAAAGATGACTGCTTCTCCACCAACTCTAAAGGTGAATTCTCCCATATGAAATCTATCAATGCTCTTCTAGTTGCTAGGAAAGATCTCCCAAAGATTAATGGAGCATCATGATCTTCTTCCAAATCTAAAATTACAAAATCAGCAGGAAAAATAAATTTATCAACTTGTACCAGTACATCTTCAATGATCCCACGTGGATACATGAGACTCCTATCAGCAAGCTACAAAGTGATAGTGGTTGGTTTAACCTCTTCAAGCTCTGTTGAGGATCGAAGTTGAGTTTAGAGGGGGGGTGAATAAACTCTACTCGTTTTTCGTTCTGATGAGGTACTAAAATCCTGTTAAGGATAGTAGTTGATCTTGTGCGAATACTTTCACCTGATTACAATAAAACGTGCGGAAACAATCTGATGAAGTAGTTGAAAAACAATAAAACAGTAAGGCAGCAGTTGTTTATGGAAGTTCGAAGATAAACTCTTCTACGTCTCCCCTTCTCCTGTTTCCAGAAGGTATAACTAAAAGACTTTGGATATTACAGTACAACTCTTGTACACACCCACTTCAGAAGGACTTACACCTCAGCCTACTGAAACTCTTAGTTTCTCAACTCACAAAAATGCGAAACACAAAGTTCTGAAAAGACTCTTTTCAGATTACAGACTCTTCTTGATAAAGTATAAATGATGTAAAGATTATGAAGAGTGTAAGAATCAGTAGCACAAGATGATCTTCGAAAGATCAGATATAAGCTATGAAGCGTGTGCTACTTTTCTTTGTGTTGAACTTTAAGTACTCAAGAAATTTTTGATATTCGTCTGATAAGAGAGAAGCTTTGTTCCTTGAAGAATGATAATAAGCGAAGTGTGTTGTCGAACAAGGATTTGATCCAAGTATATATAATCGACTGAGTTCAACGTTCACAATCAGAGTATGTCTTCAGATAACTGATACAATCAGCTTTATTACCGAAAGAAGTTCCTGCAGAAAAGCTATAAAACAATCAGTCTTGTTTTATACTTAATTGGGTAAAGTGCATTAAATGACTCCGTATAGTATTTAATGCTGCAATTAATACTAGTACTAGGAACTCTTTAACGGTAACAATTAAGATAGCAACGTTAGAAAACGTTCTCTACTGGTTTTGTATTGTTATCCCTTTCTACTGGTTTAGTTATAGTAGATCAGCAGCTACTGATAAGTTATTCTATTGTTCTGGTCTGCTGGTCTACTGGTCTTAGTTATCATCGCCACAATAAAATTCATGTCTAACAATTTCCCCCTTTGTGGTGATGCCAAAACCTAAACAGTAGAAAGTCGTTAAGTAAAACAGATAATCATTTAAACAAAAGGATAATGTCAATAAAGTATTAAGATAAAAAAAATCAATCGGTTCCAATATCCCTGTAAATGATTTCTTCATTCTGAGGTTCTTGATCTCTTCTGTTAGAAGGTTCAGCCTCATCTTCTGGTTGCCTAGCTCCTGCTTGATCTCCTCTATCTCCTCTATCTTCCCCCTTTTTGGCATCAGCGGCAACCACATGGGCAAAGAGGTCATTCAATCTGTCGGAAATATTTTGAATGCCATCGGTTAGCATCTCTAGATACGGAGTCTGAGAAGAGATGCGATTATCCAATGCAGTGATAGATTGATTCTGAGAGTCAATCTTGGCATCCAAAAGTTCCACAGAAGTAGACAGTGATCGAAAGAGATCATCATGATCAGTGATTCGATTGAGGATATCATCTTGAGCAAGCATGATGGTGCCGTGAGTTCTTGATATAGCTTGTCTGAAAACGACGGTTTCAGCATACATCTTTTGCATGGTCTCCGCCGTGTTGTAGATGTGTTTGCTCATTCGTTCTCTGAAGGATTGAGCACCACTGAATTCCGAAATGTTTTCACAAGATATACGTTTCACTAAATCAGATATGTTGTTGAGTTCTCGTTGTAGAGACTCAATCTGATCTTCCAGGTTAAAAGCATCTGATTCCGGGGAGGGAGTTCGCGCAAGAATGCGTTGCTTAATCTCAGAAAGACGAGAGTTCGTCTCAGTCAGAACAGGATGAGAGACAGTCAACGCAGTAGAAACAAGATTAGCATTCATCAAGGCAGTAGAAGGAGCAGGGTCTGCTGTGCTTTCTGCTGGAATTGCAGAAACAGTAGGTTCATCAGCAACCATGGGAAGAGCAATTTCTTCAGTAGGAACGGCCAAGTCAGAGGCCAAAGCTTCTTCCGTTGGTGCAATAACAGCCTGTGAATCTGATGGTTCTTCAGTAGAAGGTGCAGAAGGCTGATCCAGAAGAATGTTCATTTCTGCTTGATGAGCAGCAGAAAACATCTCTAAATTCGGCAGTAAAGAAGTAGCATCTGGTTCTGCTATTTGTTGCCCTGGGTTAGGAGTAACAGAAGGTGGCAATGAAGTAGCCGGTGCTGCTTCCAGAGTAGTAGAGACTGAAGGGACAATCGATTCAATGACTTCCTCAACCGAAGCCAGTTCATGCACGGACAATAGTGATGATGACGGAATGGGCCTTGTTGGAGATGCAGGAGTACTAAGAGAAGAAGCCTTTGGGGAGGCTGTGGTCCTTTCCTCAACTGTCTGAGTCTGTTGAAAGTCTGGAACAAGGCCAACATGATAGACAATAGGCTCTCCAAAGCCTTGTTCTTGAGCAAGAAGTTGCTCACTCATCTGCTTTAACCTGTCAGATAGAATCATAATAACATTTTGATCCTGAACAGCAGTAGGAACAGCAGGATCAAAATTTGATTGAAGAACTTTCAGAACCGATTCTAATTTCTGACATTTCAGCTGATCGAGGATGAAATTCCTTCTTCGCAAGGCCTCGATGACATTTTCTGTTTTTGCCAGCTGAAAAATCTTCTTTTCTGCATTCATCATCTTGCCATAATTCCCTTTTGTTTTGAAGTAAGCAAAAGAATGGAAAAGACGAACTGAGTGTCATTCATCAAAAAAATGCATGTCATCGTTTGCAGAGGTCTCAATCTCGGCTAGATGAAGATCAACGCCGGTGGTGACAGTGGTCTTGTGACCAAAAATAGGTTGTTCTTCAACCATTTTTCCTTTGCCTTTGTCAGAAGATGAAATAGGCACGATGGGTCGAAAAGCAGAAGACCCGCTTGCTGGTTCTCGAATAACTATTCCAGATGTTGGCTTGAAAACAGTAGCAGTAGAAGGTGCTGAAATAGATACAGTAGCGTGTGCAGTGGAAGAAGCAGTTGATCGAGCAGAAGGAACCGCTTCTGGAAAGACCTGTCGAATAGGTACTTTCTCAATTTCAGACAGTGCTGCTGTCTTCTTAATCTTAAGAATGGTGCGCGGTTTCTTCTTGGCTGGGGTTGGCACTGCTGGTTGAACAGCAGCAGCAGACTCTTCTGATGCTGTTTGTCTGAATCCGTCGAAATAACCACTCGTTTCTTTGAAATTTTCTTTTGAGGTTTTGAAGCCTCAGAAGCAGTTTCCCCAATTTCCTTCTTCAACGCAACAAACTCCGCCACGGTTGGCTTAGGCCTTAAAGCCAGTACATTTGCAGCATCAATCATGGTGACTGAAGTAGCATCTAGATCACTGGTAGAGGCAAAACCAGCATCCTTGAGCATAGCGCTGATCTGAACAGCAAAACCAAAACTCCTCCTGACAACCATATCCTTCATAATTCTGAAAATAAAATGACTCCAGTCCACCTTAATCCCCTTAGTGATGGCAGTCATTACTTGAACCTTCTCCTTCGTCAACTTGTCGAAGGTGCCAGCTTTGATCAAAATAGCTTTAGCCACAATATCGGCCAGAATCTGATATTCTATTTTGAGCAATTTCTTGTGACAAGAAGGAGACACTTCTTCTCCAGATGCTGAGAAAGAGCTGAGTGCAACAGACATATCTGTCTTGGAAATATCAGAAAGTTCAGACGTACCTGAAAGTGGAAGGAGGAAGGTTGCTCCTAAGTGTGCGGCATCAATAGAGATAGATGCATCTCCTTGAGTATGAACAATCCTTCCTTCATGCAATGTTGCTTTAGCGTAAAATTCCAGAAGAGCATTTTTGTAAATAACTGCTGGTGCTTCTAGGAATTTCCTGAGTCCCGATTTTTCAATATCCTGAAACATTTTCATGAGATTCTCATCCTTGATGTTGAGAACCGAAGCAAAGTTAACTTGATAAGCGTTAAGAGTGTATGCTCCAGCCATTTCTGTATGTAGATAAAATTGGATAAACTTTGCAGTAGTTAGAGATGATATGAGAGAAAGCAGTAGCTGAATAACGATATATATGAAACAGTGAAGGTGAAAAGGTGAAATTTGAAATAGATATACAGCCGTCAAATAAACATAAAGACACGTGTCAGTATGTCTTTGGTTGAGTGTTTGAAAAGTTTTGCAGAAACTGTCAGATATACGAATGATTTGAAAATTTTGAAAAAGGGCGGGCTGTCCAGACGGTTACTAAAAAAAATCAGAAGAGGATTGTCATTTTATGATAACGTCTGCTGGAAGTTTCAGGGTGCTGAAATATTTAAGCACTTTGACAAAAACCAGCAGACTTGAAGTTTTATCGAAAAGACAAACATTCTCTCTGTTTTCTGAAAAGGTGTCAAACTCTTAGTCTGACTAAAATACTGTTCCCCCTCGGTAAATGCAATTAATAAGTGGTCATAATTGCGACAAGTGACTCTTGGCCATCTCTCAATCTGAGCCGTTGAAAATGAACAGTCGCAATCTTGCGATTCGCAAGAGTCTTTGTTCCCTCTATAAATACCTGCATATCTTGAACGAAGTTAAACAGATGAACTTCAAAAATGAAAACTCAAGTAAAAAGAGAGTTGGAGTTTGATTCAGGAGTCGAAGCAAAACTGTTCAGAGAGAAGTTTGAGGATATCATTATTTTCGTAATGATCTTGAAATACACTCCTGGAGTTGTAGTTTCCACAGTCAAGCAGATCTGTTGCTTCGATTGAGTTTGAAATGTAGCATCGATTTCTTCCAGAAGCATGCTAATGCAATAAGAGAGTGCTGGTGGATTGATGATGCTGAAATCCTCTATGATGCCCTGTAAGGCATAAAAAAAATACATTAGTGCTGACAAGACCCAAGCTTGCTAGACTCTTTCTAGGCCTTGAGCTTGCTGGATTCTCTTGTTCCTGTTGAAGTACTTTGCAAGCAAATAACAGAGAACTATTATTACTGAAGACAAAAGCTAAATGTAACGCTACTGGTTAAATAGCATTGAAGATCTACTGTTTTTACTTTTGCATCGTGTAATGTACTGAAATGGTTTCTAATAAAGTTCCAGTTTACGTATTTGACTTTCCTTCTGCTTTTCTGCAAATATCTTACTGTTAGTTCAATACGATAAATAAGCGAGTAAGAATAAAAGTTAACTAAGATAACAGAAAATAATCAAGTTAAATCTATCAAACCAAGAGAATTACGAAAGTAAGAAAACTTATTTTCTGGTAAGGGTTTTGTGAAGATATCTGCTGTTTGTTGATCAGTAGAAACATATTCCAGACGAATGTTCTTCTACTGCACATGATCTCTAATAAAGTGATGTCTGATGTCTATGTGCTTCGTTCTGGAATGAAGTACTGGATTTTGTGTGATTGCAATTGCACTGGTATTGTCACAGAATATAGGTGATTTGGAGGCTTGAATCTCATAGTCTCTTAACTGTTGTTGAATCCACAGTATCTGAGAGCAGCAGCTTCCAGCAGCCAGATATTCTGCTTCTGCAGTAGATGTGGCTATGGAAGTCTGTTTCTTGCTAAACCAGGATATCAGCATATCACCAAGAAATTGACAAAACCCACTTGTGCTTTTTCGGTCTAGTTTGCAACCTGCATAATCAGCATCTGAATATCCAATAAGATTTAACGATGAATCATTGGGATACCATAAGCCGACATTTTGAGTTCCTTTCAAGTACTTCAAAATACGTTTAGCAGCAATATAATGAGATTGTTTGGGGTTAGATTGAAATCTAGCACAAATGCAAACAGCAAACATGATATCTGGTCTACTGGCAGTTAAATATAATAATGAACCAATAAGACCTCGATACTGAGTTACCTCTACTGGAATACCACTTTCATCTTTATCAAGCTTAATAGATGAACTCATTGGAGTAGAAGCAGCAGAGCATGCTTCCATTCCAAACTTTTTCAGAAGCTCCTTGGTGTACTTGGCTTGATTTATAAAGATTCCAGTCTCTGATTGCTTAATCTGTAATCCTAGGAAGAATGTTAATTCTCCCATCATACTCATTTCGAATTTATCCTGCATCAATTTTCCAAACTTTGCACATAATTTGGGGTTAGTTGACCCAAAAATAATGTCATCAACATAGATCTGTACTAACAGAATGTGCTTATTCTTGACTAGAGTAAATAAAGTTTTATCTACTCCTCCAATGGTAAAATCATGATCAATAAGAAACTGAGATAGAGTGTCATTCCATGCTCTAGGTGCCTGTTTTAGACCATATAATGCTTTGTGTAATTTAAATACATGATGAGGAGAGAAATGATCGATAAAACCTGGAGGTTGTTCGACGTATACTTCTTCTTGTAAAAGACCATTTAGAAAAGCACTTTTCACATCCATTTGATATACTTTGAAATTCTTGAAAGCAGCAAAGGCTAAGAATATTCTGATTGCTTCGAGCCTTGCTACTGGTGCATAAGTCTCATCAAAGTCTATGCCTTCTTCTTGTCTGAAGCCTTGAGCTACCAATCTAGCTTTATTTCTCACCACTGTGCCTTCTTCATTGAGTTTTTTTCTGAATACCCACCGAGTTCCAATGACAGCTCGGTGAGATGGTCTAGGTACTAGAAACCAAACTTCATTACGTTTGAATTGATTCAGCTCTTCTTGCATGGCTTCAATCCAACTAGGATCCAGAAGAGCTTCTTCAATTTTCTTTGGTTCATCCTGAGATATAAAAGCAGCATGCATGTATTCATTAAGCATTTGCCTTCTGGTTCTCAAAGGCGCTGCTGGATTACCAATAACCAATGATGGAGGATGAGATTTTCTCCAGATAAACGGATTTAAATGGACATCTTCCTGATTTGATATGTTAAGATTGTCTTCTACAGAACCAGTAGTAGGTTCTTGAACATCTTCTGCTGGTATTGGTAGATCCAAGTTCTGTACTTCTGGTTCCACTATTGGTATGTCTGGTTCTGGATTTTGAAGATCCTTGGTATTTGCTTCTACATCATCTTCACTGTCAATTTCCAAGTGAATCATGTCTAACATGTTACTTAAATCAGATATGTTAGAAATTTCAGCACTGCTGTCTTCATCGAAGACAACATGAATCGATTCTTCAACATTAAGAGTTCTATTGTTGAAGATTCTAAATGCTCTGCTTACAGCAGAGTAACCAAGAAATATTCCAGCATCTGATTTTGAGTCAAATGCAGTCAAATGATTTTTGCCATTATTTAGCACGAAGCATTTGCAACCAAACACATGAAAATAAGATACTTTGGGCTTCTTCCCTTTCCATATTTCATAAGGGGTCTGATTGTGCCTTTTGTTGACCATAGATCTGTTTTGCGTGTAACAAGCAGTATTGATGGCTTCAGCCCAGAAGCGCTGAGAGATGTCTGCATCTGCTAGCATTGTTCTAGCAGCTTCTTTTAGAGTTCTATTTCTCCTCTCAGCTACTCCGTTTTGTTGAGGTGTTCTGGCAGCTGAATATTCATGATGAATCCCTTGTTCATTCAAATATAACTCAAGATACTTGTTAGTGAACTCAGTACCCCGATCACTTCTGATTTTGATGATGGTAGTAGATTTTTCATTTTGAATCCTTTTCAGAAGCTTGATCAAGAGGCTACTGGTTTGATCTTTTCCTGCGAGAAATATTACCCAAGTGAATCTAGAGAAATCATCAATAACAACAAGAGTATATTTCATTCCCCCTAAGCTCATGATGGAGATAGGACCAAAAAGATCCATGTGCAGTAGTTCCAGACATCTTGAAGTTGATTTGCTATCTTTGTTCTTGAAACTGGATCTTATCTGTTTCCCAAGCTGACAAGCAGAACAAACATGATTTTTAACAAAATTAATATCAGGTAATCCATCAACTATATTCTGCTTCTTGAGATAATTGATTGACTTGAAATTCAGATGATTCAATTTCTTGTGACATAGCCAGTGTTTATTGCTAAGAGAAGCAACTAAGCATGTAGGAGTATTGACATGATTTGAGTTCCAGGAGACTCTGTAAGTGTTGCCTTCTCTCTTTCCGGTTAACACAGTAGTTTCAGCAGAATCTCTAACTATACATGAATGCTTCTGAAAAGCTACAGAATAACCATTATCACATAGTTGACTAATGCTGATTAAATTGTAACAAAGATTGTCAACTAGTAACACGTCATTAATAGTGATGTTACCATGGATAATCTTACCCTTACCCATGGTTCTACCTTTTGAGTTGTCTCCAAAAGTTATCTTTGGTCCTCACTATCTCAGAAAGTAGGTTTTTCTGTCCAGTCATGTGTCTGGAACATCCACTGTCCAGATACCATGTAGAGTTACTGATTTCTGCTTCCTTCTGCAGTTCCTGCAAACACAAATTTTAGTATCTGGTACCCAAATCTATTTGGGTCCAAGCCTTATCAGTCCTTTGGGAACCCACATTTGTACAATTCTTGGTGACTTTGTACTTCGGGTATTCAAAGATGTGTGTGCAACAGAAGGTCTGTTATTTCTAACAGTATGCATATCAAAATGTTGTTCTTCCCTTCTGTTTCTGTTTTCCAGTCTGTATCTCTTCTGAACAGGTTTAGAGTTGTAGTACTGGTAGTTTTTAACTTTCATAGGATGTTGTCTTCCAGAGTTGAATTCTTTTCTGAATCTAGAACTCTGGTCAACTTTTTCCTTAGGTTTAACGTAACCCAGACCATAGTGCATTCTTCTGTTCGTCAGATTTACATTCCTTTCAACTGAAGCAGTAGGTACTTCTGGTTCCTGTACCACGCTGGATTTCACAAAGTTAATGTATTTCCCTTTGCATATTTCCAGTGTTGGCTTAATATTCGTTTCAGAAGTGCCTTCATTATTACAAAAACCGAGACCACTCCTATCTCCTGACTGTTTTTGTAATTCTTGCATCTTTTCCAATGAAACAGAAGACTTGTTCCAAGCATTCACCAGTAGCGACAACTTCTGGTTTTCAGAAAGCACCTTCTGGTAATCTGCATTGGCTCTTTCATTCTCAGTTATTAATTTACTCATCTTAACTTGTAAATCATTGCAGCTGTCTACTTGCAAGCAAGTTAACTTACTGTTCTGATTCTTTAAGTTCTGATTTTCAATCTTAACTTCTTCAAATGATTGAGAAAGTCTGGAATACTCTTTTACCATTTCATGTAGTGCATCAATCAAATCAGTTCGTGTAAATTCATTAGAGTCAAAATCAAATACCTCTCCAGATGTCGAGGTTGAGTTATTGTCTGCCATTAGACATTTGACTTCTTCTGCATCACTATCACTGGAATGACTTTCTGAGTCAGATGACTCAGAACTAGAGTCCGCCCACTTAGATTTGCTTTCTTCGGCAATCATCGCTTTTCGATCTCTTCTGGACTTTTTGTCACTTCTCTTGTGATCCTTTCTCTTTTGATCATCCTTCTTTGGTTTAGGACAATCAGCAATGAAGTGACCTAACTTTCCACAGTTAAAGCATCCCATATCACCAGATGGTGAATCTTTCTTGAAGTTGCGATTGGGACCCTGATAGGTTCGATGGTTCTTCTTCATGAACCTGGAGAATTTCTTTACAAATAAGGACATAGCGTCACTACTGATTTGTTCAGCAGTCTTCTCCAATGTATTGTCAATGATTACGGTCGGTAATGCCTGAGGTACAACTGTAGCAGCAGTAGAAGAGGTAGAGGCAGTAGCAGTAAAAGCAGTAGCAGTAGCAGCAAGAGCCTTGGTGGGTAGGCTTGAAGGCTCTTCTCTACTTCTCACTTCTAATTCGAACTCGTAAGCTTTCAGATCTGCAAATAAATCGTGCAGTTCCAATTTGTTCAAGTCTTTGGACACTCTCATAGCCATTGTTTTAACATCCCATTCTCTGGGTAAGGCTCTCATCACCTTGAGGGCTATCTCTCTGTTGCTATGCTCTTTACCCAGAGCAGCTAGCTCATTGACCAGGCTACTAAATCTTTCATCAAACTCATTTAGAGTTTCACCAGCTCTCATTTTCAGATTTTCAAACTTCTGCATTGCTACAGACAGTTTTTTTTCTTTCGTTTGCTCATTTCCTTCACATATCTGGATGAGCTTTTCCCAAATATCCTTTGCAGTAGAACAAATTTTATAAATCTTGCTGAAAGTGTTCTTGTCGAGAGTTTTATACAATATATCCTTCGCCACATTATCAAGATTGGCCTTTTTCTTATCTTCACTGGTCCATTCACTTCTTGATTTTTCGACCATCTGTGGTGCACCGTCAGTAACACCAACAGCTGTGTTAGGCTTTAAGATTTTCAGTGGACCATCTGTGATGACATACCACATGTCATCATCTTGTGCTGCAAGATGAGCTTGCATTCTTATCTTCCAGTCATCAAAATCTTCCTTAGAGAACATAGGGATCTTGCTGAAGTGTGCCATTTGTTGTAGTTTTTCACAAACAAGAATAACCCGCTCTGATACCAATTGCTGAGGATCGAAGTTGAGTTTAGAGGGGGGGTGAATAAACTCTACTCGTTTTTCGTTCTGATGAGGTACTAAAATCCTGTTAAGGATAGTAGTTGATCTTGTGCGAATACTTTCACCTGATTACAATAAAATGTGCGGAAACAATCTGATGAAGTAGTTGAAAAACAATAAAACAGTAGGCATCAGTTGTTTATGGAAGTTCGAAGATAAACTCTTCTACGTCTCCCCTTCTCCTGTTTCCAGAAGGTATAACTAAAAGACTTTGGATATTACAGTACAACTCTTGTACACACCCACTTCAGAAGGACTTACACCTCAGCCTACTGAAACTCTTAGTTTCTCAACTCACAAAAATGCGAAACACAAAGTTCTGAAAAGACTCTTTTCAGATTACAGACTCTTCTTGATAAAGTATAAATGATGTAAAGATTATGAAGAGTGTAAGAATCAGTAGCACAAGATGATCTTCGAAAGATCAGATATAAGCTATGAAGCGTGTGCTACTTTTCTTTGTGTTGAACTTTAAGTACTCAAGGAATTTTTGATATTCGTCTGATAAGAGAGAAGCTTTGTTCCTTGAAGAATGATAATAAGCGAAGTGTGTTGTCGAACAAGGATTTGATCCAAGTATATATAATCGACTGAGTTCAACGTTCACAATCAGAGTATGTCTTCAGATAACTGATACAATCAGCTTTATTACCGAAAGAAGTTCCTGCAGAAAAGCTATAAAACAATCAGTCTTGTTTTATACTTAATTGGGTAAAGTGCATTAAATGACTCCGTATAGTATTTAATGCTGCAATTAATACTAGTACTAGGAACTCTTTAACGGTAACAATTAAGATAGCAACTGTTAGAAAACGTTCTCTACTGGTTTTGTATTGTTATCCCTTTCTACTGGTTTAGTTATAGTAGATCAGCAGCTACTGATAAGTTATTCTATTGTTCTGGTCTGCTGGTCTACTGGTCTTAGTTATCATCGCCACAATAAAATTCATGTCTAACAAGCTCCAATTCCATGTAAATAGAAAATGACATCAGATTAATACTTGCTCCTATATCACATAAAGCTCTACTACATCGAGAACCACCAATAAAGCAAGGAATAGTAAAACGCCATGGATTTTTTAATTTTTGTGGTATATTTTTTTTTTTTTTTTTTTTTTTTTTTTTTTTTTTGCAAAATGGCTCTACACTCCTCAGGTAGCTTCACGATCTCATGCCCCTGCAGCTTCCTCTTCTTAGACATCACATCTTTAATGAACTTAGAATAATTTGGCATTTGCTCCAAAGCATCAATAAATGATATGTTGATGTGAATCTTCTTGAAAATCTCTAGGAATTTGTGCGAATTGGTCGTCCAAATTCTTCTTCTTGAACCTCTGTGGGTATGGAAGGATCGGCTTCAATATAAGAATCCGTTCAACTTCAGTCTCACCATCTGCTACTGTCTTCTCACTTTCCACTTTCTCTTTGTGTCTTTGAACTTCCGGTTCTTTTCCACTCCTCAAGGTGACTGCTTTGCATTGCTCTTTTGGATTAACTTCAGTGTTACTAGGAAATTGCCCTCTGTTTTGATCTCTTAATGCATTGGACAGCTATCTGATTTACGTCTCCAAGGATTTCATCGTGGCACCCATTTTTCCTATGTAAGTTTCCATACTCTCAAGACGAGACTCAGTCCTCGCTATCTTTTTACCAGATTCAGCAACAAACAACCTTACCAAATCCTCGAACGAAGGTTTTCCTTCCCCATTGATGCATTGAACTCCAGTGGAGGATTCAACACATCTTTATTATTTGCATATGAAAAATTCTCGTGATTTCTCAAACTAGGATTATAATTATTACAATGAAGGTTACCTCGATATCCTCCAAATCCACCAAAATTCCTGTTGTTGATTTACTGAGCTTCTTCAGGTAGATGTGGTTCTTCAGCAACAATCGATGGACCCTCAGTCTCTGTTGTGCTCACCTTATTCATAGCTGCTATTTGTGTGGTCAGTGCAGATATTGGGCAGTGAGTGACGTAATAGGATCCAAAACATAAACTCCAGTTGTCCTTTTTATGCCTGACCTCTCAAACGCCACTAGTAGTTATTAATAGTCATATGTTCAAGAAAGTCATAACCTTGATCAGGAGATTTGGCAAAGACTGTGCCACCAGCCGCTGCATCCACTGTTCCTCGTGTTTGCGCATGCAAACCATTGTATAATAATTCAATTTGTACCCAGTCTTCAAAATCATGATTCGGGCACCTCATCAACAACTCTTTATACCTTTCCCATGCCTCATACAACTACTCAAAATCAGTAAGCCTGAAATTTCTGATCTCGATCTTCAACTGTACAGACTTCGCAGGGGGAAATACTTAGCAAGAAACTTCGTTGCTAACTCCTGCCATGTCATGATGCTCCCTAGAGACAGCTTTATCCCTGAGAGAAAACGGAAACAAACACAGTCTAATAATATTATCAGGTACTTTATTAATTTTTACCTTGTCTATGATCTTCAGGAAAGTCCTCAAATGAACGTGAGGAACAGCAGCGGCAATTCCTGCAAATTGGTTTTGTTGAACCATATTTATCAGTGCAGGCTTCAGCTCGAAGCTGTTGGCGTTTATAGTCCTCGGAGAAATGCCAGAATAATGTGCGTTGATTACTGGTCTGAAGTGATATCTGACAGGTATAGCTTCTGGTGGGTTACGTCTAGCACCTTCTCTATATTCAGCCATTGATTAGATCTTTTCACTTCTTACTTTTCTTAATCTTCGTACAGTTCTTTCGATCTCAGGATCAAAGATAAGCAAGTCAGGATTTTGTGATATTCGCATGCACTGTCAATCAGAGAAAGAGAACAAATTAATGATTATAAAATAAAATAAAAAGAACTTTAAATTAAAATCTAGACTACTTGGTAATAATACTGATATAAATTTAAATTTGACACTACCCGGCAACGGCGCCAAAAACTTGTTGCGTATTTCTGCTCGCAAGAACACGATTGTCAAGTTTTAATATATGAGATTAAGTATCATTCCCACATGAGTGTATTAATAAATGTATATCAGTGCTTATAATTAAAATAGTATTGACTTTATTTAGAATAATCAATAAAAGGTTGGGTCTATTTAACATGAATTAATTGCAAAAAATAGTAATCGAATCACCGAATTGAGAAAATATCTATGGGAGTAATTTCACTAAGTTTTCACGATAATTATTCCCGATTGAATTTATATTCATGAATTTCGATTATTTAATGGCCAACAACACTTAATTATTTTATTCTACATTTCCCAAGTGAGGAATAAATTGTATCATTCTGACTTCGATCCAAACATTCTTAATAAGGATCTAAGTTCAAATGATAAATGCAAACGATATTCTTACTTAGGCCTCACTAAAGTTATATACCTTCCAAACAATATAAACATTCAATTATGTGTCTTTAATGATCTATAATCTAAGTCCCTCTCCCAAGTTGTAGAATTAATCAGACAACAAATAATTTATAGCCAGTAAATCGCAAGCAATTAAAAACAAAGAAACACAATTAAACCAAAAGGAATTCAATCACATAAACAATCGAGTCAAATTATCGTATCAACAAAGTTATGTCATCCTCTAGACTGGAAAAGTTAGTTCATAATGAAATTTAAACAAAAACAAAACATGTTTGAAGGTTTAGACATCACAACACGAGAAAATAAAGGTGAAGGAATCAGATAACAAATAAAAAGTGGCGTCTCTGTCCCAGATTCGTCGTTCTTCATTTTCGTGATCGATCTTTTTTCTCTGATTCTTCTTCTCCAACGTGTGCTCTCGTCTCTCCTGGTGAATTCTCTCCGAAAACGACTTCTCGTCTTGTTCTCTGGATTTTACTTTTTATTTGTTCGTCCGAGCCCATGAGCTTGAAAGCCCAATTCTAATTCTCGCAGCCATTAGCGCTTTAGGCTCCTGTGTGTTGAGGATGTGGCGCCCCTACGCTTGTTTCTTGGTGCCTAGGTGCTCATAGTTCGGCAGTCTAGCGCTGCAGCTAGGCACTCATTTCTCGGCAATTCAAGCGCCGCAGCGCTGGTGGTCGAGCCAATGAGTTGAAAGCCCAATTCTAATTCTCGCAGCCATTAACGCCGTGGCGCTGCTTAGGCTCCGTGTGTTGAGGGTGTGGCGCCCGTGACGCTTGTTTCTTGGCGCCTAGGAGCTCATAGTTCGACAGTCTAGAGCTGCGGCTCAGATGGTCAGAGCCTAGGCGCTCATTTCTCGGCAATTCAGGCGCCGCTAGGCACTTGTTCTGGTCCTTCAAGCCTTAGCGCTGCAACGCTTGATCCTTGGCGCTGCGACCCTTGTTCACCAACAATTCACGATAAAAAACACCTCTAATTTCCATCAACCATTCAATAGTTGTTCATCTCCTGCACGACACAACAACAACAAATATCAAGCGTAATTATGTCTGAAACTAATATAATTCAAATAGATTCTCATATAAATTAAATACAATTCTTGCACTTATTAGTGGTTCATAGGAAGATGACCAAGTTATTGGGGGAGGTTAACCCCCTGTTGTATTCAGATTCAGATCTACGACCTTGATATTCACAAAAAGTTCGGCAAGGTCTTTAAGATCTTCTAGACCAATCTTTTCTGTAGTTATTATCGGTTTAATTTATTTTCTGAGACAATTTTAATCAAACTGGTCATTTATGCTTCGCCAGTTAAAAGTTTTGATATTACCTTGGTTTTCCCTCTTTAGAGTAATAAGAGTTCGGTATCAAAATATGGTGGTAACCTTCCTTCCGATATTTTTTCACTTGACTTGGTTGTTGTTCTAGAGTTTGGATTCTTGTTTGAATTCCTTTAATGTTCCAAGATTTTCTACTTTTTTCAATTATTTCCTCAATTTTATGTGCTAGATAGTATAGTTGATTGTCATAGTTTTGTACTATCTTTTGGATTTCTATAAGATCTCCGAAGAGTTTAGAGGAATCTGAAACTATTTCTAGGAACTTATTACTTAGAATCATAATTTTACCTAGGATTCTGATGTGTTCCTCCTTGCTCCTGATACCTATCTCTGGTTAGTTCTTCTTGTAAATATTACAATGTATTGGAACAAATCTTGAAAATATTTTATCTCGAACATATATTTTGATCTATTATTTTTAGGAAAAATCCTCCAAACATTTAATTACAAAGTAATAATAATATCGTTTGAAATAATTTTTCATCAGCTCCGATACTTATTTCTAGCCATGTATAACAAATAATAAATCTAAGGGTATTTTTTTTATATTAATGACATGGTTAGGGAGTTTAACAAATTTGTAGGGTACAAAGAGTAAATAACAACTTGTGTTTAGAATTAGAGATTTATCTCTGATTTACCCATAAAACAATTGGGACTAGTAAGTAGTGTTTAAAATTAAACGAATTTTTGAAAAAACTACAAGAATGATTAATATTTCCAACAATATATTTTTTTACCGAAAAAGAGACAATTCCACAGTACAAGCAAAGATGATGTGAAAACTTAAAATTCATATCTGTACTCAATTATGCTCTAATGAAATATAAAATTATCAATTCAAAAATTAATTACAAGCAATTTATTGAGAGTGTGTCTCATGTAAGACCGTCTCATGGATACTAATCTGTGAGACGGGTCAACCCTACCCATATTCACAATAAAAAGTAGGCAAAAACTTGTGTAAGACGGTCTCACGGGTCATATTTTGTGAGACGGATCTTTATTTAGGTAATCCATGAAAAAGTATTGTTTTTTATGCCAAGAAGTATTGCTTTTTATGGTAATATGGGTAGGGTTCACCCGTCTCACAGATTGAGATCCGTGAGACGGTCTCACATGAGACCTACTCTAAAAAGTAATACTCTTAGCATAAAAAATTATGAGTGGGTCTCTTGTGAGATCGTCTCACGGATCATAATCTGTGAGACGGGTCAACCTTACCCATATTCACAATAAAAACTAATACTCTTAGTATAAAAAGTGATATTTTTTCATGGGTGACCCGAATAAGAGATCCGTCTCACAAATATGATCCGTGAGACGGTCTCACACAAGTTTTTGCCAAAAATTATAGTTTTTCATGGATAACCCAAATAAGAGATCCGTCTCACAAATTCGATCCCGTGAGATCGTCTCATACAAATTTTTGCCAATTATTGATTGCATGTATTGCAGTTCGGTTGTTTGTTCTGAACTTTGAAAGTGATGGGACAATGACCGATGAGTTGGTGTAGTAATTTGTAAAATGTTAGAAAATTAAAATTATTATTTGGGATACTGACATTAATTTTGTCAATATACAACATACTTTTAGGGCCCGTTTGTTAGGTGCGATGAGATTATTAACGTAAACCAACTTTGATTGATAAAATAAATTATATGTAATAGTTGAGATAAAATAATATTTTTTTTTGTACGATTTTTTTGCTGATGATAAAAGTGGGTACAATTCTCTCAATGACTAAAATACCCTTATAATGACTTGTTGAAAAAAAGTGTCAAGGGAAATGAATCGTCTTAGCTGCCATTAAGGGGTGAGCGTTCGGTTAATTTGGTTACCGATCGAACTGAATTAACCATAATCGAATCGAACCGAAATATTTATCCATAACCGAACCGATTGAATTAATTTTCATAACCGATGAAAACCGAACCGAATTAAAATCGGTTAATTCGATCGATAATCTGATTGTTATTTGTGTTTCTTCATATATATACGTGCTTGTATCCACTCGTTTGCTGGAATAAATAAAGATTTCGGAATAAAGTTGTAGAAGGAAACCGAAATCCGAGCTTTGCGGATGCGCCGACGCCCTATACCTGAAATATCAATCGTGGCGTTTTGGGTAAACAATGTGTGGAAGTGGATTTTGAAAGGCAAGGGATGATTGGTAATAGGTTGGGTCAATCAATGCTACTGTACCTAATGAGATTCCTAATAATACGGGAAATTTGGGTTCAGTCTCCAGCCGCCATTTTTTTTTGTGTTCAGTCCCTAGGTACTTTTTTAGTACCACATTTCCACATGAAGTGTACCACATTTCCACATGAAGTGTACCACATTTTGTATGACATAGTACCACAATTTTGTGGGTAGGGAGTGAAGCCAAAGAAATTTTTTGATTGGAGATTTTTCAATAACTTCCCCTTCCTAATACCTTCGAGAAGTTGAGATAATTATTAATTGTTTTGAGTTTCAACGGTGATCCTGTCACGGACACAAATAGTAGACTATAAAGTAATCACACAATATTTCATTGCATTAATGAAATATAATTTTAAATTTTTTGTATGTATTATAATTCAATTTTTCATATAGATTGGAATTAAAGAAAAAAAGGTGTAGTGACTATAAGAAATATCAAATTATTGTTTGATTTAAATAGACAAAAGCTATTTTTTTCACAAAACAAAATTAACCCTTTTAAAGGCATAGTTTGGTACACATGATAGGATAAACATGTGATATATAATATAAGGATAAATTAAAGATAAATAAGATGTAGGATATTATATTTAATGTTTGGTATGATTTTAATAAGAGTGATTAGATTTATATATTAGATTGTAATGACAAAATTAACCTTATCATAATAAATTTTATAATTTCAAAGTTGTTGCTTGAGTTCATATTTTTTATTTGTTCATGTGTCGATAGTATTTGCATGATTTATTTCTTTTTACCTAATTTTATATATTATATAATATGATAATTGAGCCCTTGATTTTTTGAGTCAAATCAAATATCAATTTTTAAGTTTAATCGAGTGATAATAATTTTATTGAAATTTATAAAAATTATTTCTATAATTATCTCGAATTCATTTATATAATTATCATATTATATAATATATATAAAAATAAATAAAATATTTATTTGATTTTAATTTCTACCTACTAGCATAGATTTATAAAAAAAAACATTTATAAATTGAGGGTAATTAAGTCATTTGTAGTGTATTTTATCATTAAATTAAAATTATCACACCTTCTATTAGGGATATTTTATCCTTCTAAAATATTATTTATCAAGGGCCCATGATATTATCCTGAGCTTTTTAAAAAGGTACCAAACATGGGATAAGGAGGATTATTTATCAATCCTTCTCTTATCCCATGTACCAAACTACCCATTCACTATTATTTTATTAATTAATCTTAAGTTATGTGAATTAATAAATGAGGTCTTTAGCATTTTTTAAACATTCAAAAGGTGCTTATATGAATATAAGCATTATGATAAGAAGAACAAACCTATCTAACAATAGGTGGCATTTTGTTAGATCCTTAGACACTATTAATTTAAGAATGTTACAATAATGATAATGATAACAGATAATTTAGTATTAAAATAACCAGAAGAGAAACAATGTGGTGATTTTTTGGAAATATTTAATATTTTGAACAATAAAAGATTTTAGAAAGCATGAAAAAAATCATCTGTCAAATCAGAATCAGTTTGAACACAGACAAAAACTGATCGCAACAATGTAAAATATAAAGCTGATCGTAACAGTGTACGACCGTCATAAACATGTTGATATGGATTAAAAAAAACAACCCAACAGACACAAACCAAATAACACCTTTTCAGGAACTGAACAAAAAAAAGTTTTGAAACTCCTGAAAAGATCAAATGTTCAAGTTTTCATCCGAACAAAACTCAATCAGTTTAGCAGACTTTAGAAAGTATTTGTATTTGATCTTCTAAGGATCATTAAGTTCAAATTGAACTGGGATCTTGCAATCACTTGTATAATCCAAAGTATTCTAGTGTGAGCCTTCTAAATGGGAGAAAGGGTGACGTAAGAGCTTGAATCTCTGAACATCCAGAAACATATATGTACATTTTTCACTTTCAATTTAACTAAACAAATTTGTTTGTAATTTGTTTAAATATGTCAGTTTGACCTTTTTCCGCACTTATTTGTTACTCAACTGACATCGACACTCGAGAATATATAAGATTTAGTTGACAACCCAGCTAAATTAACAAAAGGAAAAAAGAGTTTATTCAACCTTCTTTTCTAAACACTTCGCCAAATCCTATATCAGTTATTTTAGAAATTTTATATAAAGCATTTGGATGATTTTTTTAACTTTATATTAAACCAAATTAGATCCTATTTGACTAAATTTATTGTGAGAAACAATAATTGTTTTTTTCTAGACGAGCGGTCGAAATATGACATTTAAATTATTATATAATTTAAAATATTTTGAATTGCGCGTTACTATTAAATATAATTTTTGGTAAATCAATTATGTTTATCCTATAGTTATCTAATCGGATTTGTAAATGATTTATACTTTTTACCTCTTACTTTTTCAGATCAAAAATTTTAAAAAGGCTTGAAAATTAAAGAGAGAGAAGAAAAATATACCTAGTGATTGCAGTTAATTTATGATTCTAAAAAAATTATAATAATAGAAAATAAATTGAGCTTATACTTATTTTTGAACAAATCATATAAAGATCTTAATGATTTATTTTTTAAAAATATTACAGATATTTTTAATAAAAATGATAATAAATTTTTTAATTCCTATTCTATTAAAAAGTATATACATATTTGTATTATATTTAAGATAAATGAATATACTCTTATTTTATACTTTGTGATGCTTAGGTCATTCAATTGGGTTTTCTCTTTTGACTTATTGTAATGGCACTAATTCCATGAAAAGACATTCGCCAAAGAAGATTACATATCGACAAAATAAATTTAAATTTCCCTACCACGATAACTAGCACTATCTCATACACTGATATATTGTTCTTCAATTTAGTATCTTATCGCGTGGAGTCGAACACAGTCAAATATGTGATAGATTATTTTATCACACCTAATCCTGCGTTTGGTACGATTTTTGGTAAACCAGCTCAATCCTTCCTATGAGTTATTAGGTGGTATTACGTGTGATAAAATAATACCTCCTTCCTCCGTAGGATTATTAATCCCTCCTCTATCCCTACCCACTTTCTAATTTTACCCTTCTTCCTTCACCGCTATTGAACCACCTCGGCTACCGGACCGCCGCCGGACCTCCGCCGACGTCGTCGGACGGCTGTCGCCGGACCGCCACCCCCGCCGCCGCCGGACATACGCCGGACTGCACCGCATAGCCGTCGCCGGACCTTCGCCGGAACGCCATCGCCGCCGTCGGACCGCCGACTCACCACCGTCGCCGCCACGTCGGTTGCCGGACCGCCACGTCAGAGTGGAAGAAGAAAAAAAAAGAAGGGCAATTTTGTCCTTTCATCAAAAATTTCAAAATTATCCTACACTTAAAAATCTAACCAAACATACTACCATATATTACATATCTACGACAATCATTTTCTTTATCATTTACATACTAATCATTAGTTTATTTTATCCTGCAACCAAACGCAGCTATATATATATATATTTTGTCTCAATCCATGCTATGAAGCTACACTATTGTATCAAGACCAAAATACAGAAAGTCAATAAAAGATCAGAGATATAATAGAATTCCAAATCCATCAAGCATCTGCATCTCAAGCTAGACTAGACACAACTCCATGCATATTCGTAACTCCACCTCAGTTATATCAAGACTCCACGAGTACAATGACACGCTATAATCGATGCAATCGAAAAATTACAAAATTAATTTTTAGTTTTTGACAGATTACATGAATAATATCATGAGATGAAAACAATAAAGTCATCAAGCAACTGACTTGCACAACGTATAACATATTATGCCAATATTTATGGTATATTATATGATGTAGAGAGAGTCTATACTACACCGAGAGATGTATTTCCGATTCTTTTATATAAGATGATCGATTATTTCATTTGGAAAAAAAATATCAAGTCCTTCAATACTTCTTATTTTACAGTAAGATAATCGACCGATCATCTTATATATATATATATATATATATATATATATATATATATATATATATATATATATATATATATATATATATAAAATATTATGCAACCACCAACTAATATATCGTCATATCAAATCCACCTACCTGGAAAACCTGCTACATAGCAAAAAGTCAATCTGCAATAGTCAAAATAGCACAAAGACCAATCAATCAGCTATAACAGTCAAAGAATACTGAGCCAGTTCAGGGGATTTCATTTCACCAATTTAGGGCAAACAAATCTATTCAAGTCCCCGAGACATAACAAATTCTAATAATCTCCATGTGTGCGAAAGCCACTAAAGAAAAGTTTGATAAAACAATGCCACGTATCAGATTTCTCTTTGATTCCAAGCCTCAGATGGTATCAGAGCCACGGAAATAGTCTGGTTAATAATTTAACACTTTTATTCAAATGAATATTTTTAGTTTAAAAGAAACTGTTCATAACAGTTTAAATGAAGAATATGATTTACCAGAAAATTTAGATTTATTGAATAAATGGACTATTCCTAAGATAGAATCTAAAATGATCTATAAGTTAGGAACTTTTGAAAGAATTGGTTTTAAACTAGTAGTTAAAACTACAGAATCATCTGTACCTCTTCATAATAATGAAATGGTAATTAGATTGTTAAACAATAAAGATATTATGCCTTATATGAAAAATTATAAATTTATTCATATAGGATTAATTCAAATTGCTTTTAGACCTTTAATTTTAGAAGGTTTACCAGAAAGCTTCATAGCAACTTTAAGAGATGGTAGAAATTTGAATTGGAAACAATCCCTTATGGGAATAATTCAATCTATTCTGGCTCATGGTCCAGTATATTTTGATGTTTATCCAAATTTATCTTTATCTTTGTCTGATATTAATATATTAGATTCTTTAACATTAAATATTAAAACCCATGGTTATAATTATACTCCTGGAACAGAAGTAATATGTAACTGTTATCGTATTTATTATAAACCATTATTTACACTAAATCCTATGTGTAAAAGAATAGATAAAAAATTAAATGAAACTATTCTAATAGAAACTAATTTTAATAGATCTAATATTACAACCCGTAGATCTATAAAATGGGAAGATATAGAATTTCCAGAAAACTGGATAATTGAACAAGCTGTTCCTAGAAATCCTATAATAAATAAGGATTTACAACAAGTAATTCAAAATAATGAAGGATCTGTTCAAATACAGTTTAATAATGAACAAAGAAGATTATTACCATCTTCTATCTATGCTAGATCAAGATCTAGTCATTCTTTTATTTCTCCTCTAGATTATATGGTTGATATACCTCAAACTTCTAGAGCATCTACTTCTCAAGTTAGAGAAGATATAGAATCTACTAATACAGTAGATGATTTAATCATAAATCAAAACAATATTGTTCATAAAAATAACTTTCAAAAAGTTAGAGAAACTGATACAGTTTCAGAAATTCTGAAACGAATTTTAGTATTTAATGGATAATAAACCTAAAATTGATTTTACTAAAGGATCTTCTGCTAGAGCAAAGATCAATGCAGAATTTTATTTACCAAAATGGGAATCTTTCAGAAATTGGTACTTTAAAAGTTTTTCCGAAGAAGAGTTTGAATATATTGTTTCAACATTTTATAAATATTGTGAAAACCAGAATAAATTAATACATTTTGTTCCTTGGTTTTTTAAAACATTTATTATAGATTATATTTCTATTCTTGAAAGAAATTATAAACTTTCTTCAGGACAGATTCAAAAATCTGTTTATCCTCCTCAACAATCTTTTATAATAGAAAAAAATAATAAAATTTTAAATTTTACTGCTTTTTCAAAATTATTTGAAAATGATATGTTACAAATTACTATTAAACATATTAATCAGATAATTGAAAAACAGAATTATACAAATTTATATCTTACGATTATAGGAGAAGAAATAAATTCTCTTAAAGATCGCATTGATAAAATTATTTTAACTATTAATAAAATTAAACCAGATGTTCACATAGAAGAACCAGAAAATAATATTGTTTCTGTGGCCACTTCATCTATACAATCCCCTCCTGATATTAAGGATTTTAAATTTAAATCTTCTATTTCTGATATAGAAAAATTATTAGAATAAAAATTTAGAAATCTTAATTTAAATACTCTTAATGAAGAGTTTGAAGAATTAGAGAAAATTAATAATCATTCTGAGGAAGAAATTAATAAAATTAAATGGGCTGATAGACCTACTACATCCAAATATTATTATAATAAACCCACTCCTATGGATGTCCTTATTGAAGAAAATGAATATATTTTCGCTAATAGTTATAATGGGAAAAACATTTATGAATGGAATATAGATGGTTTTAGTGATAGGCAAATCTATAATACTGCTCACAGAATGCTTATGTATAGTACCGTGTGTAAATCATCAGGTAATACTGACAAAAATATTGCTAAAATGATAACAGCAGGATTTACTGGCCAACTTAAAGGTTGGTGGGATAATTATTTACATTATTCACAAAAAGATGAAATCTTTAATTCCATAAAAATGGAAAATAATATTCAATCAGAAAATATAGTATATACATTAATACTAACTATGATTGAACATTTTACTGGAAAATTCACTGATAATAGTGAACAAATTAGAACTTTATTAAGTAATCTAAAATGTAAAACACTTACTGATTTAGATGGTATAAAGATACTTTCTTATCTCGTATTTATGAGATTCCAGACTGTAATAATAGTCTTTGGAAAGCTAAATTCATAGATGGCTTACCTTTCTTATTTGCTGAAAGGGTTAGAAAAGTATTAAGAAAGGATGCTATAAATATCTCTTATGATAATTATACTTATGGTAATTTAATAAATACCTGTATTCAAGAGGGTTTAGCTCTCTGTAATGAATTAAAATTAAATAATCAAATTAAAAGACAGAATTTACTAGAGAAAAAACAGCTAGGTAAATTTTGTGATCAATTTGGTATGGACTTACCTGATAAAGGTAAGAAGAAAATTAAAGATAAGGATGATAAGATTTATAAGAAAAAACATTTGTCTGAAAGACAAAAAGAAAGAAAGAAGAAAAGAAAAGAAATTCGTGAATCAGCTAAAGCTGATAGGAAAAAAGATAAATATAAAAACAAATTAATAATTTGTAGAAAATGTAAAAAGCCAGGACATTATGCTAATCAATGTTGGGCTAAAAACAAAATTAATAATTTAGATATAGATGAAAATCTAAAAGAAACATTATTTAAAATAATAATGGATTCTAATAATAATTCTGACAGTGAAACTGAGAATTCTTCAGAATCTTATAATTCAGAAGAAATTTTAGATAATGAATCAGATATTTCTGATTTAGAAGAATGCAATAATTGTATACAAGTTTATTCTATGAAAGAAGTAAAAAATCTTTTACAGAAAAAATATAGTAAACAAAATCCAGTTACTATACAAGATTTAGTTAAAGAGATTGATAATCTTAAAGAACAAGTAAAAATTTTACATAATAACAATAATAGTTTAAATTATCGTATTTCAGTTATTGAAAATAATAATAATTCAATTTCTGAAAGTTTTGAAAATATTCAAGACATTTCATTTCCTGATAATAATCAGAAACATTTATCTGTTTTAAGTATGATAATATTTCAAAAATGGTATACTAATATTACTTTATTAATTGATAATTCTTATAAAAAGAATTTCATTGCTATGATAGATAGTGGTGCAGATTTAAATGTTATACAAGAAGGATTAATTCCTACAAAATATTTTCATAAAACCACTCATTCTCTCTCTCATGCCGGAGGAGAACCTTTAGAAATAAATTATAAATTACCTAAAGTTTATATTTGCAAAGATAAAAACTGTATTCAAACCAGTTTTTTATTAGCGAAAGATATTTCTAGCCAACTTATACTTGGTCTTCCTTTTATTTATCAAATATATCCTTTAACCTATGTTGATGAAACAGGTATAATAGGAACTTATCAAGGTAATCCTATTTCCTTTAAGTTTATAACTAAACCTGTTCATAGAATTCTGAATGAATTACAAGAACAGATTGAAAGAAAAACCTTTCAAATTAATTCTTTAAAAGAAGAAATAAAATTTCTTACAATTGATGAAAAATTACAAAATCCTAAATTACAGGAAAAAATAAAAATTATTTATAATAAATTTTCATTAGAAATATGTAATGATCTTCTAAATGCTTTTTGAAATAGAAAAAAACATATTATATCTCTTCCATATGAAGAGAATTTTGATGAGAGAAATATTCCTACCAAGGCTCGTCCTTGTCAAATGAATTCTGAATATCTAGAATTATGTAAGAATGAAATTCATTCTTTGTTAGATAAAGGTTTAATAAAACCTTCTCAATCTCCTTGGTCATGTACTGCTTTCTATGTTAATAAACATTCTGAACAAGAAAGAGGTGTTCCAAGATTAGTAATAAATTATAAACCTCTTAATAAGGTTTTAAAATGGATTAAGCATCCTATTCCTAATAAAAAAGATTTATTAGATAGATTAGTGCATGCAATTATATTTTCAAAATTTGATTTAAAATCAGGATTTTGGCAGATTCAAATAAAAGAATCTGATAGATATAAAACTGCTTTTAATGTTCCTATAGGACATTATGAATGGACAGTAATGCCAACCCCTTCAGAATTTCAACAAATAATGAATGATATTTTTTACAATTATAGCAATTTTATAATTGTTTATATAGATGATATTTTAGTGTTTTCCAATGATACTGAAACACATTTTAAACATTTAGAAATGTTTAAAAATATTGTTATTCAAAATGGTCTTGTTATTTCAAAATCTAAAATGATTTTATTTCAAACTAATATTAGATTTCTTGGTCATATGATTGAAAAAGGAAAAATAATTCCTATTCAAAGAAGTATTGAATTTAGTTCAAAATTTCCTGATATAATTACTGATAAAACTCAGTTGCAAAGATTTTTAGGAAGTTTAAATTATATTTCTCCTTATATTCAAAATCTTACTAAAGATTCTGCTATCTTATATGATAGACTGAAGAAAAATCCTTTACCTTGGACAGATAAACATACTAAAGCTGTTCAGATTATTAAAGATAAAGTTAAAAATCTTCCTTGTTTCATGCTGGCAAATCCTTTATGGGATAAAATTGTAGAAACAGATGCTTCTGATATAGGTTTTGGTGGAATTTTGAAACAAAAAGATCCCCAAACTAAACAAGAATATCTTATAAGATTTTATTCTGGGAAATGGAATAATGCCCAGAAAAATTACTCCACAGTAGCAAAAGAAATCTTAGCTATTGTTAGATGCATTTTAAAATTTCAAGATGATTTATACAATCAAAAGTTTATTATAAAAACTGATTGCAAATCTGCAAAATTTATGTTTAATAAAGATTTTAAACATGATGTTTCTAAACAAATGTTTGCAAGATGACAGGCTCATTTAGCTCCTTTTGATTTTGAAATCATTTATAAAAAAGGTGAAGATAATCACTTACCAGATTTCTTAACTCGAGAATATTTATCTTAATGTTTTCATTTACAGATATGTACTCTCGAGGCAGAGGAGAGTCCTCTTATAGAGAGCGAGGTGGCAGGGGAAAACCCCCTAATATAATAGCACAGCATGGTAAACAGAGGCTAATAGCCCAAAACTTATCTAGTTCATCAGCCAGTAATACTGAGCAGAATGAGTTATACAATGAATTTCAAGAATTCTTGAAACAAAAGCAGAAGAATAATTTAGATTCTCAGTCTTCAGCATCATATGCTAATATCATCAAAGAAGATGATCATGATTCAGCTCTTTATACAGAGACTAAACATCGTGAATTAATTCTTCTTGTAGAAGAAAAAGAACTCCAATGGGAAAAGACTCCATGGACTATCATGGACAGATACTTTATCAATACATCATATGTATATGGTGCTTATAAGCAAAGAGGATTTTATGAAAATCTTCTCATTTCTACAAAAAGTGTTGATATAACTCACTTTTTTAGTAATACTCAACAGAAAGGAAGTTATAACTTCTCAAAATTCATTATCAAAAAGATTATATCTATTGAGGAATGGGGTATATCTCCATTAGTTGAAAAAGAATTTTATTCTGAACCTCATAAAATGAGTTTCAAATTCAATTTTTGGGACTATGTTGAGAGTTTTAATAAAACTCTATTTTATGAAAATGAAAAGAAGAAACATACTTGGTTTCTGAAAATTTGTGAAAACATTTTTCACCATCCTATTCCAAATTGGTTTTATATATGGTGGAAAATATTTGGTCCATCTGCAAAAATTTTGCCAGAGGTTTTTATAAAACCTATGAATACATGGTTAAACGTGGCTCCATGCATAAAGAAATCTTTTTCTGATCATTGGATTGATGGCAAGACTTTATGTCTATTCTTTATGGAATTTGGAATTCCATGGATCTGGAGATGGCAACCAGAATGTGATTATACTGAGGAAGGTATCCCTTGCTTAAAAAGAGTCAGTTATACTAAATTCTGGGATAAAATGTTACGCGAAGATCCAGCAACTGGAAAACTTCATGGTCATGAAACTCTTCTCACTATGGAAGAAAAAATTTCTTTATATTAGAAAGAATTCCTTAATCAACAGGAAAAAGAGAAAGACTCTATGAGTTCTTTCAAGATCTTGACTCAGAAATATTCTGATATCTATTCTAAAGAAAAGATGATTGAAGTATACATTGAAGAAATGAAAAAGGATTTATATTCCAACATTGGATGCTCCGATTCAAAATCAGACAAATCAATGGCTTCTGAATCAAGTGCAAATCAATTCATTCATTTAATGAATATGCAAGATGCTCAAGACCCTGAGGATGATATTCTTCAATTTTCTCAAATAAATAATATTTTTGAGAATTTGAAGAATTCTTTGAAAGAAAATATCAAAGAAGATTAATCTGAAGACGGTGGAATATCACATCTCATCATGACATATCATGACAAAAAGTGGGTGGCATAACACTGTAGACTTTTTGAATTTATAGCATGTTACTATTTGCTTTAATAAAGCTATTTACAATATATTTAAAAGCTTGTGACAATGTAGACATCAAACATAGTATTTCTCACAAATAAATTTAAATAAAAAATAAATTGAATATATATATATTTAATTGTCGAGTACATAGTTAAATTAATTGAAGCATTTTCTTGTCTCTGGAAAACATGTTAGAATATTTTAGGCTTAATTAATAGAAATTAAGCAAAGGTAATACGAAGAAAAACTCGAACGTATAAAATGGAAAAATATCTGTAACTAAAATTGTTGTCTATTAACGTGGTTTTTATGGACAAACGATAACGGTTATCTTAAACTGTTGCAATATTTAGCGACAGTTTAAGCGACGGTTTGAAGAAAGCCGTCGCATTTAAAAATTGCGACGGTTTTCTTAAATAACCATCGCTAATAGCGACGGATTTAACATAACTGTCGCTAATAGCGACGGTAACTATCGCAAATTGTCTATAAATATCTCCCAGACTATTTCCTTCACACGAAATTTTTTTCTCTCTTACACGATTTTAATTTCGAAATATGATAACTTTTTTCGCTTCAATTCTTGGTAAATTTCAAAGTGTTAGTTAAGTTCATGAATATTATTAGCTTAGTCAGATTGTAAGTATTTTTTGATAGATTTATTAAATTATAAAAGTAATTTTTTTTATTTTACTTAAAAAATAGCGACGGATTTAGTCAGAAAGCGACGGTTTAGTCTAAAACCGCTTAGTCAAAAACCGTCTAAAATCTTAAATTTTCTTTAGTTAGCAACGGAAACCATATCATTAACCGTCGCTAATAAGCGATGGTTTTTCAAAAAAAATAAACCGTCGCAATATTTAGCTACAACGACAGTTTTAAACTGTTGTCGTTAAACGTACTTTCAACTACACCCTTAGTTACCAACAGTTTTTAATGGCCCGTTGTCATTTAGCATTTTTCTTGTGGTGCTAGAAAATTCCAGGCCGCAAGCAAGACTACTTGGTGGATAATTCAAGTGAATGGTGGATACATGCCGGAATTATTCGCCACATTTGTGCTGAAAAAGAGATGTTATTGTTCTACTTTCCCATTAGTGGAAGGAAACTATTTATGGTAAATTCTAAAACTTCCAATATGATAGGATTTGGAAATGTGGTGCTAAAAATTACTTCTGGCAAAGAAATAATTCTTGAGGATGTGTTGTATGTCCCAGAAATCCGTATGAATTTATTATACAACTCCTTGTTGAGTAAGGATGGATTTAGACTATTGTTTCAATCAGACAAATTCATATTGAAAAAATGGTATATTTTTAGGCACAAGGTACCAAGAGAATGAACTCTTTAAAATAAATTTAATGAACGTTATCTGCCAAAAGGAGAAGAATAAAGTTATTGATTTTATTTACTTGATTTAATATTCTAGTTTGTGACATGAAAAACTAGGAGATGTTAACTTAAACACTTTGCAAAGACTTGTGAATTTAAATATAATACATACTTTCAAAAGAAATCAACAAGATAAGTGTGAGACTTGTGTTGAAGCAAAGATGAACAAAACATCGTTCTATTCAGTAACAAGAATAACTTCACCACTTGAGTTAATTCATGGTCATATGTGTGATTTAAAACTTGTGCAAACTCAAGTGAAAAAAATTACTTCATAACATTCATTGATGACTGTACAAGATTCTGTTACGTCTGTTAATGAAAAACAAAGATGAAGCTTTAGAAGCCTTCAAAAAATATAAGAATGAGGTCGAAAATCAACAAAGCTCAAAGGTCAAAATGATTCAAAGTATTGAGTTGGAGAGTATGTTTCTCCATTTGATAATTTTGCTTAGATTCTGGCACAATTTATCAAACTAAGGCCACATACTCACCTCAATTCAATGGATTTGTCGAATGCAAAAATCGTACTCTCAAGGAGATGATGAATGTGTCGTTAACAAACTTTGACTTAGCCCAAAACATGTGGGGAGAGCAACATTTCTGCAAACCACATTCTTAATAAGGTACCACACAAAGGAAAATATGAAATTTCATATGAACTATGAAAAGTTCGTAAAGCATCTTAAAAATACATCTAAGTGTGGGATGTTTGACTAAAATGGAAGTACATAGGCCAAAGTCAATTAAATTTGACCTAAAACAATTAATTGCATTTTCATTGGACGTGGTGCATATCACTTTTTGGTGTCCAAGTAAACAATTCCTGATATAAATGAATGAATGATAATAGAATAAAGAAATGTTATATTTTTTGAAAATAATTTCCTTGTAAAAAAAAAAGAAAAAGAAAGAAGTAGGTCCAAAAAATAACATATGAATCTACAATTGGTTTCTCTCAAAACTAAGAAGCAAGACATTGTAAAGGACGAATGGAAAAGTTCTTTGATCCTGATTTTCTGACATACATGTTACATAATGAACCAATTACTATTCGAGAAAATCTATCTAGCTAGTCAAGAAGCTCTTCTTTTAAAGATTCTATCGACAATGAAATATATTCCATTATGTATAATAATATTTGTGAGTTGGTTAATCTATCTCCGGAATAAAAACCTTTAGGATGCAAGTGGATCTTTAATAGAAAATATAAAGAAAATGGATCTATAGATAAATACAAGAACGATTGTTAGCTAAATGATTAAAATTAAAGAAAGGATATGATTTCTTTTATATATGTTCTCTAGTTACTAGGACTACATCCATTGGTGTTGTCATAGCTATTGTTACAAAGCTTAACATTTAGATTCACCCAATGGATGTACAAAAAGTTTAATCCAAGACGTATGCTCTTCCCCTTTATTTCACTTTTTTAAAAAAAATGTCTGAATTCTAAGAGGACAATAATTGGATTTGAAACTCGATTATAACACTAACGAGCTATTTCTTAATTAAAAATAAATTTTTTCGATTAAATTTAAACACTAAAATATATTCACAAATGTGAAAGAGCGATGTCGTAGATATCTTCTAAGAAAATATGTATAGCTCGATCCATTATGTAATATGAGTTTATTGTTTTGGATCAAGGTGGAGAAGAAGCCGAATAGGTAAGGAATTTCTTAGAAGATCGTCCTTGCTGGAATAAGCTAATGCCTTTTTTTATGATTCATTGTGATAGTCAATCAGCAATATGAAGAGAATAAAGTAGTATGTACAATAGTAAGTCTCGATATATTCGTCGAATATATAATACCATAAGACAATTGATCTCAAACAAGGTTATTTCTTTTGAATATATGAAGTGAGAAGAAAACTTAGTGGGTCTATTTACTAAATGAATAAATCGAGATCAAACGTACAAACTGTTTAAAAGAATTACTTCAAACCCATAAAATAAAAATGTTTATAGCGGTAACCCGACCTTGTGAGTTGGAGATCCCAATACCTTGGTTCAGTTTGACAAATAAATTAATGTTTGGTTGAGTACTTGGAATTTTAACCGGTTCATTCATATAACATCCAAGTAGAAAACACTTATAACATGTGGTGAGTTTAACTTGTATTTTAAAGATTCGTATACACCTAAAAGGTGGAGTGTGAAAGGATAATCTAAATAGGATATTATCTATAGAAGTGGGAAGTAATGACCATTTCGGTAAAAAGACTTATGAAAGTAACACATGGTCCAGGGCCGAAATGGATATGACATTAGAAAAATATATGTTAGAATTGTTATTGTGTTAATATTGTTGACTTAGTTTACATGAACAATTGACTAGTTCAAGACGTCGTATCATTAAGCAACTAGTAAATTCGACATTATCTGACTAAGGAATGTTCAAAGTCACAAGCTACATATCCTAATGCAATAATAGTTATGTAACATCCGAAAATTTGAATGTCCACGTAAATCTCATACATGCAAGTTATTAAATTTCTTTGTTATTTTTTTAAATTATTTTAAAACATTAAATGCATGTTTATTTCATAAATTTTTGTTTTAATTCATGGTTTATTTAAAGTTTCATGCATTAGGATTTTAAGTTGCATTTCGCATTTGAACGAGAACGGAAATCGGAGATATTGAGGAAAAATATTTTTTACTGAATAATTATTTTTAACTATATAATATGAGGTGTTTTTAAGTATTATTTTTGAAAATGAGTCTTGATTGAGTGTTTTTATTCGCCGGGTCATATTTTTAACCGATACGCAAATTTTATCGATTCCGGAGACTTTTTGAGGGCTCGGGCAATATTTTCTAAAATATATCAAAACAAAATATTTATTGGGTTTGATGGGTTTATTTTTAAGCTAAATGGGCTCAAAACCCTTTTTATCCTTTAATTTTCATACTAGGGCTCATTAGTGCTTAATTAATCATTTTAAAAGCCCCATTAAGCCACCCTAAACCTATTCCTCCACTTAGCAGCCGCCACCCCACCTTTCAGCAGCTTCTCTCACGTGTTATTCAGCAAAAAACTCCAGCAAGTCTCGGCCATTGATTGTTCTTCAAGAAAACTTCTCCCTGCCTCCCTGTTTCATGTCCCACGCGTGTATCCTCAAGCTTTTGTTCATATAAATGCTAAGACACGCCATGTATCTCTTTTTCTCATCATTTAAACCAATTATATGCTGATATATAACTTGCTTGAGGAATCCCTTAATCTATCACGTGGTTTCATTTGTACAAAGTTTTGACATGAGAAGTGCTTCCTTTTGTACAAACTCACGTTTTCTTGTTTTGGTGTGTAAGGGGCTGACGAGTTTGGTTGTCAAGGGGCTGTTCATGTTGAAAATATTTGTGTCATAGGGCTGGAGTATGATGAGGGTCGAGATTATGCATAGGCCGAAGGGTTCAACTTGTTTTCTTGAGTCGTGTATGGCAAGATCAGAAGAGTTGGGTGTTCCATAGCCCTGTACTAGACCATGGTTGGTCTGAGTCGTGGCTTAGGGTGGCTCGAACGTAGAGATGTTGATAGAGGATGAGTGAGTCAAGGTGGTCGCAGGTTGAGGTTCTTTTGGTGAATCTCGGATGTCGGCGTGTTGCAGCATGCATGGGGATGTGAGCTTGGGTTAGGTCGGTCTAGGAGAGTCCTAAGGTGGGCTAGGAAGGGTCAGCATAAGGCTGGTCCGAGCCGGTATGGCCTAGGGTCGAGAATTTGCCAGCATAGGGTACTAGGGTTTGAAAATGTGTTGTGCAGACAATTCCAACAAATTTTGGGGCTTGTTTCATGGGTCATAAATGGTCTAGAAAGGGAGTTTTAGAGGCTGGTCATGTAGGTTTAAGTCACGGTTTAAGTTGGGAAGAAATTTGATTAAGTTTCGGTTCGATTCGGTTTAAAACCGGGACCCCGGTCCAAGTTTTAAAATGAATAGGTTAAGTTTTGAAATGAGCTCGATTTTACGTCTAAGGAATGCTTATAAATATGTTTTGGGATGTTTTAAGGAGTTTGGTAAGTTTCGGGTCGAAAATTAGAGGTCTAGGGGTAAAACGGTCATTTTGCACCCGAGATGAAATTTTAGTCCTGGGTGCGCCCTGAGCACCTATTTATTATGCTTTTAAATGTTTATGCCTCCGGTCCAAGTTTTAAAACGAATTGGTGAAGTTTTGAAATGGGCTCGATTTTACTTTTAAGAAATGCTTATAAATATGTTTTGGGATGTTTTAAGGAGTTTGGTAAGCTTCGGGTCGAAAATTAGAGGTCTAGGGGTAAAACGGTCATTTTGCACCCGAGATGAGATTTTAGTCCTGGGTGCGCCATGAGCACCTATTTATCATGCTTTTAAATGTTTATGCCTCATGCATATGATTTCTATGAAATTATGAAAAAGATGTTGCATGCTTGATTTTATGTACTATATGCATGATTTTTGTAATAGCTCAACCTTTTATCATGTTAATCTTTATGGTTTATTATTGTTATGATCATGTTTTATGATTTAATGGTTGAGATTATGTGAAATGGTTATTGTTTATGGTGATGTTTATTGAAATGTTACTAGAATGGTTATGGATATGTTCATTGGAATGGCTTGATATGGTTCTTGTTTATAGTTATGTTTATGGTTAGTGTTGTTTATAGAAATGAATGAGTTTTGTTGATGGTTGTGTTGGAGGAATTAAGGATGTATTGGGATGCTAATTTCATTGGTATGGAATGGTATTGGAATAGGTTGGATTTAAGGTGACTTGTGGAGTAGTTTTGGTGCAGGGGTCAGCGCCGCAGCGCATGGGAACAACGCTGACCAGGGCTTCACCGCGGCGCTAGAAGTGCGAAAGTTGCTGTTTTAAAACACATTTTTAAGGTAAATGAAGGTTTTTAGTCCCACTTCTAGACTATTCTACTCATTCCTCCTTCCTTCCTTTTCCTTGGATCGTTTCTTACCCTCTCTCTCATAAGTTTTCTCTTCTCCATTTCTTCACTACAAGGTCAAGGATTTAGTGAATTATTTAGCTTCTTCTTCTAAATCTTCAATCTTCAAGGTAAGAACTTCCTATTCTTGGAGTTGAGAAGGTTTAAGTTGAATGGTTGATTACTTGGATTATTGGTAATGATTTATAGTTTATTGTGATTATTGATGTGGGAATTCAATCAAAGATACATTAGCAACCATTGTGCTTGTGGTTGTAAGTAATCGATACGATCAAAAATTACGTGTTACAAAATAAATTTTAGTTTTTGACATGATTACATGAATAATATCATGAGATGAAAACAACATAGTAATCAAGCAACTGACTTTCACAACATATAACATATGATGCAAATATTTATGGTATATTATCTGATGTAGAGTGAGTCTATGCTACACTGAGATATCTATACCTGATTTTTTTTGTTTAAGATGATCGATCATTTCATTTGAAAACAAAAAATGTTGAGTCCTTCAATATTTCTTATTTTACAGTGATATAATCGATCAATCATCTTATATAAACAAAAAAAAAAGTTATGCACCCAACACCTAATATATCATCATAACTCTGTGTGTAACTCACTAGAGGCCCGGGAAAACAGAGCCAAAGGGTGAAACGAAAAATCAGCGTAACACATTCAAGTCGGACGAGAAGTGGTGTTTCTAGTGGCGGACGGGTGAGTAACGCGTAAGAACCTGCCCTTGGGAGGGGAACAACAGCTGAAAACGGCTGCTAATACCCCGTAGGCTGAGGAGAAAAAGGAGGAATCCGCCCGAGGAGGGGCTTGCGTCTGATTAGCTAGTTGGTGAGGCAATAGCTTACCAAGACGATGATCAATAACTGGTCCGAGAGGATAATCGGCCACACCGGGACTGAGACACATCATCAAATCGAACTACGTCGAAAACCTGCTACATAGCAAAAAGTCAATCTGCAATAGTCAAAAAAGCACAAAGACCAATCAATCAGCCATAACAGTCGAAGAATACTGAGCCACTTGAGGGGATTTCATTTCACCAATTTAGGACAAACTAATATCTTCTATTTTTATATTTCTATTTTTTATAGGCATGTAACAACAAATAAATATGCATTTTATTTATATTAAAAAATTTATAGATATATTTACAATATATTTAAAAGCTAATGCCAATGTAGACATCAAACATAGTATTTCTCACAAATAAATTTAAATAAAAAATAAATTGATAATATATATATTTAATTTTCGAGTACGTAGTTAAATTAATTGAAGCATTTTCTTGTCTCTAGAAAACATGTTAGAATATTTTAGGCTTAATTAATAGAAATTAAGCAAAGGTAAGATGAAGAAAAACTCGAACGTATAAAATGGAAACAAATCTGTAACTAAAAGCTTCGTGAGAATTTTTCAGTTAGCAAGGAAGGCGTTGAGACACCTAAAAGGGGTGCCTCAGTACCCTATGTGTAGTCTACAAAACAAGAAAATAGCCATTCAACAACACATTAAAGACAACGATTTCTTATTAAAACATTGTGTTTTTTCTTTTAACAACGGTTTCATCAAAATCATTGTCGTAGTCTAAAAAACCCACTCATAGACAACAGTTTTTTAAAATCGTTGTCTTTTATGCGTCTACGACAACGATTTTTTAAAAACCGTTGTTTTTTAGCGTTTTTTTGTCAAAGACAAACCGTTGTCTATTAGCGTATTTTTTTAGACGAGCAACAACGGTTTTTAGAAAACCGTTGTCTTTAAAGGTTTTTGGGGGTCAAAGACAATGGTTTATAAAACCATTGTCCATTAACTTGTTTTTGTCAAAGACAACGGTTTATAAAACCGTTAACCATTAACGTGTTTTTTTGGGACAAACGACAACGGTTTTCTAAAAACCGTTGTCTTTTAGCATTTTTTTGGGGGTCAAAGACAACCGTTGTCTATTAGAATGTTTTTCTGGACAAACGACAACGGTTATCTTAAATTATTGCAATATTTAGCGACGGTTTTGCTTAAACCGTCGCTATATTTGGCAACGGTTTGAAGAAACCCGTCGCATTTTTAAATTAGTGACGGTTTGAGGAAAGACGTCGCATTTTTAAATTAGCGACGATTTTATCAAAAACCGTCGTTATATTTAACTAAAACCGTCGCAAATTTAAATTAGCGAGGGTTTTAACAAAAACCGTCGTTAATTTAAAAATGACGACGGTTTTATTAAATAGCTGTCGCTAATAGCGACGACTTTAGCATAAATGTCGCTAATAGCGACGGTTTAAACAAAAATCGTCGTAAATTATCTATAAATATTCCCCGGTCCATTCCTTCACACGAATTTTTTTTTTCTCTTACAAGATTTTAATTTCGAAATAGGATAAGTTTTTTCGCTTCAATTCTTAGTAAATTTTTAAGTGTTAGTTAAGATCATGAATATTATTAGCTTAGTCAGATTGTAAGTTTTTTTCGATAGATTTATTAAATTATAAAAATAATTCTTTTTAATTTTACGTAAAAAATTAGCGACGGGTTTAGTCAAAAATTGACGGTTTAGTCAAAAGCCGTCGCTAAAATCTTAAACTGTCGCAAGTTAGCGACGGAAATCATATCATTAACGGTCACTAATTAGCGACGGTTTTTCAAAACAAAAAAACTGTTGCAACATTTAGCTACGACGACAGTTTTACATCGTTGTCGTTGACGCACTTTCAACAACACCCTTAGTTACAACAGTTTTAAATGGCCTAAAATCCGTTGTCGTTTACCGTTTTTCTTATGGTCCTAGAAAATTCCAGGCCAGAAGCAAGACTACTTCGTGGATAATCCAAGTGAATGGAGGATAGATACCAGAGTTATTCGCCACATTTGTGCCGAAAGGAGATGTTATTGTTCTACTTTCCCATTACTGGAAGGAAACTATTTATGGTAAATTCTAAAACTTCCAATATAATTGGATTTGGAAAGGTTGTGCTAAAAATGACTTCTGGCAAAGAAATAATTCTTGAGGATGTGTTGTATGTCCAGACATCCGTACGAATTTATTATACAACTCCTTATTGAGTAAGGATAGATTTAGACTATTGTTTGAATCAGACAAATTCATATAGAAAAAAATGGTATATTTTTAGGCACGAGGTACCAAGAGAATGAACTCTTTAAAATAAATTTAATGAATTTTATCTGCCAAAAGGAGAAGAATAAAGTTATTGTTTTTACTTACTTGATTTAATAGTCTAATTTGTGACATGAAAAACTAGGAGATGTTAACTTAAACATTTTGCAAAGACTTGTGAATTTAAATATAATACATACTTTTAAAAGCAATCAAAAAGATAATTGTGAGACATGTGTTGAAGCAAAGATGGAAAAAACACCGTTCTATTTAGTAACAAGAATAACTTCACCACTTGAGTAAATTCATAGTTATATGTGTGATTTAAAACTTGTGCAAATTCAAGTGGAAAAAAGTGTCACGCCCCGAAACCGAGCGATTGTGACATCCGGTATTGTTTGACAATTAAATTGAAAACAATAAAGCCTCGTATCAAATTAAACAGTCTTTTTCATAAATAAAATATTATTTTACAGTGACAAAAAAATACATCAGAGTTGCGAAATGCGGAAAACTAAACAAAAGGGATAACTTGATTCTTGCTCTTGATCATCGATCACCAGCCCCAGAAAGCATCTTGCTCTTCCTCATTCAGTTGCTCCTCATTTTTATCTGAAATTTGTAATGGGTGAGTGTTTTGGGAAATACTCAGCAAGTGGGGTCGATCGATTCCAAAGATACATATAGAACTTAATTTCTTAAAAATTTTCTTTAACACACTTTCAAAACTAATATTCTTATCTTAACAAAACAGAAACGAATCGAATAAGTGACAAAACTTATCAAATGATTCAGAGCAAAACAGAAGCAATTCAGATCATTTCAATTCAGAATAGAACATGTCATAACAGACAGAACACTGTTACTTATCTCATTTCCATGGTCAAATTGTCACCAATATGTTAGTCCTCTAAGGGGTGAGGCCAGAACATGCTTTTATACCCATCAATGGGGGCCAGAACAGAACATGATTTTATACCCACCAATAAGGGTCAGACAGAACATGGTTTTATACCCACCAATGGGGGCCAGACAGAATCACAATTCTCGTCTCATTTCAAATTCGAATCGTAACAGTGCAAACAGAATTCAGAAGTTACAGACAGAGCTTTTTTCGGATTTTCAGATTTCAGAGTTTTCATACTGACACAGCGGAATCAAGAAACTCGAAGCACAGAAGAGAACATAAGATCGATCGAAATTTTAAAATAAAATATGCTGATTTTTAGAAAATAAGGACACACCAACATGCATGTCACGTTATTTATATCGAGGTTTAAAATACAACAAAAATAAGTAACAAAAACCCACTTACTATTTCTTGAACGAAGCTTCCTTGCAAAAATTCGGCAGTACTTCGGTGTGATTCTAACAACTGTTGTCGTTGATCGGGCAGTACTTTGACGCAATATTGTAACTCCAAACTGCACGAACAAGACCTCTTTTTTCTTTCTTGATCTTGGCCGTGACTTGGGAAGGGTGAGGGGAGGCCGAAAAAATGGAGAGTATGGTGAAGGGGTGAGGCCGAAAATATGAGAGCTTTTGGGAGCTTTTTGATGTGCCCTTTGTCTAGCATAGACCCTTGTATTTATAGGCAAATTTGTGTCCCTTTGGCTCCTCCTTGGCCGATTCCTTGGAGCACAAGAATGGCAATAATGGTGTGATCATCCCCAAGAGCCACCTTGATCATTTCAATGGTCATTTCCTACACCATGAATTTGTCCTAACCCTTAGCTTAATCCCTTAGCTCCTTTATGGGTTTACTTAAAAGTCTTTTCTTGCATATTTAATTTGTTCAAACCTTTAGCTTAACTTTTAGCTCCCTTTTTGGTCTTGTTAGGACAAGCTTGGTTGAGCTTCTTCGAGCTGAAGGTTCACGTCCTTGAGCTGGGGTTTCACTCCTATCGTGAAAATTCTTCGATGGATATGGTTATTTGCAGCTTGGAATCCCGATGAACTTTCCCCCGAGCTTAGAAGCTACTTTCTTGAGTTAAATTTGTTGAAAATCTAAGTGGATATTCAAGTTGTTTAGTTGAAACTAAAATTGATGAGCTTATTTTAAGTAAATTTTAAAGTTCAATTTACTTACTTGATTTGCTTCGGGTCGAAATTTCCGAGTTCTCACAAAAAGTACTTCATAACATTCGTTGATGAGTGTACAAGGTTCTATTACGCCTGTTTAATGAAAAACAAAGATGAAGCTTTAAAAGCCTTCGAAAAATATAAGAATGAGGTCCTGGTGCATATCACTGTTTGGTGTCCAAGACAGCAATTCTTGATAATGAATGAATGATAACAGAATCAAGAAATGTTATATCTTTTGAAAATAATTTCCTTGTAAAAAAAAGGAAAGAAGTAGGTCCAAAAAATAACATATGAATCTACATTTCGTTTCTCTCAAAACTAAGAAGAATCAAGACATTGTAAAAGGGTAAGAGTGGAGAAGTTCTTTGATCCCCTGATTTTCTAACATACATGTTACATAATGAACCACGAACTATTCAAGAAAAAATATCTAGTCAAGAAGCTCTTCTTTTAAAGAATCTATCAACAATGAAATATATTCCATCATGTATAATTATATTTTTGAGTTGGCTAATCTCTCTCCAGAATGAAAACTTTTAGGATGCAAGTGGATCTTTAAGAGAAAATATAAAGAAAATGGTTTTATAGATAAATACAAGAACGATTGTTAGCTAAATGATTCAAACGAAAGAAATGATATGATTTATTTTATATATATTCTATAGATACTAGGATTACATCCATTGGTGTTCTCATAGCTTAACATTTACATTCACCAAATGGATGTAAAAACTATTTTTTTGAATGGAGAGTTAGAAGAAGAAATATACACGGAACAAGTCTAGGGGTTTGTTGCACACAGACAAGAGAAAAATGTGTGTAAACCTGTCAAGTTATCGTACGGACTCAAACAAACACCTAAGTAATGACATAAAAATTTGACACTACAATGTTACCACATGGATTCAAAATCAACGAATGTGGCAAATATGTCTACGTCAAAGGTACAACTAATATTATGTTATTATTTGTCTTTATGTAGATGATATGTTAATTATGGAAATAATCATGAGTTAATCATAAATATTATGAAAATGTTGAAGCACCATTTTGAATGAAAGGCATGGGGTTATGTGATGTAATATAGAGATTAAAATATTAGAAAATTTGATGGAATTGCCATATCACAAACACAATATATCAAAAAAAATCATTAAAAGATTTCATGTCTTTAGTATTCTTTTGACTAGTACACCTATAGATTTGGGCATAAAATTGGCCAAAAATCGAGGAGTAGATGTTTCTCAACTGAAATATGCAAGAATAATTGATAGTGTAATGAACTAGACAAATTGTCCTCGTCCAGATATTGCATATTCAGTAAGTAAGCTAAGTAGGTTCACAAGTAATTCTAGAAAGGATAATTGTAAAGCCTTAACAAGAGTACTTATATACTTAAAATTCACCTTGAATTATGCTACAAAATATCCAGTAGTAATAAAATTATAATGTGATGTAAATTGGATATCTGACACGGAAGATTCCAAGTCCACTAGCAGATATATATTCACAAATGTGGAATAGCGATGTCGTAGATATCTTCTAAGAAAATGTGTATAGCTCGATTCACTATGTAATCTGAGTTTATTGTTTTGGATCAAGGTGTAGAAGAAGCCGAATAGGTAAGGTATTTCTTAGAAGATCTTCCTTGCTGGAATAAGCTAATGCCTTTTTTTTTTACGATTCATTGTGATAGTCAACCAGCAATATGAAGAGAATAAAGTAGTATGTACAATAGTAAGTCTCGATATATTCGTCGAGTATATAACACCATAAGACAACTGATCTCATAAAGGTTATTTCTTTTGAATATATGAAGTAAGAAGAAAACTTAGTGGATCTATTTACTAAATGAATATATCGAGATCAAATGTACAAACTGTTCAAAAAAATGACTTCAAACCCATAAAATAAAAATGTTTATAGCGGTAGCCCAACCTTGTGAGTTGGAGATCCCAAGACCTTGGTTCAGTTTGACAAATAAATTATAAATGTTTGGTTGAGTACTTGGAATTTTAACCGGTTCATTCTTATAACATCCATATAGAAAAAACCTATAACATGTGGTGAGTTTAACTTGTATTTTAAAGATTCGTATATACGTAAAAGGTGGAATGTGACAAGATAATCTAAATAGGATATTATCTATAGAAGTGGGATGTGGGACCCGGATGCTAATTCATCTATTAATCATCTTTGGGAATAATTGAATCAATTAATTACACTGGGTCTAATTTTTTTTTAAAAAAAATACAAGTGCAGAACATAATAGAATCGGTCTGATATACATGTCAAAAATAAGAGTACAAGTCTTGTACTACATCATGTCATAACAAGCTATTGTTCTTTCACTACATATGAGATAATGAAAAAACTCTACTTCTGGTCCGAATCTCAACGTTAAATTGTGATATCTCATCATATTCTTGACCCTGATCCTGTCCCACCTGTTGTCATGCACACATACAAACACAACAACAGTCGGATAACTCCAGTGAGAATAACATTCCAAGTATAAACAACGAATACATGCAATTATATAAAAGCATATACGAAAGCATAACAATCATCAATAAGATGTATCAATCTGAAACATGAAATGATATAAAACTGTAACTCAAACTCATATCTCTGACTCGACTCTGATCTAGTCTAGTCTAGTCTAGGGATCCCGGTTCTCGGATGTTGGCATACTATATCGAATCTCCGCAATAGAAGTCGATCCACTTCTAAGCAACATCGATATAAACCGAACATCCAGTGTCTTGGCACCTCCACCAAAGGCTTGGCATCTCCGCCAAGGACTAGGCACATCCGGCCATGACTCTTTCTCGATATCTATCTTCTATTCTCTGCTTTTCTATAAATCAATAGAATAAGCATATTCATTCAGATAATACAAAGGTATTAAAACAATAGCAAACAATTATGTGGTTTGGGAAACTCAAGTCGAATCTAACTCGAGTCGCATCTCCCGGGTAACATTGATTTATACATTTCTTTAGTTGGGTTCTGGCTCTGTTCTGTCTTTGAAATCTTCGATATAAATCTGGCATAACATATTCGAGGATACAATATCAACATATATCCCAATCAATACCAGATATAATCAGAACTCAGTCTAGTTCTGTTTCGACGGCATAACATCGCAATCTCGAAATACCGTTAATACAAAATTAGTATATACCAATCCCAATAACTCATAATCAATCAACAAACACAATTTGATACCAAATCTGTATAATCTCAATCAAATTCAAAATGAAAAATCATAACAATTTCATACTGTATCTGCTCTTCAATCCGGTTTCGATTATACAATGTGTACTATATCAAGAACACCATATATTCATCATATTTGATTCCTTCAATATCATATTTTCAAATCATATCAAAACATTAAAAAAAAAAATTACGTCCGTGTGAAGTTCTTGTCGAGAGGATCATAGAAATAATGTCTGATTGAAATTCAGATAGGTGGATCTTGCACAAATCCCAATTCTTAAAATCTAAGGAAGCTTGAGGAATTATATCTGGAAGCCTTCGTTCTTTTCTCTTTCTGAACAAGGGAATGAAAGTCTGTATATATACACATTGCATGAAAGAACATGTGGCTTCTTCTCCCTATAGCACGTCTCGCGCATATGCGTGACCCTCCTCGGCGCATATGCGCGAGATATTCTGTCTTGGCGCCGAATCATAACGGTAGCTCGCGCATATGCACGCACTATCTCCGCGCATATGTGCGAAGCCTACTGTCTCGGCAATTATCCCCTACACATGCTCGTGCATATGCGCGCACTCTCTTTGTGCATATGCACGAGGTTCTCTGCCTACCTCGCGCATATGCATGCATCGGTGTCGCGCGTATGCGCAAGGTGTTCTTTCCTCGCACATCGAATCTTCTCATGGTAATCAAATCGGGTCTCGGGTGGCCTTTTCATAGTCACATCAATTCATAATCAATTATCACAGATTAACAGGATAAAAATCTCGGGCATTACATTTCTCCCCCCTTAAGATATGATTCATCCCCGAAACCCAGGCAGTCAAATCATATCAAATATATAAAGAAATGTATAACAGAATCTGAATAGAAAACTCATATTAGTGAAATAACTCTGGGAATTTCTGCCTCATATCTGATTCAGCCTCCCAGGTATCTTCTTCAATGCCATGACGACTCCACTGAACTTTCACAAGCGGAATAGTCTTCGTTCTGAGTTGCTTTTCCTTACGATCGAGAATCTGGATCGGCTTCTCGAAGTAACTAAGTGTCTCGTCAAGTTCGGCGTCGTCTGGCTGAATAATATGTGCTGCGTCAGGAATATATTTCCTCAATAAAGATACATGAAAGACATCATGTATTCAAGATAAAGAAGACGGTAATGCGAGTCGATAGGCACGATCTCCTATCTTCTCGAGAATCTCATACGGAACGATGTATCGTGGAGACAACTTCCATTTCTTGCCAAATCTGACAACGCCTTTGAAAGGAGAAATCTTCAAGAATAATCAATACCAACGGTCGTCGACGAACATTGGCGTATTTGGCCTGTCTGTCTTCAGCTGTCTTCATTCTCTTCTGAATCAACTTCACTTTCTCTGTCATATCTAATCATATCAGGTCCAATCTCAGGTACCTCAGATATATTATCCCAATACAGAGAGGATCTGCAATTCTTGTCGTACAACGCTTCAAACGGTGTCATCTCAATACTCGTCTGATAGCTATTGTTGTACGAAAACTCACAAAGTGGCAAAGAATCTTGCCAACTAGTGCCAAAATCTAGCACTCAGTTATGAGCATATCCTCCAGTGTCTGGATAGTCCGCTCTAACTATCTGTCGGTCTGAGGATGATATGCGGTACTCAGATGTAACTTCGTACCTAGAGCCTGCTGCAAACTGTGCCAAAAGTGTGAAGTAAACCGAGGATCACGGTCTGATTCAATCGACTTCGGCACTCCGTACAATCTGACCACTTTTCTGGCATAGATCTCTGCCATTTGGTCATATCTGTACGTCATCTTGTTCGGAATAAAACATGCGGATTTGGTCAATCTGCAAATAACGACCCAAATCGCATCGCAACCTGGGGAGGAACGCGGTAACTTCGTCACGAGTCCATGGAAATATGATTCCATTTCCATTCAGTAATGGACAAACTCTATAATAGACCTCCTGGTTTCTTTCTTTCCGCTTTTACATGTTGGCAATTCAGACACCTGGATACAAATTCAGCAATATCAGCTTTCATCTGTTTCCACCAAAACTGTTTTTCAAATCATTATACATCTTTCTGCCACCAGGATGAATACTGAATCGACTACTGTGCGCTTCTGACAATATCTGTCATTTCAAATCTGAAACGTCTGGTACAACAAGACGATTATTCACATATAACACATTGTCACGAACCTGATACTCTGATCGATGACCTGCTCTGACCATCGCAATCGAGTTCTGAACGTTCTGATCAACTTTCTGAGCCGCTTTAATTCTCAAAATCAGCTTTGGTTCGACTTGAACATCATATAATCTCAGAGGTTTACAATCTGTCTCAAATACTAATCCAGACAAACAGCAATCTTCAATCAAATTTGAAATACCAATCGTCGATAAGGATAAAGAACATACCTTTCGACTCAGTGCATCAGCTGCTGCATTCGAATTTCCCGGATAGTACTTGATTTCACAATCAAAATCTTTAAGAAAATCAAGCCATTTTCGCTGCCTCATATTCAGCTCTGACTGTGAAAATAGACACTTCAAGCTTTTATGATCAGAATAAATTCCGAATTTCTCACCATAAAGGTAATGTCGCCAAATCTTCAAAGCAAATACGATGGCCGCCAATTCAAAATCATGAATTGGATAGCGAGTCTCATGTGGCTTCAACTGTCTCGAGGCTTAGGCAATAACATGTCCCCACTGCATCAAAACACAACTCAATCCTCTATGAGAAGTGTCACAATAAACAACAAAATCACCAGTACCTGACAGAATAGTCAACACCGGAGCACTGGTCAATCTTTTCTTCAACTCTAGAAAACTGGATTCACACTCCTCAGACCAAACAAATGGTGCATTCTTCTGAGTCAATTGCGTAATCGATTTAGCAATACTGGAGAAATCTTTAATAAATTGTCGATAATATCCCGCTAAACTCATAAAACTGCGTATTTCTGGCACTGATGTCGGTCTCGGCCAACTGATCATGACCTCAACTTTGCTGGGATCGACAGAAATCCCATCTCCAGATATGATATGTCCCAAAAACACAACCAGTCTCAGCCAAAATTCACATTTCGAAAGCTTGACATACAGTTTCTCAGCCCTCAGAGTTCTCAAAACAATTCTCAGATGCTCAGCATGATCAATCATATTTTTCGAATAAATCAAAATATCATTAATGAAAATAATCACAAAATCATCGAGATATTTCTGAGAAACACACGGTTCATCAAACCCATAATTACAACTGGAGCATTCGTCAAACCGAACGGCATGACTATAAACTCATAGTGTCCATACCTGGTTCTGAACGATGTCTTTGATATGTCAGAATCTCTAACTCTCAGCTGATGATATCCAGACCTCAGATCGATCTTGGAATAAATAGAAGAATCCTGCAACTAATCAAATAAATCATGGATACTAGGCAAAGGATATTTGTTCATTACCGTATCCTTGTTCAGTTGCCGGTAATCAATTCTTCTTCTTTCTGACAAACAGTACTGGAGCACCCCAGGGAGAAACACTCGGTCTGATGTATCCCTTGGCCAGTAAATCTTCTAATTGCTCTTTCAACTCTTTCAATTCTATCGGTGCCATTCTGTATGGAGCTCTAGAAATAGGAACTGTACCTGGTACCAATTCAATGCTGAAGTCTATCTTTTGGACTGGAGGCAAACCCGAAATCTCATCTAGGAAGACGTCAGCAAACTAACATACCACTGGCAAATCTGCCAATGATGTGCTCGATTTCAGTACATCTACTGAATACATAAGGAATCCCTCTGCTCCTTTCTGTAATAATCCAATTATAGATAACGCAGATATCAAAGGAATTCTAAATCTAGAACCCTTACCGTAAAATTTCCATTCATCAACCATCTCAGGTCTGAATCTCACAATCTTATGTAAACAATCAACGGTAGCTTTGTACTTGGTCAGCATATCAATACCGATAATATAGTCAAAATCAGACAACCCAAGTACAACATTCCCGTCATATTGTATCATACAACGGTTAACAGAATTCACTGAAATCAAACATGTCCCCAAAGGAGAAGAGACAGATACTACAGCAGATAATGACCCACAAGCAATGCATGAATCAATGCAAATCGTTCAGAAATAAATGTATGAGAAGCACCCGTATCAATCAATACGTAAGCAGGGTAACCACAAAGAGAACAGTTACCTGCAACAACATCATCTGGTGCTTCTTGTGCCTGTTCTTCAGTCAAAGCATATACTATGGCCTGCTGTCTAGGAGGCTGGCTAACTGTCTGGCTTCCTCTTGGCCTTGGCTGTGACTGAGATGGTGCTAGCTAGAATGTGTGAACAGCAGATGATCGTTTATCAGGCTGTGCCACTGATCCAGATTCGGCTCCCTGAGATCTTTGGGAACTTCTCTGGGGACAAACTCTAGCAAAGTGTCCCGGCTCTCTGCAAATGCGGCATCTACCAAACACTCCTTGGCATTGCTCTGTAGGATGTCTCCCTCCGAAAGTTCTTCAATAATCCCCGGTATAACTCTGGCTCTGTCGAGAACCACTGGATCTAGAAGAACTGCTGCCAGACTTCTTAAACTGTTTCCCTCTGGCTTTCAATTGATCTCTCTTTCAACTGCTACTACTGCCACTCTCAAATCTGGGAGGCGGTTGATGGAATTGAGTCGAGGGTAGTTGTTGTGGTCTCGGTGCTGGAGCGACATAGGAAGCTACTTTTTGCCTCATTAGATCCGCTTCTGCTCCCTTTGCTCTGTTCAAGGATCGGCAAAGTTATTCGGTCTCCCGGTGTTCACCAATGTAAAGATCTCAGGATTCAGTCCATTGATGAACTGAACAACAACAACTTCATCATTCTCATCCAGGTGTGGAGCAAAACGCAACATGGTAGAGAACTTGGCCACATACTCTTCAATATACAACTGACCCTGTCTCAAATTTGCAAACTCTGCACCCTTGTCCTTTCTGTATGACACTGGGAAAAATCTTTGATAAAATTCAATCTTAAAGATATTCCAAGTAATATTTGTACCTCGATTCTCCAAAGCTCTCTTTGTCGTGAGCCACCGATTCTTTGCAACATCATGCAACTGGTGCCCTATCAGTCTGATTCGGCGCTCATCAGTCTAATCTAATGAATCAAACAGCATCTCTATATCATCTAACCAACTCTCACAATCAACTGACGTCTCAGTACCCTTCAGAGTCGGCGGTTTGAAAGACTGAAACCTTCAATAGCGTTTCCATCGGTGTTGTTGTAACATCCATCGGATTAGCTGAGGTACTGTCCTGTTCTGGGACTCTTCGAGGAGACATATCTGATTATCAAAAGGGTTAGCAATCACATTTGACAAATCTATCTCAGTCCCCTTCTGATCATCTTACCTCTGATCAAGAATCGGTTCTGATTCATTCTCTATAATACACATTACCAATTCAAATCAGATAATTCAGGTAAACATGTATTAAAGCAGTAAAACACCACAACATAATCCAATAGTAGCATACCATTTATGTAACTCAACATTATAATCAATCGCATGCTAGCATTGCAAAATCAATGAAGAAAACTCAATCTACCCCTCTCACTCTCTTCTATCTCAGTCTAAGGAACCTACTGCTCTGATACCACCTGTTGTGGGGACCCGGACGCTAATTCATCTCTTAATCATATTTTGGAATAATTGGATCAATTAATTACACTGGGTCTAATTTTATTTTTTAAAATACAAGTGCGGAACATAATAGAATCAGTCTGATATACATGTCAAAATAAAAGTACAAGTCTTGTAATACAGTACATCATAACAAGCTATTGTTCTTTCATATACATATCAGATAATGAAACAACTCTACTTCTGGGTCCTAATCTCCGCGCTAAATTGTGATCTCTCATCCTTTTCTTGACCCTGATCCTGACCTACCTGTTGTCATGCACACATACAAACACAACAACAGCCGGATAACTCCGGTGAGAATAACATTTCAAATATATACAACGTATACATGCAATTATATAAAAACATATAAGAAAGCATAACAATAATCAATAACATGTATCAATCTGAAACATGAAATGATATAAAACTGTAACTCAAACTCATATCTCTGACTCGACTCTGATCTAGTCTAGTCTAGGTATTCCGGTTCCCAGACGTTGGCATACTATATCGAATCTCCACAATAGAAGTCGATCCACTTCTAAGCAACATCGATATAAACCGAACATCCAGTGTCTTGCCACCTCCGCCAAAGACCTGGCATCTCCGCCAAAGACTAAGCACCCCCGCCTATGACTCTTTCTCGATATCTATCTTCTATTCTCTGCTTTTCTATAAATCAATAGAATAAGTATATTCATTCAGATAATACAAAGATATTAAAACAATAGCAAACAAGAATGTGGTTTTGGGAAACTCAAGTCAAATCTAACTCGAGTCGCATCTCCCGGGTAACATTGATTTATACATTTTTTTAGTTGGGTTCTGGCTGTGTTCTGTCTTTGAAATCTTTGATATAAATCTGGCATAACATATTCGAGGATACAATATCAACATATACCCCAATCAATACCAGATATAATCAGAACTCAGTCTAGTTCTGTTTCGACGGCATAACATCGCAATCTCGAAATACCGGTAGTACAAAATCAGTATATACCAATCACAATAACTCATAATCACTCAACAAACACAATCTGATACCAAATCTGTATAATCTCAATCAAATTCAATATGAAAAATCATAACAATTTCATATTGTATCTGTTCTTCAATCCGGTTTCGATTATACGATGTCTACTATATCAAGAACACCATATATTCATCATATCTGATTCCTTCAATATCATATTTTCAAATCATATCAAAACATAAGAAAACTTACATCCGTGTGAAGTTCTTGTCGAGAGGATCACAGAAATAAAGTCGGATTGAAATTCAGACGGACGGATATTGCACGAATCACAATTCTTAAAATCTAAGGAAGCTTGAGGAATTATCTCTGGAAGCCTTCGTTCTTTTCTCTTTCTGAACAAGGGAATGAAAGTTTGTATATATACATGTTGCATGAAAGAACATGTGGCTTCTTCTCCCTACAGCACGTCTCACGCATATGCGCGACCCTCCTCGGCGCATATGTGCGAGACCTTCTGTCTTGGCGTGTAACCATCAAGGGAGCTCGCGCATATGCGCGCACCATCTCCGTGCATATGCGCGAGACCTACTGTCTCGGCAATTATCCCCTACACATGCTCACGCATATGCGCGCACTCTCTTCGCACATATGCGCGAGGTTCTCTGCTTGCCTCGCGCATATGCGTGCATCGGTGTCGCGCATATGTGCGTGGTGTTCTGTCCTCGCACATCGAATCTTCTCATGGTAAATCCAATCGGGTCTCGGGTGGCCTTTTCATAATCACATCAATTCATAATCAATAATTGCAGATTAACACGATAAAAATCTCGGGCATTACATGGGAAGTAATGACCATTTCAGTAAAAAGACTTATGAAAGAAACACATGGTCCAGGGCCGAAATGGATATGACATGAGAAAAAAATATGTTAGAATTGTTATTGTATTAATATTGTTGACTTAGTTTACTTGAACAATTGACTAGTTCAAGACGTCGCATCACTAAGCAACTAGTAAATTCGACATTATCTGACTAAGGAATGTTCAAAGTCACAAGCTACATATCCTAATGCAATAATAGTTATGTAACATCCGAAAATTTGAAGGTCCACGTAAACCTCATACATGCAAGTTATTAAATTTCTTTGGTATTTTATTAAATTGTTTTAAAGCATTAAATGCATGTTTATTTCATGAATTTTGTTTTAATTCATGGTTTATTTAAAGTTTCATGCATTAGGATTTTAAGTTGTATTTCGCGTTTGAACGAGAATGGAAACCGGAGATATTGAGGAAAAATATTTTTTATTGAATATTTATTTTTAATTATTTAAATTATGTGTTTTTAAGTATTATTTTTTAAAATGGGTCTTGATTGAGTTTTTTTACTCGCCATCGATTCAGGGGACTTTTTGAGGGCTCGGACAATATTTTCTAAAATGTACCAAAACAAAATATTTATTAGGTTTGATGGGTTTATTGTTAAGCTAAATGGGCTCAAAATCCTTTTTATCCTTTAATTTTCATACTAGGGCTCATTACTTCTTAATTAATCATTTTAAAAGCCCCATTAAGCACCCTAAACCTGTTCCTCCATTTAGCAGCCGCCACCCCACCTTTCAGCAGCATCTCTCACGTGTTATTCAGCAAAAAACTCTAGCAAGTCTCGGCCATTGATTGTTCTTCAAGAAAACTTCTTCATGCCTCCCCTTTTCACGTCCCATGCGTGTATCTTCAAGCTTTTGTTCATATAAATGCTATGGCACGCCATGTATCTCTTTTTCTCATCATTTAAACCAATTATATGCTGATATATATGTACTTGCTTGAGGAATCCCTTAATCTATCACGTGGTTTCATTTTTACAAAGTTTTGACATGATAAGTGATTCCTTTTGTACAAACTCACGTTTTCTTGTTTTTGTGTGTAAGGGGCTGACGAGTTTGGTTGTCAAGGGGATGTTCACGTTGAAAATATTTGTGTCATAGGGCTGGAGTATGATGAGGGTCGAGATTATGCATAGGCCGAAGGGTTCAACTTGTTTGCTTGAGTTGTGTATGGCTAGATCGGAAGAGTTGGGTGTGCCGACTGTGCCAGGGTCATGCCTAGCCCTGTACCAGACCTGGTGGGTCTTAGCTATGGCTTAGAGTGGCTCGAACATGACTGGAGTTAGTAGAGATGTTGATAGAGGATGAGTGAGTCAAGGTGGTCGCAAGTTGAGGTTTTTTTGGTGGATCTCGGATGTCGGCGTGTTGCAGCATGCATGGGGATGTGAGCTTGGGTTAGGTTGGTCTAGGAGGGTCCTAAGGTGGGCTAAGAAGGGTTTGTATAAGGCTAGTCCGAGCCGGTAGGGCCTAGGGTCGAGAATTTCAAGCATAGGGTACTAGGGTTTGAAAATGTGTTGTGCAGAAAATTCCAACAAATTTTGGGGCTTGTTTCATGGGTCATAAATGGTCTAGAAAGGGCAGTTTAGAGGCTGGTCATGTAGGTTTAAGTCACGGTTTAAGTTGGGAAGAAATTTGATTAAGTTTCAGTTCGATTCGGTTAAAAACCGGGACCCCGGTCCATGTTTTAAAACGAATTGGTCAAGTTTTGAAATGTGCCCAATTTTACGTCTAAGGAATGCTTATAAATATGTTTTGGGATGTTTTAAGGAGTTTAGTAAGCTATGGGTCGAAAATTAGAGGTCCAGGGGTAAAACAATCATTTTGGGTTTCAAGGAGTAAAACGGTCATTTTGCACCTGGGATGAGATTTTAGTCCTGGGTGCGCCCTGAGCACCTATTTATCATGATCTTAAATGTTTATGCCTCATGCATATGAATTTTATGAAATTATAAAAAAGACGTTGCATGCTTGATTTTAAGAAAAATGTACTATATGCATGATTTTTGTAATAGCCCTACCTTTTATCATGTTAATCTTTATGGTTTATTATTGTTATGATCATGTTTTATGATTTAATTGTTGAGATTATGTGAAATGGTTATTGTTTATGGGGATGTTTATTGTAATGGTACTAGAATGATTATGGATATGTTCATTGGAATGGTTTGATATGGTTCTTGTTTGGGGTTATGTTTATGGTTAGTGTTGTTTATAGAAATGAATGATTTTTGTTGATGGTTGCGTTGGAGGAATTAAGGATGTATTGGGATGCTAATTTCATTGGTATGGAATGGTATTGGAATAGGATGGATTTAATGTGAGTTGTGGAGTAGTTTTGGTGCAGGGGTCAGCGCCACAGCGCATGGGAACAATGCTGCTAGGTTGCTGAAAGTTGCTGCTTTAAAACACGTTTTTAAGGTAAGTGAAGGTTTTTAATCCCATTTCTAGACTATTCTACTCATTCCTCCTTCCTTCCTTTTACTTGGATCGTTTCTTACCCTCTCTCTCTCATAAGTTTTCTGTTCTCCATTTCTTCACTACAAGGTCAAGGATTTAGTGAATTATTTAGCTTCTTCCACTAAATCTTCAATCTTCGAGGTAAGAAATTCCTATTCTTGGAGTTGAGAAGGGTTTTGTAGTTTTGAAGGCTTAAGTTGAATGGTTGATTCCTTGGATTATTGGTAATGATTTATAGTTTATTGTGATTATTGATGTAGGAATTCAATCAAGGTTACATTAGCAACCATTGTGCTTGTGGTTGTAAGTAGAAGTTTCCTTTGAAGTGCTCACATGATTTTTATATGTACTAAGCCATGTTGTTATTAATTAGCTCCTTCCATTGGTATATAATTGCTATGTATATTGTGCAAGGATTACCATTGAATTCATTGACAAAGGAGCTAATACACCATTTTACGTACCAAGTGTTTGTATAAATGCCTAAATAAGATTTCCTATGATCAAAGCCAAGGAATGATAGTAATTGATGCATGATATTGGCCAATCACATGATCATAGAATATCTCTCATAGCTTTGATATTTATATCAAAGAGATGTTTGCCACAGGTCACAGACTAGCATTTCCTTTCCTTTAACTTATGCCATGAGATACTACTATTCATATTGCCTTGATTATGTGCTGTTAATTGAAGATAGTATCTTTCTACTTTCATTGCCATTGCTATGGCCACGTTTTAAGCCAATGTTATGTATAGCTTTCTACTTACTGAGTTTATTCTCATTCCAGTTATGTCATGTGATGTAGGTGGGAAAAAGGCTTGAAACTGGTTGTTCGAGGCAAGAGAAGTCATATAGAACACCATGGGAAAGTCTTTTTATCATGTCACTTTTATTTGGGGTAGAATGAACATGTGAAGTTTTAAATATATCATATATTTTGTCAATTGAATGATGGAAACAAACTTAGTGTTGACATTTAGCTATGTGGTGAACAATACTTTGTGAATGATCATGTATATTAGTGTTGACAATGCTTATGAGGTAATGATATATTGTTCTTACTTAAATGGTAATGTTGCTAGTTCTAAGCAATGGTTATGATGTAAATTTTATATGATACTTTCCCTTTTAAATGCTAAGGCTTCTGCATATGTTATTTACTTAATTTAAATATCATAGGAGTGGGGTGTTTCAATTGGTATCAGAGCACAATTTCTTGGACATTGAGAAATGATTCTATTCCATCGCCATTGATATATATTTGTTTCCTAGCCATGTTAAAGTGAGCTTATGTGTAGGAAATGCCTCCTAAACGAAAGACTACCGAAGAGGATGAAAGGAAACCTCCCACTGATAAGTCTGTAAAAGTTGTAGATGAATTTAGTAAGCTATTGAAAGAACAAGCGAAGGTACATAGTGATCAGATTCAACAGCTACTGAGCATCCACCATCCAATTCAGGGTCATGGTCAAGAAAGAGGACAGGGTAGAGTGGAAAACACCGAAGGTGGTTCGTATGAAGTATTCAGGCGGATGAACCCTCCTGAATTTATTGATGGTGCCGATCCACTTGTAGCGCTTGAATGGGTCAAATCATTGGAGGCTATATTTGACTACCTGAAGTTTACTGATCGAGATAGAGTGAGCTATACGGTGTTTATGCTAGTGAAAGCTGCTCGCATCTTGTGGGAAGATACTAAAGTGACTGTCAATGTTCGCAAGTTAAATGGGAAGAGTTCAAAGAGTTATTTTATGCCAAGTACTTTTGAAAAGAAGTTAAAGCTAAGAAGGTGAAGGAATTTATTGAATTGAAGCAAGATGCTATGTCCGTCGCAGAGTATACTTTGAAATTTGAAGAAGGCTGTGTTTTTGTCCCATTTATTGCTGAAAATGATAAAGACAAAGGAGAACATTTCATTCGTGGGTTGAAACAAGAAATTCGAAGAGATGTTCATATGGCAAAAGTGATCACTTATCAAGACATCGTTGAAAGAGCCTTACTTGCCGAGCATGACGAACAAGAAATCGAGAAGGAGCGGAAAATGAGATGGCAAGTTTTTCAAGCTAGAGGCCAAGGAACAAGTACTAATGTTCGAGGTGGCTATAAAGGCAAAGGCAAGATGGAGCAACGCAATAAACCTTCTGCGCCTTCTTCAGATATGAAGCGACCATTATGTCCTAAGTGTGGCAAGCCACACAAAGGTGAGTGTTTAGTTTGGAGTGGCCGATGTTATAGATGCAAGGAAATGGGGCATACAACACAAAAATGTCCTCTCTCCTATGACAAAGGCAAGGTTCAAGGCATGATTTTCATAATGAAAAAAGAGGGTGCCAATCCTGATTCTTTAGTCATATCAGGTAATATTCTAATATCTGGCAAGGAAGCACTTACGTTGATTGATACTGGTCCGACTCATTCCTTTATGTCTGAAGTATTTATGCACTCTTTATCTCACAAACCTACTGTCATGTCTTTACATTTCAATATTATGTTGCCCTCTGGTGATGAGATTTGTCCTACGAATATCCTTAAGGCATGTCCAGTACAGATGGGTACGAGATTGTTATATGCTGATTTTATTGTGAATCTGATGGTTGCCTTTGATGTTTATTGGGTATGGACCGGTTATTTGCTTATCATGCAATAATTGATTGTGTGGGAAAGACCGTGAAGTTTATAATTGATGACCATGAGAATAATGAAATTGTTGGTATAGGCTCATCGATTAGTACTCCCATTATTTCTTGCTTGCAAACTATTAAATTGTTGAATAAGGGATATGCTAGTTTTCTGGCCTTAGTATCGTATGTGAATAGGGACAGTAATGTGCAATTACAGAATATTGAAGTGGTTCACGAATATCCTGACGTATTTGATGATGATGTGCCTGGTTTACCTCCTGATCGAAGGTAGAGTGATGCGAACACGGGTCGTCAAGCCCCAAGGAAAGCATGAGATCCTTTGCAGTTGCCGGAATGACCAGTCACGAGGGGTCGAATAAAGAAGTTCAAGGAGGCACTACAGGGAGTAATGAACAGGCATGAAGGGGTCGTGATGAATCGGAGTATGTTGGAAGGCCAAAGGAATATGATTCAAGCATTAATGTCATCAACCGAGTCTTCACGGACCTTGACACGGACCTGCACACGGGGTCCGTGCTCTATACAGCCTGAGATGCACATTGACAGTGTCTACACGGACCCGACGACAGACCCAGGCACGAGGTCCGTGCCCTATTACATCGGCGAAGACAGTGTCTACACGGACCCGTACACAGAAGTGAGCACGGGGTCCGTGCCCCTTGTTTCCAGCTGAAGTTTATTCCCGAGTGTACACGGACCCGGACACGGAGGACTACACGGGGTCCGTGTCCTAGAGTTTTGGGCGAGAAAAATTACCTTCTTTAGAGTTTTATTTTGATAGAAAACTAGATTCTAGTAATCTTTTTGATATGAAAACCATATTGGACGAAATTTTACACACAATACACATATTATTTTGAGTTTTATCAAACTTGTGAGCTTTTTCTCTCAACTTTCCAAGGCTTTAGCTTTGTTAAATCAAATTAAACTTATCAAAGTTTATAACTTTGTGGCGTTTGTCGATCGTGCTTGTGCGAATTGTCGTAGGCGTCGTTCTTCGAAGGTTCGTATCAAATTTCGATTGTTATCCTCGTGTTTATTTGTTGCTAAACCTTTATAGTTTAGAGGTGAATAACACATCAATTACTTGATTCAAAAGATCGGGAAAACACACGAGTCTTATTATCGTAATTAAATAGAGGGTGCGATTGCGTTTTAATCGTGTTTGCTATTTATTCGTATCGAGATTCACATCAATTGGTATCAGAGCTTAGGTTCATTGAAATTCAAGTAAGTTATTTTGTTATTGAATTCGCAGATCTGTATTATTTCTTCGTTAGTTTTCAGATCTGTTTTGGTCTATCGTTTTTCGTAATTTTTTCGTGAATCTGTGATTCTCGAAATTTGTTGGTGTCTTTTTTTTGGGATTTTCGAGTAGTACTCAGCATAAAAAAAAAAAAGAGTACCAAAAATCCGAAAATCCACCATTATTTCTTTTTGATATTTTGTTCTATTCCTTTTTGTGAGTCATATACACTTTCCTCACACAGTCAAAAAAAAAAAATAAATTATTATTGATCTTCAATTTACTTGTCTACGCCGTCCAAGTGAGTCGATCACATTTGTTCACAAGTTTAAATTTGATTGTTTGATAAATTCAAATACAAAGCTTGAGCACCTTGAGAGGACTCTTGAACTTGAGTGCCATTACTTGAGTGTGAGTGAATTTTCTTTGGAGTGACTAGTGAGTATTTGTTGTGAGCAAAAAAAAAAAATGTGAGAAAAGACGAGTGAATTTCCTTGGAGTGAGCGTGAACATTTGGGTGAGGATTATTTTATTTCTATTAACCTTTTCTTGCAGGTACACATTTGAAATTAAATGGAGAGGAAGGTAGGAGATAGTTCTAATCCGGGGTTATCTAAGGTCCAAATGGAGGCGTTAACTGGACACTTTTCTAGGATGATAAAGATTGAGATGGAGTCATTACATGAGCGTTTGGATAGGATTGAAGTGAGTCCTAGTGGGGGTAAATCTAATATTAGAGACTTGGGTAGAGGCGAAGATGAGGAATATGATTTGGGGGGAGAAGAGGATAGTCAAAATGAAAATTGGGGTAGGAATGGAAGAGGTAGAGGAGTTGGTAGAGGAAGAGGAGAAGCTATGAGAGGTAGATTTAATGATGGGCATAGAGAAGATGGTAACATGGGTAGCATCAAGATGAAAATTCCTTCCTTCCATGGCAAATCTGACCCGAAGGCGTACTTAGAATGGGAAAAGAGGGTAGAATTTGTTTTTGAGTGTCACCACTACTCCGAACAAAAGAAGGTGAGGTTGGCGGTGGTGGAATTCTTAGACTATGCTCTCATTTGGTGGGATCAATTAGTGACCACTAGAAGGAGGTATAATGAGAGACCCATTGATTCTTGGGATGAGATGAAGAGGGTAATGAGAAAGAGGTTTGTGCCCAATCACTATTATAGGAATATGTTTAAGAGGCTACAAACTTTGTGGCAAGGGTCAAAGAGTGTTGAGGACTACTATAAGGAGATGGAGGTAGTCATGATTAGGGCCAATATTGAGGAGGATAGTGAGGCAACCATGGTTCGTTTTCTTTGTGGCTTGAACAGGGAGATTCAAGATCAAGTGGAGCTTAGGAACTACTTGGACCTTGACGATATGGTGCAAATGGCCATAAAAGTGGAACAACAACTCAAAAGGCGTGGAGTTGGCCGCACCAACCAAACTAGAGGTACGTCTTCTTCTTGGCGACCAAATGTGGCAAAGCGTGATGATAGCCAAGTGTGACCAAGCCTAAGATTGAGACAAAGCAAGAGGCACCTAGACACGGAGTTCAAGGTAAAACTAAAATTCCTTCTACTCATTCAAGAGATACTAAATGTTTTAGATGTCAAGGGTTGGGTCATATTGCTAGTGAGTGTCCTAATTAGAGGGTAATGTTTGTGAATGAGTATGGTGAGTATGTGTTTCAAAGCGAGGGAGATGGCGAGGCTAGTGATGATGATATGCATGCGTTGGAGGATCCCGATGAGGGATATGGAGCAGTTATAGGAGAAGCACTAGTGACTAGGCGAACATGAGTGCCCAAGTCAAGGATGAGAAGGCTAGCCAAAGGGAGAATTTGTTCCACACTAGATGTTTTGTGAATGGTAAAGTTTGCAATGTAATCATAGATGGGGGTAGTTGCACTAATGTGGCTAGTGTTGAGATGGTGGAAAAATTGGGATTGCCTACAATAAAACACTCTCAACCATATAGGCTTCAATGGTTGAATGACTGTGCGGAGGTGAAAGTAAATAGGCAAGTTCTAGTGTCCTTTTCTATTGGGAAGTATGTGGATGAGGTTTTGTGTGACGTGGTGCCCATGCATTCTTGTCATATTTTGTTGGGTAGACCATGGCAATTTGATAGGCACGTTACTCATGATGGGTTCAAAAATCGTTATTCATTTGTTTTAAAGAAAGAATCCATTGTATTGCTTCCTTTGTCCCCAAAGCAAGTGTTGGAGGACCAATTGAAAAAGAAAAAGAGAGATGAGGTCGAAAAAAGGAGTGAATTAAAAAGTGAGATGGCCTTTGAAAACAAAAATGAAGTGGCTGAAAAAAAGAGTGGTCAAAAGAGTGAGATAGCCATAAAAACAAAAAAAGAGAGGAACGAAAATGAGGGAAAAGAAAAGGAGAGGAAAGAGGCCAAAAAGAAATCATATATCGCCCAAAAAGGTGAGTTGAAACAATTTTTGCACACACATGAACCACTTGTGTTAATTCTTTACAAGGAGATCCTCCTTAACACAAGTGATATAGCCGGATTCCTTCCGAGCGTTATTGTTTCACTATTGCAGGAATTTGACGATGTATTTCCGGAAGAGCTACCTCAAGGCTTACCACCATTGAGGGGGATTGAACACCAAATTGATTTGGTGCCCGGGAGTGCCTTGCCGAACCGTCCAGCTTATAGGAGCAATCTGGAGGAGACCAAGGAACTGCAACGACAGGTAAGTGAGCTATTAGATAAAGGGTTTGTGCGTGAGTCCATGTCACCTTGTGCGGTGCCCGTTTTACTAGTCCCTAAGAAAGATGGCTCATGGCGTATGTGTGTGGATTGTAGTGCAATCAATAACATAACCATTAAGTGTAGGCATCCCATACCTAGACTAGATGATATGTTAGATGAATTGCATGGTTCTTGCATCTTTAGCAAAATTGACTTGAAGAGTGGCTATCATCAAATTAGGATGCGGGAAGGTGATGAGTGGAAAACTGCGTTTAAAACCAAATACGGGTTGTATGAGTGGATGGTTATGCCTTTTGGCTTGACTAATGCACCTAGCACCTTTATGAGGTTAATGAATCATGTTTTGCGTGCACACATAGGAAAATTTGTAGTGGTCTATTTTGATGATATCCTAGTGTATAGCAAAAACTTGGATGAGCATGTTAACCACTTGAGGCTTGTTCTAATCACATTAAGGGCTGAAAATTTGTATGCTAACTTAAAGAAGTGTGATTTTTGTACAAACAAACTTGTCTTTCTTGGTTTTGTGGTAAGCTCACAAGGGATACAAGTTGATGAAGACAAGGTAAGTGCTATTCGAGATTGGCCAACGCCTACTAGTGTTGGTCAAGTTCGAAGTTTTTATGGTCTTGCAAGCTTCTATAGGAGGTTTGTAAAGATTTTATCACATTGGCAGCACCAATGACGGCAGTGATCAAGAAGAACGTTCCATTTCATTGGGGCGAGGAGCAAGAGAAGTCCTTTAATATTATCAAGCAAAAATTAATTAATGCTCCTTTACTTGTTTTACCCGATTTTGCTAACACCTTTGGAATTGAATGTGATGCTTCAGGTGTAGGTATTGGTGGCGTGTTGTTGCAAGGAGGAAGAACGGTGGCATACTTTAGTGAGAAGCTCAATGGGGCAGCGCTGAACTATCCCACGTATGACAAGGAGTTCTATGCACTTGTGAGGACTCTTGAGACGTGGCAGCACTACTTGAGGCCTAAAGAGTTTGTGATTCATACGGATCATGAGTCTCTAAAGCACCTCAAGGGGCAACAAAAGCTGAACAAGCGGCATGCTAAGTGGGTGGCTTTCATAGAGACATTCCCCTACACGATCAAGTATAAGCAAGGTAAGGAAAACGTAGTGGCCGACGCACTATCACGGAGGTATGTGCTTTTCTCTACTTTGGAATCTAAAATCTTGGGGTTTGAGCTTGTTAAAGAATTGTATGTGCTAGATGATGATTTTAAAGAAGTGTTTGAAACTTGTATGCATGGTTCGCATGATAAATTCTACTTGCATAGGGGTTTCTTGTTTAGAGAGGATAGATTGTGCATTCCTAAGTCATCAATTCATGAACTACTTGTTAGGGAAGCACATGGGGGTGGTCTAATGGGACATTTTGGTGTGGCAAAAACTTTGAATGCTTTGCATGAACATTTTTATTGGCCACACATGAAGCGTGATGTTGAGCGTATTTGTGAAAAGTGCATAACTTGTAGACAAGCTAAGTATAGGACACTATCACATGGATTATATACACCACTTCCCGTCCCTAGTGAACCTTGGGTTGTTATCTCTATGGACTTTGTTTTGGGGTTGCCTAGGACAAAGAAGGGGAGGGACTCTATATTTGTTGTTGTGGATAGATTTTCTAAGATGGCACACTTTATAGCTTGTCACAAAACTGATGATGCATCTAACATTGTGGATTTGTTCTTTAGAGAAGTCGTTAGGTTGCATGGCATGCCTAGGACTATTGTGTCTGACCGTGATGTCAAATTCTTAAGTTACTTTTGGAAAACACTATGGGCTAAACTTGGCACTAAATTAGTGTTTTCTACGACCTGTCATCCTCAAACTGATGGTCAAACTGAGGTAGTTAATAGGACGTTAGGAACTTTATTACGTGCTATTCTTAAGAAGAACTTAAAGAATTGGGAGAATTGCTTGCCATTTGTTGAATTTGCTTATAATCGTTGTGTGCCTTCTACTACTAGCTACTCGCCATTTGAAATTGTGTATGGTTTTAATCCTTTAACTCCGTTAGATTTGATGTCGTTACCTGTGAGTGAAAGGTTAAACATGGATGGCAAAAATAAGGCTGAATTTGTTAGGGGGTTGCATGAAAAGGCCAAAGCCAATATTGAGAAGCAGAATGAGCAATATGCCAAGCAAGCTAACAAGGGAAAAAAGAAGGTGGTATTCGAGAAGGGTGATTGGGTGTGGCTACACTTGAGGAAGGAGAGGTTTACGGCGAAGCGATGCTCAAAGCTATTACCTAGGGGCAATGGACCATTCCAAGTTCTTGAGAGGATCAATGACAACGCCTACAAACTCGATCTGCCAGGTGAGTACAACGTAAGTTCTACATTTAATGTTAGTGATTTGTCGTTGTTTGATGTAGGTGATGAGCAAGATTTGAGGACAAATCCTTTTCAAGAAGGGGAGGATGATGCGAACATGGGTCGTCAAGCCCCAACGAAAGCATGGGATCCTTTGCAGTTGCCGGAAGGACCAGTCACGAGGGGTCGAATAAAGAAGTTAAAGGAGGCACTACAGGGAGTAATGAGCAAGCATGAAGGGGTCGTGATGAATAGGAGTATGTTGGAAGGCCAAAGGAATATGATTCAAGCAATAATTTCATCAACCGAGTCTTCACGGACCTTGACACGGACCTGCACACGGGGTCCGTGCTTTATACAGACTGAGATGCACATTGACAGTGTCTACACGGACCCGACGATGGACCCAGGCACGGGGTCCGTGCCCTATTACATCGGCGAAGACAGTGTCTACACGGACCCGTACACGGAGGTGAGCACCGGGTCCGTGCCCCTTGTTTCCAGCTGAAGTTTATACCCGAGTGTACACAGACCCGGACACGGAGGGCTACACGGGGTCCGTGTCCTAGAGTTTTGGGCGAGAAAAATTACCTTCTTTAGAGTTTTATTTTGATAGCAAACTAGATTTTAGTAATCTTTTTGATATGAAAACCATATTGGACGAAATTTTACACACAATACACATATTATTTCGAGTTTTATCAAACTTGTGAGATTTTTCTCTCAACTTTTCAAGGCTTTAGCTTTGTTAAATCAAATCAAACTTATCAAAGTTTATAACTTTGTGGCGTTTGTCGATCGTGCTTGTGCGGATTGTCGTAGGCGTCGTTCTTCGAAGGTTCGTATCAAATTTCGATTGTTATCCTCGTGTTTATTTGTTGCTAAACTTTTATAGTTTAGAGGTGAATAACACATCAATTACTTGATTCAAAATATTGGGAAAACACACGAGTCTTATTATCGTAATTAAATAGAGGGTGCGATTGCGTTTTAATCATGTTTGCTATGTATTCGTATCGAGATTCACATCATAGAGTTTGTTATTGAATTGAGTCTAGGTACAGCCCCAATTTATAAAGCTCCGTACAGAATGGATCCAACTGAGATGAAAGAATTGAAGAATCAATTACAGGAGATATTAGATAAAGGTTTTATCCGTCTTAGTTCGTCGCCGTGGGGAGCTCCAGTTTTGTTCGTGAAAAAGAAAGATGGATCATTGATTATCAAGAACTTAACAAGGTAACTATTAAAAATAAATATCCTTTGCCTCGAACTGATGATATTTTTTATCAATTGCAAGGAGCCACCGTGTTTTCAAAAATTGATCTTCGATCCGGATATCATCAATTGAAGGTAAAAACGAAGGAAATACCAAAGACTGCTTTCAGAACGAGGTATGGCCATTCTGAATTTTTGGTGATGTCGTTTGGATTAACTAATGCTTTTTCAGTGTTTATGGATTTGATGAATCGTGTCGTTAAGTCGTATTTGGATGCTTTTGTGATTGTGTTCATTGACGACATTTTGATATATTCTAAGACACGAGAACTTCATAGAGAGCATTTGAGGATCGTGTTACAGACATTGAGGGAGAAGCAATTATATGCGAAACAAAAGAAATGTGAGTTTTGGTTAGAGCAAGTGGCATTTTTGGGCTATATCGTGTCAAAAGAAGGAATATCAGTCGATCCATCCAAGATTGAATCTAGTAAACAATGGTCCATTCCAAAGACAGTTTCAGAGGTATGGAGTTTTCTTGGTTTAGCAGATTATTACAGACGATTCATAGCGGGTTTCTCGAAAATAGCCTTGCCATTGACGAGTTTGACATGAAAAGCTATCAAATTTGAATGGACCATAGAATGCCAACAAGCATTCCAAACATTGAAAGATAAGTTAACATCTGCCCCTGTATTAGTACTTCCTTGTGGTACTGAGGATTTTGTTGTGTATACAGATGCTTCAAAGCAAGGATTAGGTGTTGTGTTGATGCAACGTGGGAAAGTGGTTACTTATGCTTCTCGACAACTAAAAGAATACGAGAAGAATTATCCCACGCATGATTTGGAATTGGCAGCTATGATATTCTCCTTAAAGATTTGGCGGCACTATACGGTGAGAAATGTGAAATTTTTACATATCATAAAAGTTTGAGTTATTTATTTTCGCAGAAAGAATTGAATATGAGGCAATGGAGGTGGTTGGAACTGGTAAAATACTATGATTGCACCATTAGCTATCATCCTGGAAAAGCTAATGTCGTTGCGGATGCTTTAAGGCGTAAATCCAGTTATTTATTGGGTTCCATGATTCAAAAACCGTAGTTACTCGATTTGAAAAGGAACGAAATAACTTTGGTATCTCCAGGTACAGTAAATCATTTATCTGCATTAATTCTTCACTCTATTTTGAATGAACAAATTTTAAAGGAACAACAACTGGATCTTCAGTTATTAGAGTTGAAAAATAAAAGTGATTGGACAGGAGTTTCTGAGTTTGGTTTGAACCGTGATGGGTTGCTGACCTTTCGAGGTAGGATATGTGTTCCTATGGGTGATGATATTCGAAAGGATGTTCTTATTGAAGCTCATACAATGCCTTATTCAGTTCATCCTGGCAGTACCAAAATGTATCAAGATCTGTGATGCCTTTATTGGTGGCCAGGTATGAAGAAAGATATCATGTTATTTATTTCTGAATGTCTAACCTGTCAGGAGGTTAAGATTGAGCATCAAAGAATTGCTGGAACTTCGTTATCACTCCCAATACCTCAATATAAGTGGCAACACATCACTATGGACTTCATAACGGGACTTCCAAGAACACCAAAGGGTTACAACTCCATATGGGTGATTGTTGACAGGTTAACCAAGTCGACTAATTTTCTTCCGGTCAAGACAACATTTACAATGAGCCAGTATGCTGAAGTCTACGTGGCTGAGATTTTCAGACTTCATGGAATCCCTGTGTCACTTGTATTTGATCGTGACCCAAGGTTTACTTCTGAATTCTGGAAGAGTTTGCACAGAGCCTTAGGCACAAATTTCGCCTTTAGCACAACATATCATCCTCAAAGAGACGGGAAATACGGAAGGGTAATCCAAATTCTTGAAGATATGTTACAAGCTTGCACAATTGATTTTTCAGGAAGTTGGGATTCCAAGTTGCCTTTAGTGAAATTCACGTACAATAACAGCTACCAGTATTCAATTGGCATGGCACCCTATGAAGCTCTATACAGAATAAAGTTCCGATCTCCTTTGTACTGGGAAGAAGTAGGTGAAAGAAAGATGTTGGGCCCAGAATTGGTTCAACAAACAGCAGATGTGGTGGGATTAATCCAAGAATGAATGAAGACCGCTCAGTATAGACAGAAGAGTTATGCTGATGTTCATCGACGGCCTTTGACATTCGAGGTAGGTGATCATGTTTTTATTAAAGTAGCCCCTTTTAATGGAATGATGCGTTTTGCAAGAAAGATAAATTAAGTCCTTGATATATTGGGCCATTTGAAATTCTCGACAAAATTGGAGACAAAGCTTATCGTCTTGCATTGCCGCCGGACTTGGATCGAATGCACAATTTCTTTCATGTGTCCATGCTACGCAAATATCTTCCCAACCCATCTCATGTTCTTCGACATGAATCATCAGATCTTTTACCTAACCTAAGCTATGAAGAAGTACCGGTTCAAATTATGGATCGCAAGGTAAAAGTATTAAGAAAAGAAGAGATTGGTATTGTCAAAGTTCTTTGGCGAAATCATATGATTGAAGAAGATACATGGGAACCGGAGGAAGAAATGAAACATCGCTATCCGAATTTATTTGACGGTAAGCAAATTTCGGGGACGAAATTTTTATAAAGAAGGGAGATTGTAATAGCCCAAATTTTTATCATGTTAATATCTACGGTTTATTATTGTTACGATCATGTTTTTTGATTTAATGGTTGAGATTATGTGAAATGGTTATTATTTATGGTGATGTTTATTGAAATGGTGCTAGAATGGTTATGGATATGTTCATTGGAATGGTTTGATATGGTTATTATTTGGAGTTATGTTTATGGTTAGTGTTGTTTATAGAAATGAATGAGTTTTGTTGATGGTTGTGTTGGAGGAATTAAGGATGTATTGGGATGCTAATTTCATTGGTATGGAATGGTATTGGAATAGGTTGGATTTAAGGTGAGTTGGGGAGTAGTTTTGGTGCAGGGGTCAGCGCCGCAGCGCATGGGAACAGCGCTGCTAGGTGAGCAGGGCAGTGCCTAGGGGCTGCGGCACTGCCTGGCCTAAACATTAGCACCACAGCGCCAACAAGGCGGCGCCACGGTTCTAGAAGTGCGAAAGTTGCTGTTTTAAAACACGTTTTTTATGGTAAATGAAGGTTTTTAATCTCATTTCTAGACTATTCTACTCATTCCTCCTTCCTTTTCCTTGGATCGTTTCTTACCCTCTCTCTCGTAAGTTTTCTGTTCTCCATTTCTTCACTACAAGGTCAAGAATTTAGTGAATTATTTAGCTTCTTCCACTAAATCTTCAAGCTTCAAGGTAAGAACATCACGTTCTTGGAGTTGAGCAGGGTTTGGAGTTTTGAAGGGTTAAGTTGAATGGTTGATTCCTTGGATTATTGGTAATGATTTATAGTTTATTGTGATTATTGATGTAGGAATTCAATCAAGGTTACATTAGCAACCATTGTGCTTGTGGTTGTAAGTAGAAGTTTTCTTTCAAATGCTCACATGATTTTTATATGTATGAAGCCATGTTATTATTAATTAGCTCCTTCCATTGGTATATAATTGATATGTATATTGTTCAAGGATTACGATTGAATTCATTGACAAAGGACCTAATACACCATTTTGCCTACCAAGTGTTTGTATAAATGCCTCAATAAGATTTCATATGATCAAAGCCAAGGAATGATAGTAATTCATGCATGTCATTGGTCAATCACATGATTATAGAGTATTTCTCACAGCTTTGATATTTATATCAAAGAGATACTTACCACAGGTCACAGGTCACAGACTATCATTTCCTTTCCTTTAACTTATGCCATGAGATACTATCCATATTGCCTTGATTATGTACTGTTCATTGTAGATAGTATCGTTCTACTTTCATTGCCATTTCTATAGCCACGTTTTAAGCTAAAGTTATATATATGTAATTGCTATGTATAACTTTTTACTTACTGATTTTATTCTCATTCCAGTTATGTCATGTGATGCTGGTGAAAAAAAGGCTTGAAACGGGTTGTTTGAGGCAGGAGAAGTCATATAGAACCCAATGGGAAATTCTTTTTATCATGCCACTTTTATTTCGGGTAGAATGAACATGTGAAGTTTTAAATATATCATATATTTTGTCAATTGAATGATGGAAACAAACTTAGTGTTGACATTTAGCTATGTGGTGAACAATTGTAGTGCCCAAATTTAATACACGTATAACACATGCATTCATTTAATTATTAAATCATTTAAATTAATTTTAAATGAGTTTCGGCGATGCATGATTTATTTAAATGCATTATTTTAAATTAATTATGTTTATGCGATGCACGTTAAAACGTTTTTCGAGTTTCATGTTTCAGGCGATTATTCGAAGCGGGATTGAGGAAAAGACCCGGTGACGATTTTTGGCAATTTAAAATGTGGTATTTTATTTTAAGTTGAGGATGGGGAAATTTATTAAGTTATCAAGTTTTAATATTTTAAAACATTATTGTGTATTTAGATATTCAAGAGTTTGAAACTTTTAAAATTGGTGTGTAATTATTTTAATTGTAGAGTTTGATTAAATTAGTGTGTGTTAACTTTTATTAGTATTTTAAATAGTCTAGTTAGCTAGAGTTTCTCCTAATTAAAACACACACACACGTTACACACACTCACACACACTTACACGTTTTTACACACACTAAACACACACACTCACCTTACGTTTCAGATTTTTTTATTTTTAAGAGAGAAAATTCTAGGGTTTTTCTCCCCATAGCAGCCGCCCCCTCCTCTGAACTTTTCCAGCAAGCTTTGTGAATTTTCTTCAAAGAATTTTAGCGTCACAATCGTCCCGGATCAAGCCTCGCTCCATCTCCGCTTCGGTGTCGTCGTACGGTACTTTTAAATATCAAAAAGGCACGTATAATCTGTTCTTGCTGTGTCGATCAAGTCATATATTGTATTGCATTGTTTTTATGCGTAAAAGTTATGTATGATGATAGTAGTTTAAGCGGATCATGAATCGGATCAATTGCGAAGGAAAATTTTTAGATCTAAAACTCGTTTTTACTGTTCATGTCAAAACTGCGATTATTCCATTCATATTTTGGGAAAACTTTCAACGGCAAAAACGTAGAAATTTTCGATACCTTCGATTTGATATATGATTCGAAATTTTTGGACGAAAAATGAGTGAGTTATGATATTTTCCGTGCAACTGCGCAAACTGAAATTTAAGAAAATTATGTTATTGATACGTTTCTTGAAGTTTTAAGTTGCAGGCTTCGTTGGAAATCGACGGGCGATTGTTGCTGCGTACGGGTATGTTAGTAATGATGTTAAGAGTGTTTTTGAGGTTACGTTTCATGTCGATAGGCACTCGAGCTAATTGGAAGTCGTAGGAGACAGTTTGATGTCAATTGCCATATTTTGGGTCGTGGGTGTCGTAGAGCGAACACTGTTGTTTTGAAACGTTTGTACAATTTGGGTTTATGTTATGGTATGCTAGGATGAGTCTCGAGGTGTTGGTGCTTGGTCCGTATAATCGAGTCTAGAAGGATAAGCATTGGGTGTTCAGAATTTTCGTAAGTTCGCGATCACAGTGGGTACACGGACCCGTACACGGACCCTGACACGGGGTCCGTGCCTTTGTTTTCTCCTCGACGTCTTTTTCCAGTACCTACACGGACCCCTATACGGATGTAGGTACGGGGTCCGTGTCCTTCTATTTTTTTGGGAAAAATAATATAGTTTGTTTTGAGGTTGATGTCATGATTTAGGGCAAGGATTATCGAGGTCGTGTCATGGGAAATTTTAGAACGTCCTAAGTAATGATCGAACTCGAGAGTAAGTATGATTTCTACGTTAAGTTATGTGAGTTGAGCATACAAGTTTATGTTAGTATGTTGCAGCAACGGCCCCGATCGAAGCCCAACGAATCCCTCAACGCCAAGTAAGTATGTATGACGTGCAATAAAATATGTTAAGTTTTTGAGGTATGCTAAATGTCTTGTGACCAAGTTATGTTAGGATTGGAAATCGTTAAATTATGAACGGGGACCAATCCGCCCGTTAAATTATGAACGGGTTAGATCGTGGTTGTGAAGCGTTAAATTATGAACGTGGATCAACTGGCCTGTTAAATTATGAACAGGGATCTTATGTATGCGGCAGTGGATACGTCCATGTCAGCCCAGTACTTTGGTATAGTCTGATCAGGCTCTTTTACGTTATGGGTCACTTGCTTTGAAACATCCTCTACGCAAAAATGATGACGTTATTTATGTTTACGTATGCAGTATGTTTATGAAAGTTTGAGTTATGGCACGTCGAAGTATGTATGTACGTATGTTCAAGTTTTAATGCGCAAGTTCAAGTTTCAATTATGTATGTCCTATTTTAAAGTTGCATGCGATCTTATTATGTAGTACTCGTTATTCCAGTTTATACGTGTTGAGTCTTTAGACTCACTAGACTTGATCGATGCAGGTGACTATGTTGAGGAGACGGGAGGTGATGACCGAGGGGCGGGCTTGGGCTGAGTGGCAGGCTAAACCCGAGGACCGCAAGTTTATGTTTATGCAAATTTTTAAAATACTCTGATGTTTTGATTTGAACGTGAGACGTTTTGAGACAGTTTATTTTAGCAAAATTTTATTGGTAACGGATGATTGTGAGATTTATTTTTATGAATGTTGAGTGACGACCGTATGAATGTTTTATTTAAGAAAATTTTTAATTTTTCCGCAAATTTTAAGTAGTGTAAAATACGGTTCGTTACAGTTGGTATCAGAGCGGTGTTCTTGTAAAGGGTTACGCCTACTGCCAGTCGCAAGAAGCTCTCGAAGTCACACCTCAAGTCTGTAAGTTTTAAAGTTTTGAGTTACGCTATGTACTATGCATTAGATCATGATTTCAGCATGTTTATGTTTTAAAGTTCAAATTTTGTGCATCTTATGATATTGGTATTATATTCATGCATGTTGGGTTTACGTGTTGGGTAATTGTTGGAACAGTATGCCTCCTAGACGTATGGTTAACCAGGAAGATAGGACTGAGGACAGGGAGCACCGAGAGGAGGAAAGAGCCAATCCTCCACCTCCACCACCACCTCCAGATATGCAGGCGCAGATGCTTGCAGGCATGACGCAGTTCTTCGCGCAGTTTGCGAGGAACCAGACTGCTGTAGGCCCCGAGGAGAGGCCTAGACCTGAGGCGGTATATGAGAGGTTCCGGAGGATGAGTCCGAAGGAGTTTGCGGGTACCACTGACCCGATGATAGCTGAAGGGTGGATCAAGTCCATCGAAGTGATTTTCGACTTTATGGAGCTGGCGGATGCTGATAGGGTACGTTGTGACATTTTCTTATTAACTGGAGACGCCAGGCTATGGTGGGAGAGTGCGTCAGTGGCAGTCAATTTACAGGTGCTGCCTTGGAATGGTTTTAAGGAGGTGTTCTACTCCAAGTACTTCACTGAGGAAGTACGAACCCGACTCACCAACGAGTTCATGACGCTGCGGCAAGGAGATAGTAGCGTGGCAGAGTTTGTGAGAAAGTTTGAGCGGGGGTGTCACTTCGTGCCCCTCATTGCGAATGATGCCCAAGCAAAGTTGAGGCATTTTCTTAATGGTCTGCGGCCGATCCTACGCCGTGACGTCCGAGTAGCTGGTCCCACTTCTTATGCAGTCGCCGTGTCCCGAGCTTTGGCGGCAGAGCAGGACCAGCGAGATATTGAGTCTGACAGGCAGGGCAAGAGGCCCTATCAGGCTCCACCGCAGCCTCACCATCAGCAGCAGAATCAGCGACCCCACTTTAAGAAACCGTATCCGGGGCCGCCAGTGAAGAAGCGTTATCATGGACCACCAAAGTGCAAGGGTCCAGTTCAGCAGCAAGGGACGCCTCAGAAGCCCGTTGCCTTCCCCGTGTGTCCTAAATGCAATCGTCAGCACCCGGGACAGTGCTTGTATGGATCTAGCAGGTGCTTCAAGTGTGGAGCTACAGATCATATGCTGAAGGAGTGCCCGCAGTGGAAGCAGCCAACCCAGGGCAGGGTATTTGCCATGCATGCACAGGAGGCGGACCCAGACACTACTTTACTTACCGGTAAACTTTTCTACCTAAGTTCAGTACTATTTGATTTGCATGTGGAAGTTTACTTGGGATAAGTAGGATGCTAGTATTGTTTGAGTATATTTGGGTTACTATCTTGTTAGTGTCTTGGGGTATAAGTTGTGTTGTGCTAACGCTTCTCAGGGAATATTTTCATAAAGAGATTAGCTACGACTGCACTGATAGATTCAGGAGCCACACACTCCTTCATATCAGAGACGTTTGCCAATCATTTAGACCTCAAGTCCATTGGCCTAGACGTGAATTTTTCGGTAGTGGTCCCATCAGGGGAAGAGCTGTTAGCTACCAGTGTGTTCAGAGATATCGACCTAGAACTGCATGGCCACCTAGTGTATGCAGATTTAATCATATTGCCGATGCCAGAATTCGACATTATCTTGGGCATGGACTGGCTGACTAAGAATAGAGTTCTGATAGATTTTCAGAAGAGGTCAGTTTTAGTTAGACCGCCGGGCATGGAGCAATTTCTTTTTGAGCCAGCCAGATGGAGAAGCTTTCCTCGCATGATTTCATGCATGCAGGCGAGAAGTTTGATCTCCAAGGGATGTCAGGCCTTTTTGGCTAGTATTATTTCAGCGCCTGACGTGCCCACTCCATCTCTGTCAGAGGTACCTGTAGTCGAAGAATTTCCAGACGTCTTTCCTGTTGACGTCACCGGCCTTCCACCAGAGAGAGAGGTGGAATTTGCAATCGATCTCGTGCCAGGCACAGCGCCAATCTCTAAGGCGCCATACAGGTTAGCTCCAGCTGAGATGTTAGAGCTCAAGCAGCAGATTCAAGAGCTCCTCGACAAAGGCTTTATCCGCCCCAGTTTCTCACCGTGGGGCGCACCAGTGCTCTTTGTGAAGAAGAAGGATGGGAGCATGAGGTTGTGCATCGATTACCGTGAACTAAACAAGGTAACGATTAAGAACAAATACCCGTTGCCTAGAATCGAAGACTTGTTCGATCAGTTGCAGGGAGCTACCGTGTTCTCTAAGATAGATCTTCGATCAGGGTATCATCAGCTTAAAGTTAAGGATGCAGATGTTCATAAGACAGCTTTCAGGACCAGATACGGGCATTACGAGTTCTTAGTAATGCCGTTTGGATTGACCAACGCTCCAGCAATTTTCATGGATCTCATGAACCGAGTATTTCAGCCGTTCCTCGATCAATTCGTCATAGTATTCATTGACGACATTCTTATTTACTCGAAGAGCCATGAGGAGCACAACCAGCATTTGAGGACAGTTTTGCAGACCTTGCAGAGTCGCAAGTTATTTGCGAAGTTCAGTAAGTGTGAATTTTGGCTGCAGAAAGTTGCATTTTTGGGGCATATAGTATCCAGCAGTGGTATTGAGGTGGACCCATCGAAGGTGGCAGCTGTTAAAGAATGGGTTGAGCCAAAGAACGCATCTGAAATCCGCAGCTTTTTGGGTTTAGCAGGCTATTACCGTAAGTTTATTAAGGGATTTTCGTCCATAGCAGTGCCGCTCACCTCACTAACCAAGAAAAATGCAAAGTTTGGGTGGAGCAAGGAATGCCAGAAGAGCTTCGACACCTTGAAGCAAGCTCTTATTTCAGCGCCAGTGCTAGCCATGCCGACAGGGCAAGGCGAGTTTGTGCTTTATACCGATGCATCTAAGCTCGGATTAGGCGCAGTGTTGATGCAGCAAGGTCGGGTCATAGCTTATGCTTCCAGACAGTTAAAGGTGCATGAGAAGAACTACCCGACTCACGATTTGGAATTAGCCGCCGTTGTCTTTGCATTGAAAATTTGGAGACACTACCTATACGGCGAGAAATGCCAGATTTTCACCGACCACAAGAGTCTCAAATATTTCTTCACGCAGAAAGAGTTGAATATGAGACAGAGACGGTGGTTAGAACTTGTGAAAGATTACGACTGCGAGATTAGCTACCATCCGGGAAAAGCTAATGTTGTCGCAGACGCCTTGAGCAGAAAAGTGGCAGTGGTAGCTCAGTTGACAGCTCAGAGACCACTACAGTCGGAGATTCAGAAGTTTGGTCTAGAGATTTATCGTGATGGCAAGGCTCCTAGGCTGTCTAATCTGACAGTCAAATCTGATTTGCTAGACCGAATCCGAGCAGGTCAGTCTTCAGATGAGCAGTTACAGAAATGGAGACTGAAAGACGAAGCCAAGGGCAGTGTGCTGTACACAGTTTCAGACGGCATTGTGAGATACAGAGGTAGAATGTGGGTGCCTAGTGTTGGTTCGATCAGACAGGATATTTTGACAGAGGCACACGCATCTCCGTATTCCATTCACCCAGGAGGCACCAAGATGTACAAAGACCTTCAGTTATTGTATTGGTGGCCAGGGATGAAGCGAGACATCCGTAGGTTCGTATCAGAATGTCTCACTTGTCAGCAAGTAAAAGCTGAACATCAGAGACCAGCAGGGTTGGTAAAGTCACTCCACATCCCCGAGTGGAAGTGGGAGAACATTACTATGGATTTTGTTGTTGGGTTGCCGAGATCAGTCAGAGGATCAAATTCTATTTGGGTTATAGTGGACCGACTCACTAAATCAGCGCATTTCCTGCCAGTGAAGACGACTTTCTCCATGACCCAGTATGCGGATCTTTATATCCAGGAGATCGTCCGGTTGCATGGTTTCCCAGTCTCTATTGTGTCCGACAGGGACCCGAGGTTTACATCGTCCTTCTGGAAGAGCTTACATGCAGCCATGGGGACGAAGTTGCTTTTCAGTACAGCGTTTCACCCGCAGACAGATGGCCAGTCTGAGCGAGTGATTCAAGTTTTAGAGGACTTGCTAAGGGCGTGCATGATTGATTTTCAAGGAACTTGGGAGTCTAGACTACCTCTAGTGGAGTTCACATACAACAACAGCTTCCAAGCATCTATTGGTATGGCTCCCTATGAGGCGTTGTACGGGAGGAGGTGCAGATCACCAGTTCATTGGGATGAAGTTGGTGAGAGGACAGAACTTGGCCCAGAAATAGTTCAGCAGACTGCAGACGTGGTGGTCAAGATTCGGGACAGAATGAAGACCGCCCAGAGCCGTCAGAAGAGTTATGCTGATAAGAGGAGGAGAGATCTCGAATTTTCAGTGGGTGATCACGTTTTCGTCAAGATAGCACCTATGAAGGGTGTTATGAGATTTGGAAAGAGAGGCAAGTTGAGTCCGAGGTTTATTGGACCGTTTGAGATCTTGGACAGAGTTGGGACGCTAGCGTATCGTGTAGCCCTTCCGCCGAATCTGGCCGGGGTGCACAATGTGTTCCATGTCTCGATGCTAAGAAAATATTTGGCTAATCCTTCTCATGTTCTGAGTTATGAGCCACTGCAGTTGACTCCAGACCTGTCTTACGAGGAGAAACCAGTCCAAATCCTAGACAGACAGGAGCGCAGACTTCGGAACAAGACGACCAAGTTGGTCAAAGTTCAATGGCTGAATCAATCGGTGGAAGAAGCCACTTGGGAATCAGAGGCCGACATGAGACTTCGCTACCCGGAGTTATTCGGTAAGACTTAATTTCGAGGACGAAATTTTTATAAGTGGGGGAGGAACTGTAGTGCCCAAATTTAATACACGTATAACCCATGCATTCATTTAATTATTAAATCATTTAAATTAATTTTAAATGAGTTTCGGCGATGCATGATTTTTTAAATGCATTATTTTAAATTAATTATGTTTATGCGATGCACGTTAAAACGTTTTTCGAGTTTCATGTTTCAGGCGATTATTCGAAGCGGGATTGAGGAAAAGACCCGGTGACGATTTTTGGCAATTTAAAATGTGGTATTTTATTTTAATTTGAGGATGGGGAAATTTATTAAGTTATCAAGTTTTAATATTTTAAAACATTATTGTGTATTTAGATATTCAAGAGTTTGAAACTTTTAAAATTGGTGTGTAATTATTTTAATTGTAGAGTTTGATTAAATTAGTGTGTGTTAACTTTTATTAGTATTTTAAATAGTCTAGTTAGCTAGAGTTTCTCCTAATTAAAACACACACACACGTTACACACACTCACACACACTTACACGTTTTTACACACACTAAACACACACACTCACCTTACGTTTCAGATTTTTTTATTTTTAAGAGAGAAAATTCTAGGGTTTTTCTCCCCATAGCAGCCGCCCCCTCCTCTGAACTTTTCCAGCAAGCTTTGTGAATTTTCTTCAAAGAATTTTTAGCGTCACAATCGTCCCGGATCAAGCCTCGCTCCATCTCCGCTTCGGTGTCGTCGTACGGTACTTTTAAATATCAAAAAGGCACGTATAATCTGTTCTTGCTGTGTCGATCAAGTCATATATTGTATTGCATTGTTTTTATGCGTAAAAGTTATGTATGATGATAGTAGTTTAAGCGGATCATGAATCGGATCAATTGCGAAGGAAAATTTTTAGATCTAAAACTCGTTTTTACTGTTCATGTCAAAACTGCGATTATTCCGTTCATATTTTGGGAAAACTTTCAACGGAAAAAACGTAGAAATTTTCGATACCTTCGATTTGATATATGATTCGAAATTTTTGGACGAAAAATGAGTGAGTTATGATATTTTCCGTGCAACTGCGCAAACTGAAATTTAAGAAAATTATGTTATTGATACGTTTCTTGAAGTTTTAAGTTGCAGGCTTCGTTGGAAATCGACGGGCGATTGTTGCTGCGTACGGGTATGTTAGTAATGATGTTAAGAGTGTTTTTGAGGTTACGTTTCATGTCGATAGGCACTCGAGCTAATTGGAAGTCGTAGGAGACAGTTTGATGTCAATTGCCATATTTTGGGTCGTGGGTGTCGTAGAGCGAACACTGTTGTTTTGAAACGTTTGTACAATTTGGGTTTATGTTATGGTATGCTAGGATGAGTCTCGAGGTGTTGGTGCTTGGTCCGTATAATCGAGTCTAGAAGGATAAGCATTGGGTGTTCAGAATTTTCGTAAGTTCGCGATCACAGTGGGTACACGGACCCGTACACGGACCCTGACACGGGGTCCGTGCCTTTGTTTTCTCCTCGACGTCTTTTTCCAGTATCTACACGGACCCCTACACGGATGAGGGCACGGGGTCCGTGCCTTTGGGTTTCACTTATTGTCTTTTTCCAGTGCCTATACGGACCCTCACCCGGACCCTGACACGGGGTCCGTGCCTTTGCTTCCTTTCGGTGTCTACTTCCAGTACCTACACGGACCCCTACACGGATGTAGGTACGGGGTCCGTGTCCTTCTATTTTTTTGGGAAAAATAATATAGTTTGTTTTGAGGTTGATGTCATGATTTAGGGCAAGGATTATCGAGGTCGTGTCATGGGAAATTTTAGAACGTCCTAAGTAATAATCGAACTCGAGAGTAAGTATGATTTCTACGTTAAGTTATGTGAGTTGAGCATACAAGTTTATGTTAGTATGTTGCAGCAACGGCCCCGATCGAAGCCCAACGAATCCCTCAACGCCAAGTAAGTATGTATGACGTGCAATAAAATATGTTAAGTTTTTGAGGTATGCTAAATGTCTTGTGACCAAGTTATGTTAGGATTGGAAATCGTTAAATTATGAACGGGGACCAATCCGCCCGTTAAATTATGAACGGGTTAGATCGTGGTTGTGAAGTGTTAAATTATGAACGTGGATCAACTGGCCTGTTAAATTATGAACAGGGATCTTATGTATGCGGCAGTGGATACGTCCATGTCAGCCCAGTACTGTGGTATAGTCTGATCAGGCTCTTTTACGTTATGGGTCACTTGCTTTGAAACATCCTCTACGCAAAAATGATGACGTTATTTATGTTTACGTATGTAGTATGTTTATGAAAGTTTGAGTTATGGCACGTCGAAGTATGTATGTACGTATGTTCAAGTTTTAATGCGCAAGTTCAAGTTTCAATTATGTATGTCCTATTTTAAAGTTGCATGCGATCTTATTATGTAGTACTCGTTATTCTTGTTTATACGTGTTGAGTCTTTAGACTCACTAGACTTGATCGATGCAGGTGACTATGTTGAGGAGACGGGAGGTGATGACCAAGGGGCAGGCTTGGGCTGAGTGGCAGGCTAAACCCGAGGACCGCAAGTTTATGTTTATGCAAATTTTTAAAATACTCTGATGTTTTGATTTGAACGTGAGACGTTTTGAGACAGTTTATTTTAGCAAAATTTTATTGGTAACGGATGATTGTGAGATTTATTTTATGAATGTTGAGTGACGACCGTATGAATGTTTTATTTAAGAAAATTTTTAATTTTTCCGCAAATTTTAAGTAGTGTAAAATACGGTTCGTTACAACAATACTTTGTGAATGATAATGTATATTAGTGTTGACAATGCTTATGACGTAATGATATATTGTCCTTTCTTAAATGGTAATGTTGCTAGTTCTAAGAAATGGTTATGATGTAAATGGTATATGATACTTTCCCTTTTAAATGCTAAGGCTTCCGCAGATATTATTTACTTAATTTAAATGTCATGAGAGTGGGGTGTTTCAATTTTGATAACTGATGAAAATGATGTTGTTTTTGAGGGATGAGAGTGTTAGAGTAGGTGTCCGTCAAGCCAAGTTGTTGGCTGAGGGTTCATGTTGAAACTCTACGTACAAACAATCTTTACTTTAATAATATTTGAAATTATTGCTTTGGCTCATCTTTTTCTGTATACTCATGCTAGTAACATAGATAAAATCTTTGAATATACAAATAGTAGAAAGAATATGAGATGCTCATATGATGAGTGTCATGAAACTCATATTTAGAATACTGTATATTCTAAACAGTTCATAGTCGATTCAGCCGCCGCTAAGAAGAATATAGGCCGCTCGAGTTTGAGACTAGTATCTGCGATGTGAGTACCATGTTTCATTGGTAGGGGACATTGTGATGTCCGAGCATGCAGATAGGTGCTCCTTGTACAGTGAAGTGAACAACCCTCCATAAAGGACTTTCCAAGTGATTCTCACTTATCGAGTGGAAACGTCCTAATTTATAATTGTCACCATTAGTCCTTATGACCAGGGACAACATTGAGGCTCTATATGCTAGCATTGCACTTTGACTTGTTTACCGACTCTCATGGGGTCATCAGATGGCAAGGTTGGGTGTTCTTTCGAAACATATAGGAGTCGATGCATTGTAGTCGAGGATTCACTGCTTACCTTTGGGTATGGATATCGTATGTGTACGTAATTTGAAATCTCTGATCAGAGTGTTGGTGGTAATTATGAAAGGGGTTTAGATTACACCATCGATGCAACTACGAAGTGACACATTGTATCGATTCTTTGACAGGTCTCGATATACCAATAGTTGTCGAATCAGTCGGGATACATGAGATGAAGGGACCGTACTGTACACTAACCATAATTGAATGTTTCTTACAGGCACTATCATTTGATACCTAGGGAATCATGTAAGCGATAATGCTAGCCGTTTAACATGATTTGTTGGGTATTATCAGACTTGAGTTCTGACGTTCTTATTATCATAGAGTTGATAATTAAGAATAGAGCAATTAGAGTATGCTCATATAAGGACATGTTTAGTCCCGAATCACATCAAGATGTGAACCCACGGCTAGTTGTATCAATGAACCATGAGGGCCACACAAGTGCTAACTTTCTAGATCCCGTTGAGACGTAAAATAGTTCAATATGCTGAACGACTTATAAATGAGTTTATAAGCGCAAAGAAAAATAGAAGTATGACTTCTATAAGAGAATTATGGGGAATATAACTTTTAATTTATGGAAGTGTTCCTAAATTAAAAGATAGCTCAAATAAATAATGTATTTGAAAATTGTGATTTTCATAAACATTATTATGGACTAAATTTAATTAATTCGAGTGTTGAATTAATTAAACACTAGTGGACCTAGTAGAGCCCAAATAATTAAATTAATTCAAGTGTTGAATTAATTAAATGATATTGGGCCTTGTAGAGCCCAATAGGAAATAATTATTCAACTAGTGGGCTTCAGAAAATTCAAGTAAGGTTTAATTGGTCTCAAATTTGTTTGAGACATTTAAATTAAGGTCCATGGGCTTTGTAATTGTTACAAGCCCAAATTGAATTGCATGCAATGGAGATGAAGGGTTGGAGGCTACTTTTTCAATATCCAAGGCGTGGCATGCTCATGCGATTTTAACTTTTTACATAACCAAGACAACTCATCATTCCCTTCTCCAAGACATGCAAGGGCCGAAACTTGCTTCCTATATTTTCCTTCATTTTTGCTTCTTCAATGGTTGAAGATTGCATACTCTTCTCAAAGAAAAATCCTCTACTTTTTCTAGTGCAAAATTAGAGGGGATCTTCCTTGTTGGTGGTGGGATAAATTTTTGATCATGGAGTGCTCATTGGAAGCTTGTAGATTGTTTAGCCATTGAAGAGCTAAGTTGTTTAACAACTTAGTTAGAGTCATCATCAATCTTTTTTGATTGATAGGTAAAAATTTCTAAAACACCCTATGTATGACATTTTGTGTTTTATGTTATTTGCTACATATCATAGTGAGGTGCTCGATTTTTGCTAGTAAAATTTGATTTTTGAAACTTCCGTTGCGCATCCGGGCACCTCAACCGATCAGCTTTCAGGGAGTTGGTTGTGACTGCCGATATATGTATACAATGATATGGTTGGATATATCGTGAGGGAAAAGGCCCTAGAGAGAGCCCATTTGAGGGAGAAGACCCCAGAGGGAGTCCAACGATCGTATTTCTATTTACATGATATGATGATATGATAGGCCAAAGCTCAGTTGACGGGTGAGAGTGTCGTTGATATCCCTGCCGCCCGGTACCGTGGTTATACGTAGATGGATCCATCGAATAGAGCTGCTATGAAAGTCACAACTAATTAACTGAATTCAATTAAGTAAATGTATAAGGATATGATGATACAATGAGCTGTTTTGATAGGTTATGATTTCATATGGCACGTTTACATTTACTCTTTTTAAGTTCATGAAAGATATGTTGATTAGAGTATATTTTTCACTGTTGTGTTCTATGTATATATACTTGTTATTCCGATACAGGTGTACTGAGTCTTTAGACTCACTAGGTATAAATGATTCATATGAGCATATCGATGAGGGGACTGGAGGTGCCGAATTTTGAGTAGGCAGGACTGGATGTGCGCGCACGACCCGAGGACCACATTTCTTCCGCACATTATGCTTTTATGATATTATTGAGGACATGAACGTTTTATACATTGGTTTTGACATGTTGATGATTACTATGATTTTAGTCGATTATGTTCACGCCTAATCTATTGAATGAGTTTTGCCATTTTAAACTGCATTATTTAAAATTTTCAAATATTTACGATTATTTTTACACAATATATTTTTCAGTAGGGTTGCATGCATGTAAAATATTGGATGTTTGTTTTTTAGAATGTGAACTTTAAAAAAAATATTTAGCAACATTTAAAATTAGTAGACGTTTCAATTTAATAAGAAATATCAAGTGAGTATGCACACATGGAGATTATTGAAATATTTTAAGCCTAATGAATAGAAAATAAGCGAAGGTAAACACAACAAAAAAACTCTTTACCAAATAAAATGAATACAAACTCGTGCCTAAAAGTTCGCTAGGAATTTCCCAGGAAGCAGGAGAGACGTTGAGGAGCCTAAAAGTGGCGCCCCAGCACCCCTTGTGCAGCCTAGGTGCTCCATGTGCGCAGGAAAGACGCCGAGGCTCCCTTTTAGGTGCCTCCATGCAAATCACAATACCCCTTCCATCGCGACTATATATCATGATCCAACTGCTCGTAATAGCCTATATATCACGCATCCAACAACGCCCTATCATATGCCACATCATGCGATCCTTGCCACGCATGCGCTGATTGGACTCGCAACGACATCACACGTCTTTTTTATTCAACATTCAATAATTCACGTACAAAATTAGTTTCTACTCTTTAAAATAATACGTATCTTACATGTTTGCTGTATCACCTTTTTGTTTTATGTAGTAAAAATAAATTATTGAATGAATTCGTGGCCATAAATTAGTGCCTTCCACTTCACGATGATCGTTCATCTCCCACCCACCATGATCATTGTTTAATATATATGCGTGTATTAATTATTAACACATATAGAAATAAAATGAGTGGATCTCATGTGAGACCGTCTCACGGATCTTAATCTGTGAGACAGGTCAACCCTACTCATATTCACACTAAAAAGTAATACTCTTAGCATAAAAAATAATATTTGTTCATGGATAACCCAAATAAGAGATCCGTCTCACAAATACGACCTGTGAGACCGTCTGACACAAGTTTTTGCCAAATAAAAATGAGTACTTGTAGATAAATCATAATACAATTCAAAATATGAAATTCCAAAAAATAACATCCATTATATAATAAAAAGAGTATCTAAAACAAGAGATAAACATTAAATCTTTTTTTTAATAAAAGAAATACCTAGCGAGTGTTAGATTTATCTTTACCTGTTTAATATTCATCTCAAATAAATAACGCCGGCGGATTATTTAAAGAAAAGATATATTATGTCCTTTTCATATGTTATTATTTATTGAACCCATTCAATTTTCAATGTAATTAATAGCGAAAGATACAAAACCTAATGTTCTCAAGTCATAGCAATTTGTATCACATAGTGCAGTGCTCCACTTATTATAATCTATTTATCATATTGCATGGTTAGTGTCATCACATTCAGGATTTGATTAAATGTCTATTGGAAGAATAAAAAATTCTGTGATATAAACATTATAGTATCAAATTTCATTAATTAATGTCTTCAAAGATGTTCGAGTCGGTGAAGTAGGTGAATATTTGTCCAATGATTTTCCCTACCAATACCTTCTCGAACGATCTTATCACGTAAGATTTATCTAGTATGGTTTAACAGGATAACGTTATTTGCAGGTAATTGTGTTAGTTTAGGGGTTTACTCAGTATGCACCGAATAATAACGGCGGTAGGTTTTCTCACGTCAAAAGAGAGTTATTTAGATTATATAGTTATTAAACTTGCTTAATACATACACACACACACACATATATATATATATATATATATATATATATATATATATATAGGTTACTTTTGGCATGGTACACATACAGAATTTTTCTAGAAGAAGTTTCAACGATTGATATTGACATGGATGGTTGACATCTTTGGGAATATGAAGATTCCATTTTATGAATTAAAAAAAGTAAGAAAAAATATATAAATTCTATTTATGTATCGCCCAAAGATCAGATCTACATACATTTCATGGGCCAAATGATCCCTTAGACTTCAATCTATACGGTACTATATCATAAATCAGCTAAAACGTATCAAAAATTCTCTCTCACTCAGCATAAATATCGAATATATTATAACGTAAAAATAGAGTAAAGCAGAGCATATGGTATGGAGTTAATTAATTCAGGCACATGAATACTTTTAGAATGCATGTATATATGAATTTCAAATCTTAAATTCATGACTTACTTATTTGCGCATTAGTTACACAGAATATAATAAATTTCAAATGTCATTATTATCTGGTGAATTTGAAATCAAATATCATATTTAACATGAAACACTATATAAACAAACATGCATGATGTGAATTTGAAGTTAATGATTTTGCTTATCTAAAACAACAAAAATACATTTGAATATATGATACGTGTGTTGAATGGATAAATCATGGTAACTGATTCAACCATGATATATAAATAAATTATCATGATTCATTATCGAGTACACATATATCACGTGATGAGTGGATCGGCACGATATCCTTGTAGATAACATATCCACCCAACCGTAAATGAATGTATGGAATATGCTAAATCATAAATGGTCAGTTGTTAAAGTTGCCCCATCATATCACCCACTTATCTAAAGCACAAAGCCACTTTGTAACGGGCTGGCAGCGTTGAGACATGATCGATGCCTTATCATCTCCTATTTTTATACCCCTTTTGTTTTTAGCAGTTATTTAAGTACATTCCATTTGTGTGAAACGGTCTTTTGGGTCGTATCTGTGAGACGTATTTCTTATTTGGATCACCCATGAAAAAGTATTACTTTTTATGCTAAGAGTATTATTTTTTATTGTGAATAGCGGTAGGGTTGACCTGTCTCACAGATTATGATCCGTGAGACGGTCTCACACGAAACCCACTCTTTAATATATACATTTATTTATAAGAATCGAGTTCGTAAAAAATAAAATTGAGTAAAAATACCAACACTAATTTTTTTAATGCCGTGACTTGATTTTCGGTATCATGTTACAAAATAACTCATGAGTGGCTTGTGAGCGGGACTTAATTATGAAAATTTGCGGAGTGAGGTTATATTAAACTCGTGATTTTTCGTATTAAAGATATCCAAGTTGAGGAAGCCACGGGTTTTATTAGAAATTATTGGTACTAGTGTATTAATAGATTTTAAAATATTCCCATTTTGTATTTTTTTATATTTTCATTATTGTGATTTTGATCATTTATATTAAATATCAATCTTAATATATAATATTTGTTCTTTTATTTTTGGGATAATTCAGTATTACATTACTATTGTTTTCACTCATTCACCTTTTTGTCCCTCATGTTTTCAATGTGCGGATTTTATCTCTCATAAATTTTAATTTTGCACAATCATGTCCTTAAGACCAAATATTTTCAATAAATTCCTAATATTGTATTTGATAAATGTTTATAAAATAGGCAAAAACTTATGTGAGATGCTCTCACGGTTTGTATTTTGGAGACGGATCTTTTATTTGGGTCATCCATTAGTTATTTTTTATGCTAAGAATATTAGTTTTTATTGTGAATTTCTGCAGGATTGAGACCGGCTCACAGATAAAAATTCATGAGACCGTCTCACAAGAGATCTACTCTATAAAATATTATGAAAATTGTATCAGAACCTAGATTGAATAGTTCGGACATACTTTATTATTATCACTTTGTAACTTAAATGTTTGAGAAGGAGATATTTCTAAAAAATTAGATCGGAACATATGTTCTAAATTTATTTTTTTTAGGTCTTATTCCAATATTTTTGAATATTCAAGACAAGATAATATTTGGCATATTCAAAACAAGAAAATATAATCAATGCTAAATATCATGAGCAAGTAAGAACGAATCAGATTACTAAGATAAAAGTTTGCTTCAAAATACTAGATTCTTAAAAATTGTCCCGGATTCCTCTTTGGGAAATCTCAGATAACTCCAAAAGACAGTACAAAGTTATGGTAGCCAATTATGCTATATACCATGAAAAATTGAAGAGTCCCTCGAAAAACAAGAAGAAATTATTGGAACATTAGATGATATTTAAACAAGAATCCAAACCTTATATCAACAATTCAGTTATAGAAATAAGATTTCGGGAGGAAGGTTATCACTGCCCATTAGCACCAAACCCGTATTACATCAAAAAGAGAAGACCAAAGTAATACCAAAACCTTTAATGATTAATCTTATCAAAATTGTCTCAGGAAAATTACTCTAGTGACAATTATAGATAGGATTAGTCTCAATTAGCTTTAAGACCTTGCAAATTCTTTTGCAAACCTTAAGGTCACATGTCTGATAATGAATACAGCTAGGGGTGAACAATCTCTGGTTAATAGGATAACTTCTCAAGAACCATCAAGAGCAAGTGTGAGATCCTATGATACAAATATAAGAAGACCTCAAACAGATTCCAAGTTGGTGGGGAATCATAGTAGTAGGAACACAATCAGGAATGAATCAAATTTTCTTGCATCAAACACCCTATGGGAAGATTGTTTCAGAATCAATACATCTTTAAGGGGTTATGCTTTACCTTGATGTGCTTGACTTTTAAAGAAAAAAATCTCATAGATAATTGGACTTCGACTATGAGAATCATAGCAGAAACATTTGAACTTAATATAGAAAGATTCATTAAACTTTTAGAAATGAGTATTATGATATTAACTAAAATCGCCCAGGACATGACTTCGGCAGAAAAAATTTAGTCCTAGATGGAAAATCACTTAGCAAGATATCCGAAAAAATGGTTATCCTTTTAAAGCACAAATTACATATATGGATATATTATTTCAATAGTCAAGATACTGAGAAGAAAAAGAAAAATACTCAGGCTCTATATAATCTTGAATTACATGATATATGTTTGCTAGATGAATATATTATCTTATTTACTAAATATATATGGAATTCAAGAATGAAGAAAGCAAAACAATGCAAGTTTTCTTCGCCAAAATGCCAAGTCTATGGTGAGGAATGCTAATAAGAGAATACATATATTTCAATCTAGATACTCTGGCTAGGAGAGCCTCTTTTCTTAAAAGAAAATTGGCATAATGATGTCATTTGATAGCATTGCAAAAGAACTACAAAAGTTTAAGGGGTATAATTGTACTCCTTTATGTTGTAGAGAAAGTGATCTTCTAATAATTATTGAAAATGAACTACAAAGGAATGAAGTGAAGAGTTATATCTCATCTATATATCAATAGCGGAAAAAAGTGGAAGGATTTCATGGAAACCAAGAATAATATGGTCTGAAAACAAGCCAGATCTTACAAATTTCGACAAAGAAGTAAGCTATCAAAAAGTAGGATGGTGTATCAGGCATCAAACTCATATCAAAGCTCGGGACGAACACCAACAAGAACAACTTTCAGAATAGCTCACACCATAACTAACGAAAGTTTTAAATATTGTAGTTTTTGTACATATAGAGCAAGATGTCATATTTCGACCATCTGTCAACAAATTGATAAGAGAATAAAACATTTTGAACCGATTCTAGACATTGAAGAAACTGTTTATTACCAAGAAGGATCTAATGGAGAGACATAATTAGAGTTCAACTAAATACGAAGTGTTTCAACATGAAACACATGAAGATTTGTCTAGTTTCTTCCTCCAAACAATCATATCTCAAAACATAATTCAAAAGATTATGATAGAAAACCCTAGCCTATACAGCTATTAATGATTCTCTACAACACAAGTAAAAAGGTTCTTATGAAATTTTGGTTGGAACAAAAAACATAATCTAATATACAAAGTTTCCAGAAGGGAAATACAATCCTAATAAAATTTATGGGAAATTGATAGAGATTCAATTAATTAATTTTGAAGAAATAAAATAGGAACTACAAATATCAAGCGAGAAGTAGCGCATGCCATAACATGGAATTATATTGGAGCAATCTAAATCATTATAAAAACTATTTTTAAATAAAGATTAGCTTCACTTATTGATATTGCTATATGCGATAAACGAATTATTAATATTCAAGACTCGATATTGTCAACTATCTTAAGGAATCTTTGTGAAGGAAAAATGATATGTGTCGTTTTTATGTGTTTTATTGCATTAGTCTGTGTGTGACATACGTTTATTTCAATCACATTCTGTGCATTTTAGAGTAAACATTTGCATTTTATCATATCTCATTCGGGCAGGATGAATTTGCAGAAAAAGTGGCCGGAAAACAAAAAATGGAGCAAAGTATACAAAAGAGAGGGCAACGGACAGAATGAGCGGCGCCCGAGCGGTAATTCTCTACCGCTCGGGCGCGAAAGGTGATCAAGTCCACAAACTCGACAGAAAGGTCGGCGCTCGAGCGGTAGTTCTCTACCGCCCTAGCGCGAGAGATGCTGTACCAAGGCCAAGCTACAGAAGAGTCGGCGCTCGAGCGGTAGTTTTCTACCGCCCAAGCGCGAATGCCGCACACCCAAGCAAGTTTACAGAAGGTGTGGCGCTCGAGCGGTACTTTTCTACCGCCCGAGCGCCATCTATTTTTGGCAAGATTTTGCATTCGATTCTTTTCCTTGTTTGGGAGGATGACTGATATGGGTGGACGTTTTTTGGACGTAAAGGGAATTCAGAATTGATTCTTCAGCCAGCACAAGCTTTTGGGAGAGCACTTTGCGCTTGGATTGAAGATTCGTGATTTTTCGGCCATTGTTCTTCGCAGATTTCGTCTCGCCTAGTATTTCTAATCTAGTTTCTTTCATTTTAAACATTGTTGCATTTATTTTTACTATGAATTCTAGTAGCTAACTTTATTATTTGTTGGGATTAAAGGGGATCCTACCCCGAATGTTGATTTGAATTAATTTATATTTCGATTGTGCGTTATTCTTGATTTTACTATTGTTTTATCGTGTCATTAAAGCGTAGCTAACTTTAAACGAAGTTTTCATATCACGAGTGAGTTCGAGAGAATAACGAGTGATAGGATCGAGTAGTATAATCCGCGGATCTACAATTTACATAGATATATGAAATTGGATACGTGCCGGTAGTCATAGTCCTAAGGGTCGAAAACTAAGGGATTTCAGAGATCGAAATGCTATTTGCTCTTGATAAATAATTAGAGATATTTAATTACTTCATTGAGTAAAATTAGTTTGGCATAGCTCGAGAGAGTGTGTTCAATAGATTAGGAAATCCTGTCGGAAGCGTAGATCACGATCGAACGAATTAATAAATAAACGAGGGGTAGGTGAACCGAGATTCCCAACAAATCCATTTTTCATTGAATTTTAACTCACATTTTAGATTAAATTCTCATCCATTACTTGTTGAATCATTTTACTCGCATATTTATTTGAGTATAGTTGGAATAATCACACAACTCAATTTTCGTTGCTAAATGTTAAATAACTGAAAATAATAATTGTTAAACACAGTCTTCAGTGGAACGATACTCGTACTCTTGTACACTATATTATTACTTGACATCGTGCACTTGCGATTAATTTTGAGCATACAACATCATATTTTTATTGAGGATATCACAGTGCAAGTTTTGCTCGATCAAGTTTTTGGCGCCGTTGCCGGGGACTGTTAATCTACAATTTTAATTTTAGTTATGTCCTTTAGCATTATTTTATTTTTCTTGAGATAACACTTCATATTTTATTACAGATATTTCTTCCAGTGCATGCCAAAGTCACTTGATGTGGAGCTTGAGTTCGATCCTGAAATTTAAAGAACTTTCCAAAGGCGAAGACAACAACAAAGACTTAAAGAACTGATGGAAAGACACGAGCAAGAACGTGGAGAGGAACAGCGTGACAATAGACAAGTTGAGATACCGCGTCGCATGCCAATGCTGGAGTATGCCCAGCCTTCTTTGGAGGGTGCACACCCTAGCATTGTGAGGCCTATCGTGCGGGCGAATCACTTCGAAATCAAGCCAGCCATAATCCCGATGATTTAGAACACGGTCCAATTTGGAGGAACTGCAATGGATGACCCAAACACGCACATCGCGGATTTTCTTGAAATTTGCGATACTTTTAAATTCAATGGAGTTTCTGATGATGCTGTTAGGTTGCGTTTATTTCCTTTCTCCTTACGTGATAAAGCTAAAGCATGGTTAAATTGTTTGCCTGTAGGTTCGATCGCTACGTGGGACGACATGGCGAAAGCTTTTCTCATCAAATACTTCCCTCCCTCCAAGACCATGAAGATGCGGGCAGACGTTACAACATTTGCTCAATTCGATCAGGAATCTCTATATGAGGCATGGGAACGCTTCAAGGACCTACTACGAAGATGCCCACATCATGAGTTGCCACTTGGGTTAGTCGTTCAAACATTTTATTACGGTTTGCTTACTCCTAACCGTACTATGATAGATGCTGCTGCTTGTGGGAACCTTTTGAGGAAGACTGCGGAAGAAGGATATGAGTTATTGGAGGAGATGGCTGCTAGCAGTTATCATCCTCAGTCTGACAGGAACAACCAGCGGAGAAGTGCAGGAGTGCACATGGTAACTGATATTTCTGCTATTACTGCACAACTTGATGTTTTAAACAGGAAAATAGACGGCTTGAATGTGGGTGGCACGGCGATGCGTCTTCAAGAGATATTCTGTGAAAAGTGTATAGGGGAACACTATGCGAAGGATTGTCAAGACGATAATCCATTCTATGTGCAAAATGAGGCACCAGTGAATCAAGTGGGAGTCCAAAACCGCCAAAGGCATGACCCTTATTTGAACACATACAATCCTGGGTGGAGGCAACATCCTAACTTCTCATGGGGCGGTCAGAACAGTCAGAATCGACCGCAAGGAGGACAACAATATGGCAAACAACCGATGTACAGATCTGATCCTCCTAGAGAAGAAAAGTCCAACTTGGAGCAAATGATGTCTAAGTTTATTTCATCCACTGAAACTAGACTTCAAAATCAGGATGCGTCGATAAAGGGACTTGAAAATCAGATTGGTCAGTTAGCGAAGATGATAGCAAGTAGAGAGTAAGGCACCTTGCCAAGTAACACAGAGACTAATCCAAAAGAGCAAGTGAAGGCTATTGAGTTGAAAAGCGGGAAAGTTTTGGAGTCAAGGGAAAAAGAGAAAACTCAAACAGTGGATGAGCAAACTGCGACGTCTAAAGGTAAGTCTTCTAACTCCACACTAGCACCCACTGCACAACCTAAAATTGTTATACCTCCTCCTTTCCCTGCAGCACTTAAAAAAGCAAAACTAGATGCACAATTCGCTAAGTTTCTTGAGGTGTTTAAAAAGTTGCATATCAATATTCCCTTTGCCGATACTCTAATGCAAATGCCTAGTTATGCTAAATTTTTGAAGGACATTTTAGCTAATAAGAGGAAGTTGGAGGATCATATGACAGTCAACTTAACCGAAAATTGCTCCGCTTTGGTGCAAAACAAAATCCCACCGAAGCTGAAAGACCCAGGGAGTTTCTCTATTCCTTGCATGATTGGTGATGTTGTTTTTCATAAAGCATTATGTGATCTTGGTGCAAGTATTAATCTGATGCCATTGTCTGTGTTTAGGAAACTTGGGTTGGGAGAGCCTAAGCCGACGAGGATGTCCTTACAACTGGCCGACAGATCTTTCAAGTACCCCCACGGAGTGATTGAGGATGTACTAGTGAAAGTGGACAAATTCATTTTTCCTGCAGATTTCGTGGTGCTCGACATGGAGGAGGATACCGAGATGCCTCTCATTTTGGGGAGACCATTCCTTGCGACTGGCAAGGCACTGATTGATGTTCAAGAAGGGAAGTTGAGATTGCGAGTGGGCGAGGAGGAGATTAATTTTGATGTCTTTAATGCACTTAAGCACACACTGCATTCTGATAGCTGTTTTAGAATTGATGCTTTTGACTCTCTTGTTTCTCACTATGTGCAGGATGCTTTTAGGGACCTTTTGGAGGCCACTATCACTACTGAGTTGGGAGAAGAGGAATTGGACGATGAAAAAACTGAAATTGTGACACATCTCAATGCCAACCATCCATGGAGAAAGCCAATGAAGATGCGACTGGAGGACCTAGGAGAACGCAGAGATTTGATCCCTCCAAAGTCGAGCATCGAGGAGCCACCGACGCTTGAGCTCAAACCCTTACCTCCGCACTTAAAGTACGTATTCCTAGGTGAGAATAACACATTGTCTGTCATTATTTCTGCTGCTTTGACAGATGTTAGGGAGGACAAATTGTTGCAAGTTCTCAAAGAGCACGAAAGGGCATTCGCTTGGAAGGTGGCAGACATCAAAGGAATCAGTCCATCGATATGCATGCATAAAATCTTGATGGAAGAGAAGTACTCACCTCTCGTGCAACCTCAAAGACGACTAAATCCAAAGATGCAAGAGGTAGTAAAAGCTGAAACCATTAAGCTTATCGATTCAGGTATTATCTATCCTATTTCCGATAGTGCTTGGGTAAGTCCGGTTCAATGTGTGCCTAAGAAAGGTGGGATTACGGTAATCACCAATGAAAAGAATGAACTTATTCCCACGCGAACTGTTACGGGATGGAGAGTGTGTATTGACTATAGGAAGTTGAATGATGCCACCCGTAAGGATCATTTTCCCCTTCCCTTTATTGATCAAATTTTGGAGAGATTAACGGGGCATGAATTTTATTGTTTTCTAGATGGGTATTCGGGGTATAATCAAATCACAATTGCACTTGAGGACCAAGAGAAAACCACTTTCACTTGTCCTTATGGCACATTTGCTTTTCGCCGAATGCCTTTTGGTCTTTGTAATGCACCTACTACATTTCAGCGCTGTATGACTGCTATATTCCATGATATGATTGAAATCTTTCTTGAAATATTTATGGATGATTTTTCTATCTTTGGTGCAACGTTTGATGAGTGCTTGCAGAATTTGAGATCCGTGTTGAGAAGATGCGATGAGACGAACTTGGTGCTCAATTGGGAAAAGTGTCATTTCATGGTACAAGAGGGAATTGTTTTAGGGCACAAGGTTTCGGAGCAAGGAATTGAGGTGGACAAAGCAAAAATTGAAGTCATAAAGAACCTACCACCACCAGCCTCAGTAAAGGGAGTTAGAAGTTTTTTAGGCCACGCCGGTTTCTATCGGCGGTTTATCAAAGATTTTTCTAAAGTTGCCAAACCTCTATCTTCTCTACTTATGAAAGATATGCCCTTTGATTTAATTCTAACTGTTTGCAGGCATACGAGGATTTAAAGGAGCGCTTGGTGACGGCTCCTGTCTTGGTGGCACCGGATTGGGACCTGCCCTTCGAGATCATGTGCGATGCCAGTGATGCTGCGGTTGGTGTTGTCCTCGGCCAAAGACGGAACAAGGTATTCCACACTATATACTATGCAAGTAAGACTCTAGATGAAGCGCAATTAAATTATGCCACCACTGAAAAAGAGTTACTTGCAGTAGTGTTTGCACTTGATAAATTTCATGCATATCTTGTTTTGTCAAAGGTCATTATTTACACAGACCACTCTGCACTGAAATATTTGCTTGCTAAGAAAGATGCAAAGCCACGCTTACTTCGGTGGATCTTACTGTTACAAGAGTTTGATTTGGAAATAAAAGATAAGAAAGGTGTTGAGAATGTGATGGCGGATCATTTATCTAGACTAGAGCTTGTTAGTAATGAATGTGTAGATCAAGCTATTAATGATTGGTTTCCTGACGAGCAACTGTTTGAGATGAAACATTGTCCATAGTATGCAAATTTCGCTAACTTTCTTGTCACAGGCACACCTCCACCAAACCTATCGTTTCACCAACGAAAGAAATTCTTTTCTGACGTGAAATACTATTTTTGGGAGGAACCGTTTTTGTTCAAAATTTGTGCAGATGCCATGATAAGAAGGTGTGTTGCGGAGGAAGAGTTCGATCAAATTCTCAACCATTGCCATGACCGTGAGGTAGGTGGTTATTGGCCAACTCTTTTCAAAGATGCTCGTTCTTATGTGCTACATTGTGATAAATGCCAGCGGTCAGGTAACATCTCTAACCGTCATGAAATGCCGTTAAATAATATCATTGAATGTGAGGTTTTTGATGTGTGGGGAATAGACTTCATGAGACCGTTCTCCAGTTCTTTCACGAAAAAATACATCTTGGTTGCGGTTGATTATGTGTCTAAGTGGGTAGAGGCGGAAGCGTATGCCACTAATGATGCTCAAGTGGTTCTAAAATTTTTAAAGAAAAACATTTTTAACCGATTTGGAACACCACGAGCAATCATTAGTGATGGTGGCACGCATTTTTGCAACAAACTATTTGAAAAACTTTCGAGCAAATATGGTGTCACACATAAAATCTCTACCCCCTATCACCCCCACACGAGTGGGCAAGTGGAGGTGTCTAACCGAGAGATAAAGCGAATTTTGGAGAAAGTGGTAGGTGTCAGTAGGAAGGATTGGTCGGTGAGATTAGATGATGCTCTTTGGGCATATAGGACTGCTTTTAAAACACCTATAGGCATTACACCGTATAGGCTTTTGTTTGGTAAAGCATGTCATCTACTTGTAGAGTTAGAGCATCGCGCATACTGGGCCACAAAAGCACTGAACTTTAATTTTTCTGATGCAGGTGAACAGCGTTTGCTTCAACTGGATCAGTTGGAGGAATTCCGGAATCTGGCCTATGATCTAGCACTGTCATACAAAGAAAAGACAAAGAAGGCTCATGATAGGCGGATCATCGAAAGAGAATTTAAAGAGGGTGAAAGTGTCCTACTCTACAACTCCCGGTTGCGACTGTTTCTCGGAAAATTGAAGTCACGATGGTCTGGTCCATTCGTGATTTCCAAAGTTTATCCATCGGGAGCTGTAGAATTGAAAGATGGGAAGGACGGGACATTCACGGTCAATGCCCAGCGCCTGAAGCACTACAGGGGTGGCACAGTTGAGCCACAACTTGGAATCACCCGGTTTCACGACATGCCGAACTGAGACCGGCCGACAGTCTAGCTCTCGACGATAAATTGAGAACTTAATTTTCTCCCCCTTCTCTCGCATTTGATATAGATTTTCTTTCGTGTCAATTTAGTTACTTTATCTTGCGTTTATTTTATTTTATTTTATTTTGTTTTCTAAAAAAAAAATTTGAAATAGGCAGAGAGGTTCGCGCTCGAGCGGTCATTCTTTACTGCTCGAGCGCGAACGTTTACCTCGGGATAAATAATTCCCGAGAGGTTGGCGGTCGAGCGGTATTTTTGTACCGCCCGAGCGCGACTGCTTTTAAGTCGCGAATTCCCCTTTCCCCTTTCATTCTGCGTGCCCCCTACCCCCCAAATCCCTAACTCACCCTCACTCTCCTCTTCAATTTTCGTGTGCAGGTGGTCAATTCCTTCCCCAATCCTCGGCAACGCGAATATTCTTCGTCGGGACGCACGCGTATTCCATCAATCGGGTCTTCTTCTCCGGCACCATCTTCATCTTCAACTCTTCAAACACAATGGCCCCCAAGAAGTAAAGAGGTAACCCCGGTTCTTCCTCTTCCTCTTCTTCGTTTGATAGAACCCGTTTTGTCAGTGCGGCGGCTAGGGAGAGATATGATCATGCTAAAATACATAGAAATCCCATAGCCGAGAGGGGATTTCGTCGCACTTTTGAAGATAGATACATGACACCTATTGTGGAATTGGAAAGAAGGGGATGGGACAAATTCGGTGAGCAACCTAAGGCGGCGGTAGTCTCTGTGGTTCACGAATTTTATGCCAATGCAGCGGAGGGGCGAAATGGTTTGGAGTTTGTTAGGGGTAAACATGTACCGTATGACTCGGTGACGATCAATGCACTGTTAGGGACAGCGGAGGTTGACGACTCTCACTTCCAGACATTAGTTGCCAACCCGAATTATGATACGATTCTCGCCACATTGTGCCATCCGGGCGCGATATGGAAACCATTGGGCGGCTCGCCGAGTTGTTTTGACGAGAAGTATTTGAAAGCCGAAGTTGCCCTTTGGTATTTATTTGTGGCTCGGAGAATGATGCCGGTTTCGCATAAGAGCGAGGTCCAGAAAGAGCGGGCGGTGCTGCTTTATGCTTTGACCGAGGGATACGCCATCAAGGTGGGCACACTTATCAATTCACAAATCACACTGAGTGCCCACAACAGTCATGTGGGCTTGTTCTTCCCCACCATTGTCTCGGAATTGTGTGCGAGAGCGGGAGTGGTGTTTCGCGAAGATGAGGAGTGGCTTCAACCGATGAAGCCCATTTGTCAGGAGGACGAACAAAGAAAAAGAGCGAAACTACGGGCGGATTTTCCCCCTCGGGCGGAGGATGCCGGTGGATCAAGCACTGCCGTGCCACAACGTCGCCCACCACAACCCCGCAGGCGAACTCAGAATGACAAGATAGATGAAAATCTCGCCTTCCAAGCGCATCAGAGTCAGTTCAACTCTTACGTCACGGACCATTTATCTCACATTGACTCCATGATGCGCTTTTTGCTTGTGCACGGGGGCGTTGACCCGTCGACCATACCACCGACTCCGCTACCTCCCCCCCGTTCCAGTTCCAGTATGATTATTTTCAGCATGGGGATGCGGCAGGAGTGCCACCGCCGGAGCATGATGAGGATGACACTTGATTAGGGGAGTTTACTGTTTCCCCTACTTCGCACTTTTATTTCTTTGCCGCTTTTCTGTTTTTCTTTCTTATCATTATTTCAGTCTAGCCTGTTTATTAGCTTTCATGTTTATTAGTCTGCTTTTGTGTTTGCATTTCTGTGTTTTACGTCTTTTGTGCACTGGGGACATTGCACACGTCTAGTATGAGGGGGTCGTTGTACGTCTTCTTATTTGTGTGCATTCGTCTGTGTCTTGCATGAGTAGCAGTGATGGTGACATTAGTGACTTGGTAGCCGATGATGATTGTGGGGGGAATGAACTGCATGTTACTTAGTTTTATTACACGTCATGAATACCCCAGTGAAATGAAAAGTTTATTGTATATGCGTACATTGTGGGTATTATTAGTAGTGTACACGATAGTCGAGTTTAAGATTCGGTGGGAGGAACTGGAATGACATGAGATGCAAGTCGAGCTGGAATGAATTTTGTTGACAGTTGCGACCGACCAGTGACATGAAATAGCATAGATCATTTAAACCCACCGGAATAGCTTTCGTCCCAATTGTGCATAATACCTCAAGAGTTATCCCTAAGCCAACTAAACAAAAATTCCATATACTCAAAATTTAGGGAGTACACTTGAGAAAATTATGCACCAAAAAAAAAAAAAGAAAAGAAAAAAGAGAAGTATTACAACAAGAGTGTTGTAAATGAAAAAAGGGGATGTAAGGTGTGGGGGAGCCAAAAAGGATGAAATCCTATCCCAAGGCTAAATGGATGGAGAAGTAAGGCGTTGAGGAATGTCAGATAAAAATTCTGACAAGTGCATAATGAAATGATCAGTGTACGTCCCATCTTCTTTAGCCGTTCAAAACCTCATGATATTGACTCCCTAATTCCTGGTGTACAACCTTGAAAATTAGCCGCTTTGTGTTCACTTGTTGGTCACGACTAGAAACAGAACTTTGGGATAGGGAAACTTGCATTGAACTGTTGATTTGGTGGCTCGCATGATTTTCAAATGAAACTGTCTGAAGCACGAGCTAGTGAGACCCACAGCACACACACGACCACACTTTCTGGTCAAAATCAAAATGTTATAAGGTGCTTTAAAAAGGGGTATTGGTGAATGTTGTGATTTGACTAATTGGATGTGGTTCAAACACCCGCTGAGGCAGGAGATACCGGTTTGCTACTTCACCATCGGTTTCGTTAGTTTAATTCTTTCATTTTGTGTTTATTTCGTATTTTGGTCTTGGGGTATAACCTATTTTGCTTGAGGGCAAGCAAAAGGTTAGTATGAGGGGGTTGATATGTGTCGTTTTTACGTGTTTTATTGCATTAGTCTGTGTGTGTTTTGCGTTGTGCATACGTTTATTTCAATCACATTTTGTGCATTTTAGAGTAAACATTTGCATTTTATCATATCTCACTCGGGCAGGATGAATTTGCAGAAAAAGTGGCCGGAAAACCAAAAATGGAGCAAAGTGTACAAAAGAGAGGGCAACGGACAGAATGAGCGGCGCCCGAGCGGTAATTCTCTACCGCTCGGGCGCGAAAGGTGATCAAGTCCACAAACTCGACAGAAAGGTCGGCGCTCGAGCGGTAGTTCTCTACCGCCCGAGCGCGAGAGATGCTGTACCAAGGCCATCGGCGCTCGAGCGGTAGTTTTCAACCGCCCGAGCGCGAATGCCGCACACCCCAAGCAAGTTTACAGAAGGTGTGGCGCTCGAGCGGTACTTTTCTACCGCCCGAGCGCCACCTATTTTTGGCAAGATTTTGCATTCGAATCTTTTCCTTATTTGGGAGGATGGCTGATATGGGTGGACGTTTTTTGGACGTAAAGGGAATTCAGAATTGATTCTTCAGCCGGCACAAGCTTTTGGGAGAGCACTTTGCGCTTGGATTGAAGATTCGTGATTTTTCGGCCATTGTTCTTCGCAGATTTCGTCTCGCCTAGTATTTCTAATCTAGTATCTTTCATTTTAAACATTGTTGCATTTATTTTTACTATGAATTCTAGTAGCTAACTTTATTATTTGTTGGGATTAAAGGGGATCCTACCCAGAATGTTGATTTGAATTAATTTATATTTCGATTGTGCGTTATTCTTGAGTGGAACGATACTCGTACTCTTGTACACTATATTATTACTTGACATCGTGCACTTGCGATTAATTTTGAGCATACAACATCATATTTTTATTGAGGATATCACAGAGCAAGTTTTGCTCGATCAAAAAACAGTAGGAGTATTTTATCCAAAAATTTCCAAAGAATATGGTATATCAAAATTTCAGGTGAGCCTTGACATTGCATTAAAATTCGAGAAAAAATGTTGATGAAAAAAGGTAATAAATCATATTCTATTACTTAACAAGTTTCATATGCTCTTTCTATTATACACCATTCAAAATTATTTATTAGAATTGAGTTTATTGAAATACCAGAAATATTTGAAAAATTTGTAGGAAATTTATCTAGAAGAAAATCGAGAAAAATATACTATTTGGAACAATCTATGAGATATGATAACAAATCATAAATCGGGAAAAACACTTGTAAAAAACACCCATTCAGTACAAAGTAACTTTACAAAAATAGGAAAACTTAGATTTCCAGAAGCATGAAGAGAATTTGAAATAGTATTTAATACCACAAGACAGAGAAATCAATTCTCTTGTAATACCATACACTATTTGGAACAACATATGATGAAAACTTACCAAAGAATGATAAACAATGGAGAATTGGAGGTTAATATCAAAGAAATTACATGAAAAGTGCATGTTCAACTGGTTCTTAGACTTGAGTTTCTCGAAAAACACAAACATTATAAATGACTAGAAAATGGAATGAAACTCATGGCAGAAGATATGATGTGGAAAATTCAACGATCACGAGTTTCATTCTTGATATATATCCCAGTAATGATGTTATATGAACAATATAAACTAGAATGATTTGTTGTTTATATTGATGTAGGGGCAAGAATATGTAGAGCGAAACGAGGAGATTTTCCAAAAGAAATGGAGAAAAAAATAACCTCAAATAACTAGATGATATTTCCCAAAGCGAATATTAATCTTATGCAAAGGATTATAAGCAAACATTCAAATTGGAGATGTAGGACAAACACCTTAGGGCATCCTCATCCGTAGTCATTAATCTATGTTAGTAATCTTCCATCTCTTAAAAAATTATGGGGTCCGCGAGCCACATAATCATTATATTAAATACTTTTTCATTATTAATACACACTCACATTCATTTAATATTAACATTCATTATTTATGGGTCCCACTATCCACTTATTCATGTTTTTATTTATATTAATTAAATATCTTTCTAATTTTGTTTAAAAATTTACAATAAATATTATTGAAAATAAATAGTATTATTATTTTAAAAATAACTTTATTTCAATATTGATTAAAATATTATTAAAAAAATGAAAAAACAGTTGGATTTTTTGCTATCATTCTTTAGACCTATAAATTATTATTATTTAATATAATTGTAGAAATTGATTAGTATTTATAATGAATAAATTATAGCTTTTTCAAATGTAGTTTTTTAAAAATTAAATGAAAAAGCCGTTTGACTTTTTAAATAAAATAATTTTTTTGGAAGGATTTATTTTTCAGAACAAAACAAAAAGAATAAATAAAAGAGCAGTTTGTCTTTTTTGTCCTTTTTTTGTGAATTAATGAGATTAATACTAATAAATTTTCTTGCTGACATGGCAGCCAAGATTAATAATGTATATATCCACATTGGTGCATGAATGTTAATTGATGTTAATAATTACCTATTAATGCACCAATGTGGGTGCTCTTAGTACAAGTAGAAACAACAATGATTTACTGTGGGGACCCGGACGCTAATCATACTCTTAATCAATTATTAGGACAATTTAATCAACTAAAATAAACAGGGTCTAATTTTTTTTTTAAAATGCGGAACGTAATGGAAATCATTCATTATACATATCAGTATATAATAAAGTACAAATCCTGTACCGCATACATTTATTCAACTAAGGATTAACAGCTAAATGTCAAGTGTCCAAATCCTATATCTAATCCAGGTCCGTAGTCTCCACTCTAATCTCGATCTATCTTCATCTCCTCGACCCTGAACATGTCTCACATGTTGTCATGTACACATACAAACAAGACAACAACCGGATAATACCGGTGAGAAAGATATCCCAGTATAAATCAATGAATATGCAATCATATAAACTATATAAAGCATGAAGCAGATATCAGATATATATCAAAATCTGAACCCTAATTAATATCAACTATCAAATCATACTCGTGACTCCACGACTCAGACTAGACTCAATCCTAGTCTAGGGATCCCGGTTTCCAGATGTTGGTATTCATATATCGACCAACAGTAATAGAAGAAACTCCGATTCTATCCACATCGATATAACCAAACATCCAGTGTCTGGACCTATCCGTCACAGACTATGGCCCTATCGCCAATACATTATCTTGTAACATCGTGCAATGTGCCCGTGGCGATCCCGCCACTATCAGGTACTTCTGTCACAAGATTACTCGTCTAATGCATGCTCCTATAAATCAATAGTACATGCATTTTAATCAAATCAATGAACACAACGATAAAACATAATAATAAGTATGTGATTTAGGGAAACTCAAGTATATCTTACTGTTGGAAACTAAATTCTGGAGTTTGACAAAAACATAAATCAATCGATTAAATCAACTAATACGCGAAAGCAAATTCGGCAGCTGGACTGATCAACTGAAATCAGCTGACACAAACTGATCAGCTGAGAACTGATCAGTTAAAACATTCAGCCGAAAATATTAAAGTCTCTCAACTGAAGATACCTCGGGAAAGATCATTCAACAGACAAAAAGACATATCAGACAGCAACTGAATATGGAAAGCCGCACCACATAGAACAACGTATTTCGGCTATTGAAATTAAAACGCCATTTTACAATCAATAATGAAGTAGCAATCAAGAACACTGTCCAAGAAATGATGAAGTGGCAATCAACGGATACATAAATTCAAAGTTACCGTTGAAAGATAAGTCTATAAAAGCAGTTGAAGAAGAACGACGATCTATCAATCTCAAACTTGCTATTACTCTGTCAAAATCTCAGCTCACTCTTATTAGATCTATTCGTAGCAATCAAGGCTACAAGTTGAGCAAACTAGCACTCTGTAATATTGATAATTCAATAAGTGCTAAGTTCAGTTACTCACAGAGATCATTGTATTATACTAAGAGTTTCAGTTTAGGCAGTAGATAAGTCCTAACTGAAGTGGGTCTGTACAAGTGTTGTACTCGATCAAAGTCTTTTAGTGAATATCCTATCTTTGAGATAGAAGGGGTGACGTAGGAGTTATTCAAATCTCCGAACATCCAGAAACATATTGTGTTGTCTTTAATTCAGTTTTTCATTTTCAGTTAGATACTCTATCTTTCAATCAGTTTACTTTCCGCAACTGATTATTCAGTTTAACTGATTGTTATTGACCGACGGGATACTTAGTTCAGTTTGTAATAAAACTGAACTACCTTTTTCGAAGAACATTTAAATTCCTAGAAGTGTTTATTCAACCCCCCCTTCTAAACACTCCTTAGTCAATAACCGATCCTATCAAGTGGTATCAGAGCAGGACATATCCTATCAAAGACTATCTATACTCAATCTGATCACTATGTCCTCATTCAACAAGATTCCTATGTTCTCTAGAGAAGATTTCGATGACTGGAAAATCAGAATGCAAGCTCATTTAGCTGCACAAGACGATGACATGTGGTACGTTATAACAGACGGACCCATGAAGATTTTGAAAGCAAACACAGCTGTTGCTATTACTGAAGGGGCACCTCACCGAATTGAAAAGCCTAGAGATGAGTGGACTACTGAGGACAAGAGAAAGGCAAATCTAGACAATGTTGCAAAAGACATATTGTATAAGACACTGGACAAAGTAACGTTCAGTAAAATCAAAATGTGCAAAACCGCCAAAGAAATTTGGGAGAAGTTAATTCAACTTTGCGAAGGCAATGAACAAACCAAAGAAAACAAACTTTCAGTTGCTGTGCAGAAGTTCGACAACATCAGAATGAAGATAGGAGAAACAATGCACGAATATGATGAAAGAACCAGTTGTATCATCAACGAACTGAATGCACTTGGAAAAGTGTATACAAATAAAGAAGTAGCGTTGAAAGTAATCAGAGGACTTCCCAAAGAATGGGATGTCAAAACTATGGCAATGAGGGAATCCAAAGACCTAAACAAAGTTGAACTTCATGATTTATTTGCTGACCTGAAAGCATATGAGTTTGAACTTCAAACTCGAGAAGGAGAACCATCTACCCCAGCAGCAACTACTGCCTTGACTGCTGTTAGAAGTGAACCAACTGGTTCAGTTGAGAAAGCTGCTGATCAACTGAGCAATGATGCTATGTCACTATTTATTAAGAAATTTGGAAGATTAATGAGGAAAAATCAAGGAAATTTTCAGAAGAATTATCAAAGAAACAACTCCAGAGAAGAGTCTAATGTATGTTACAACTGTGGCAAATCGGGTCACTTTATTGCTAACTGTCTCAAGCCTAAAAAGGACAATCAAGCATCAACTGAAAGAAAGAAGAAAGTGTATGAGCATAAGAGGAGATCTAAGGACGACAAGAAGCCTTACAGAAAGAAACATGAAGTACTCCTAGCTGAAGATAGCAAAGCCAAATGGGCAGAAACTGACAGCGAAGAGTCAGAACCAGAAAGTTCTTGCAGTTCTAGTGAGGATGAGGAAGAAGTAAAATGTCTGATGGCTGATAACATAGAAGATCAATCAAGCGATCAGCAGGTATTTGATTTTAGTTCAACTGATTTTACAAGAGAAGAACTCATCTCAACTCTTCATGACATGGTCAGTGAGTATCAAAAGCTTGCTTTATTGTTTGAAAAAACCAGAGCAAAGCAAGATGATCCCAAAGACGATAAAACAAAAACTGATGAATCAGTTGATATGTTGAGTCTGAAAAGGGAGATTGCTGAACTCAGAAATGAAAGAAGCAGGGATCAATTAATGATTCAAAAATTGTTGCTTGAAATTTCAAAGCACAATGAGCTTATTCAGGCTTGGAACAAATCATCTAAAACTTTAATTAATATACAGAATTCTCAGAAATCAGTTGATGATAAAACTGGTTTAGGATTCTGTAGTAAAGATGATTCGTCTTCCCAAGATACTCAACCAAAACTGAATATGAACAAAGGGAAATATATTCACTTTGTAAAATCAGTTATGGTACAAGAACAAGCAGAGCCGAGTAAACTGATTGAACAGCCATCTCAGAATATGAATAAAGGCAAGAGATGTGGCATTGGATATAATCCAAAGGGTGAGACTGACTCATGGAGTCAGCAACTAAAAACTCTCAGCAGAAAATATTCAAATAACTACTCAAATTACTACAACAGTAAGCCAGTTCAGAGAAGATATTGGTTGAACAATCAGTTGAAAAAGGGCAAAACACATGTTGTATCATCCACACACCATACACCAAGCACACACAGACAAGGAAGGACCATATGGAATACAGCAACAGGACGGTCAGTTAGACTGATTCAAGTCTGGATTCCTAAAGGACTATTCAACTTTGGACCCAAATATAAAAGGGTACCACAATCTTATCTTGTGTTTGATTGCAGATAGCAGGTACAAGCATTGGATCAATATGGTATTTGGACAGTGGATGCTCACGACACATGACAGGAAATTCAAATTTATTATCTCAACTTGTCAAATACGCTGGTCCAAACATCAGTTTGGGTAATAACTTCAAAGGTAAAACTGTGGGTAAGGGTAAACTTATCCATGGTAACTTCACCATTAATGATGTTTTATTAGTCGAGAATCTTAAGTATAATCTGATAAGCATTAGTCATTTATGCAATAATGGATTCTCAGTTCAGTTTGACAAACACTCTTGTTCAGTCAAAAACTCAACTGAAGAGATTATTCTAACTGGTAAAAGAAGTGGAAACACTTACAAAGTCAGCTGGAATGATCAACCTTATGTACCAGTATGTTTTATTGCCTCTAAATCATCTCAAAACTGGTTGTGGCATAAAAGATTAAATCATTTAAATTTTAAATCCCTTGCCTATCTGAGTAAGCATGAACTTGTAACTGGTTTGCCCAAAATAAATTTTTCAAAAGAAAAACTTTGTTCAGCATGTCAGTATGGAAAACAAGTACGATCTTCTTTCAAAAACAAAGGCTGTAAATCTTCATCCCGATGCTTAGAACTATTGCACATGGATCTCTTTGGTCCAATACCAGTCATGAGCTTAGGGGGAATGAAATACACCTTGGTGGTCGTAGATGACTTTTCAAGATTTACTTGGGTTATATTTCTCAAATCCAAAGACCATACGGCTGCACAACTGATTAAACTCTTTAAAAAACTTTTAAATGAAAAATCAGTTGGGATTGATTGAATCAGATCTGATCGAGGAACTGAATTCATCAATCAAACACTTTCAAGCTTTTTAGAAAATACTGGAATCAAGCATGAGCTCTCAGCAGCAAGAACACCTCAGCAAAACGGTGTAGCTGAGAGAAGGAATCGGACTCTTAAAGAAGCTGCTAGAACAATGCTTGCTGATTCTGGTATTTCTCAAAAATTTTGGGCAGAAGCAGTAAACACTGCATGCTACACTCAGAACAGATCAATGATTAATAAAAATCACATGAAAACACCATATGAGATCTGGCATGGAAGAAAAAGCATAATCACTTATTTCAAAATATTTGGCTGTAGATGTTTTATTCATAACAATGGTAAAAATTATCTAAAAGCATTCGATGTCAAATCTGCAGAAGGAATATTCCTTGGATATTCATCAGTTAGCAGAGCTTACAGAGTATTTAATAAGAAAACCTTAAATGTTGAAGAATCTGCACATGTTGATTTTGATGAAACGACACTAATTAATAAGCCAACTGATCAAGTTGAGCTAGCTAATCAATTTACAGATATCAGTCTGGAAGATGATGACTCAGACGAAAGTCGTAATAATCAAAATATCTTTCATACACCTGAACCTGAGATATTGGATCAACCAGCTGAATTGGAAGCAAATCTTGACAATCAGTTAGTGGAGCAAACTAATGAGAATCAGTTAACAACTGAATCAGCTCCAACTGAAACTGAGAACATTCAGTTACCTAACGAAGAATTTGCTGACGGTGAAGCAACAAATGCTGAACTTAGATGGAAGAAATCACACCCTCCAGAACTGGTAATAGGTAACCCATCTGATCCAGTAAGAACAAGAAATCAGATGCTCAATCTATTTATTCATTCAGCTTTTGTATCTCAATTAGAACCAACAAAAACTGACGAAGCTCTTGCTGATCCTAATTGGATTAATGCAATGCAAGAAGAACTAAATCAGTTTGTTCACAACAATGTCTGGAACTTAGTTCCAAGACCAGTTTCTAAAACTGTTATAGGTACAAAATGGGTGTACAGAAACAAACTGAACGAAGATGGTTCAGTTGTGCGCAACAAAGCAAGGCTAGTGGCACAAGGATATAGACAAGAAGAAGGAATTGATTATGATGAAACATATGCACCAGTTGCAAGACTGGAAGCAATCAGAATATTTCTTGTCTATGCATCATTCAAGAACTTTAAAGTCTATCAAATGGATGTGAAAAGTGCATTCCTAAATGGCAAATTACAGGAAGAAGTCTACGTTGAACAACCTCCAGGTTTTGTCAATCATAACTTCCTTGATCATGTCTATTATTTGAACAAAGCGTTATATGGTCTCAAACAAGCTCCAAGAGCTTGGTATGAAACCCTTTCAAAATTCCTAACTGATCATGATTTTTCTGTTGGATGAGTTGATAAGACTTTGTTTAAATTTTCGAAAAATGATCATATCTTACTTGTTCAAATTTACGTTGATGACATTATTTTTGGGTCAACTAACCCCAAATTATGCAAGAAATTTTCCAAGTTGATGCAGGATAAGTTCGAGATGAGCATGATGGGTGACCTGACATTCTTTCTTGGTTTACAAGTGAAGCAACTGGATTCAGGAACATTTATCAGTCAAACCAAATATACCAAGGAATTGCTAAAGAAATTTGGTATGGAATCTTGTTCATCAGCAAGCACTCCAATGAGCTCATCAGTTAAATTAGACACTGATCAAGGGGGAATATCAGTTGAGACGACACTATACAGAGGTTTAATAGGTTCATTATTGTACTTAACTGCTAGTCGTCCTGATATTATGTTTGCTGTATGTATATGTGCAAGATTTCAAGCTAATCCTAAGCAATCACATTTTTCTGCTGCCAAACGTATCTTGAGATATCTTAAAGGCACGGAAAATTTTGGATTATGGTACTCTAAAGACTCATCTTTCAATTTAGTTGGTTATTCAGATGCAGATTATGCAGGATGCAAGCTTGATCGGAAAAGTACAAGTGGATCATGTCAGTTTCTTGGAGACAGACTGATCTCTTGGTTTAGTAAAAAGCAAACATCCATAGCAACTTCCACAACTGAAGCAGAACATCTTGCTGCTGGAAGCTGCTGTGCACAACTACTCTGGATTCAGCAACAACTGAAAGATTATGGTGTTGATGCAAAGGAATCACCAATATTCTGTGACAACACGAGTACAATTGCTATTACATACAATCCAGTTCTTCACTCCAGAACTAAGCATATAGATGTCAGACATCATTTCATCAGAGATCATGCACTGAAGAAGAACATCAGATTAGAATACGTCTGAACGGAACAACAAGCAGCAGACATCTTCACAAAACCATTACCAGATGCTAAGTTTTCTTATTTCCGAAATATTCTTGGTTTAATTAATTTATCTTAAGATATTATTAGTAATATAACTTCACTAACAGAATTAAGTGCAGAAAATAAGAACACAACAAATTGAGAATAATATTTCACTAAGAATACCAACGTTCCCAATTTACAGAAGAAATCATAGATCCAACTGTATCTAGCCATGCCCTAACCCAATCATTTAACTCATAAATCTTTTCCCAGGTTGTCAATACCTTTTGAAAGACATATCTTTCCATTTTTTTTTAATTTCAGTTAAGCGAGGGGCTGACTGATCAGTCACATGAACGTGAGTGCTGCTGCATGCATCAGAATCAGACATGTTGAAATATTTTTGAACTAATGTGGAATCACATTTTTATCACTATCATCTCATTTATAGGAAAAAGTTGTTGAAGAAGTTGAAGAATCACAAGTCAATTAGGCATCTCTCACATTTACCGAGGACATTTAAGATATCAGTTGATCATTATCAACTGATAACAGTTTGAATTTTATTAGTTGTTTCATTATCAACTTATGAAAATTAGTTTTTCATCAGTTCATTTATTTACTTATCAAAACTGATGACTGTTAGCATTTCATTAGATCATATAACAGATAATTGTGTGCAGAAATAAAACAAAACGATGCACTAAATATTTTATTCATCCATAAATATTTGAAAGGATTACATTATCATAAGTTTCCTTCACACTAGCTATCCACATATTCATCCAAACAGCTAGTGCTGAGGACGAAGTTTTGGAGAAACTGTGTGAAGAAGCGATGCTGTTAAGAATCTCCAACTCTTTGCGCAGCATCAGCTCATAAAGATGGCCTTCCTTGAAGGCATCCACCTCTGCAGAAATCTTTAAGTGCTCTCGCACCTCTCTCAGTTGGGCTATCCGCCTGAACGAAGTAACCTTTCCCGAGTTATACAGGAGCTCGAGCTTCAGTAATTCTTCCCAGTAGGTAAGACTAGCATAGAAAACTTTGTCTTCTATAGCAGCTTTCTGTACTTCCAGTGAAAAAGGATCAATGTTTGAACTACTTGCTCCTGCCATTTATCTTTGAGTATTTTCTGCTGATGCTTGTGACTAACTTCTTTATTCTTATTTATAGGCCAGGTCAAAGAAGATGAAAGGACACTCCTTTAAAAGACGATTACACTACCAAACCTTGGCATTTTTTTATCAGGATTATTTTATTTAATGCATCTATTTAGGGGGAATGAAGGTTTAAAAAGTTAACTGAGAAGACAGTTGTTAGTGAATTCTCAACTGAAAGGAATCAGTTTTCCCTAACTGATCGTTCAGTTGATTATTCAACTAATCTTCTCATGAAAGTTAAATAATTAAATCTATTATATTCCACATCAAATGACATGACTGTCTACTAATTCATGATGAATTTCAGTTTATAACGTGTATACATTTTTAACCACTCATTATTTTACACACACGATTACAGTACACGTACACATATTTTTACTCAAAAATTTTACTGGACTGACACGTGTCCGAAAATTCAAACAGTCATAAAATGCTATTTCCCGCTTCATTTCAGTTTTCCTTTACGAGAATTTTATCTTTCTAAAGAACTCTCATTTCTCTTAATTTTTATCTTGAGAGATATCAGAATTTCTAACACTTTCAAATGGCAAACCAGATTCCAGCACATCTTTTGAACGCCATGGCTATCAACTTCAACTCAATTATGTCCATTACAGACGCTGATGTAAAGAAAGTATTTCAGCAACTGGAATCAGCAGGCTTAAAACCCTTTTTGGGTCTCTACGCTCAGGAAATTTATCCCAAAGAGCTTCACGACTTCTATTCAACAGGATTCATCAATTCTGATGAAAACATTGCTGCTACCATCAATAACAAACTAATGATCATCTCTGAAGATTCTTTTGGAGATTTATTTTCACTGCCTTCTGATGGGCTAGCACAAATTTCTGAGATCAAAGCATCGGAAATCGAAGAGATGCAAACTTTACTCTCTGCAGATGGACGGAAAATCAAAGTTTCCGATCCCAAAAAGAAGTTAAAGCACGAGGTGCAACTGCTAGCAGACATTGTAGCCAAAGGGCTTTTGGCGAAGGCTGGGTCGTTTGCTGCTCTGACTCTGGAAAAGTTTCAACTCATCACCGTAATCATGACTGGACGACCAATCAACTGGAAGCATTTTCTATTCACTATTTTGAAGAACATGTTCTCTTCTGCTAAGCAATCCAAAGGTTTTGCTGTCCAGCTCAGTTATCTGCTGAAAAACCAAGGGTTAATTGCTGATGATTCTGACAGATTATCAAGATTCAAGGTGTTCCATGCTAAAAACATTCTACCATCAAAAACCAAATTAGTTCTTTCTCCAGAGAAATTCATCAAGATCAAGAAGAAAATTGGGGTGGAGCAGGCTGCTCCCAAATCAGTCAAAGTTGCCAAGAACTTAACAAAGAAGAAAAAGTCAAAACGGAAACTCACTCTCAGTGATCCTGATAGTCAGAAGATTCTACCTCTTCAAATTGTTAAGAAACCAAGGACACTGAAGACCAAATCAGTTGATCATGATAAACCCACATCCACTAATCAGGTAATGGATACAGGAGCTCAACAGCCAATCCAGGATGTTTTCTCAAAGGAAGTTTCAGTTGCATCCTTAACTGAGGATCAGTTACCATTATCCTCATTTCTGCCAAACATCACTGCATCCAGCAAATCATCAAAACTTCCAGGGGTCAAAGCTCCACTGATTAGTATCTCACCTTACTCTTCTTTTCCATTTGCCAGACCCACCGGAATAATACTCAGAGAAAATATTGACGCAACTACATCAGGATTAACTATCCCACACATTTTGAGTGACTCCAAGGGCAAGAGTAAACTTCAAGAAGAACCCAGACCCTCGAATGCAATTCAAACTCACATTGACCTCATCTGGCAAGAAGTCAATACATTTGCAGCAGAGAAGCACCAAGTTTTTGAGGAATGGGTCAATTTCAGAGTTAATGTTTTTGCTAAGGAACTGCGCAATAAATCCAAGTTGAAAAGATTTATTGATCTAGAACGACTAGTGTTAAAAACAGTTAAGGCTTCCTCTATTCAGAAAGCTTTGCAAAGGAAGAAATATTTCTTTGACTTATCTCGGGAACAAAAGTTGCAGCAAATAGTTGCTGAACTCAGGCAAACCTTTAATCCCCTTAGCCCAACTGCATTCAACGACAAGGCAGTCTATGCTCAATTGGAAACAGATCTGATAACACTGTTTTAGAGTAGGTGCACGTCGGGCCAAGTGTTGGCCGACTGTTCACGATGAAACTCTTTGTATAAACGATCTTTATTTTTAATAATATTTGAATTTATTAATTTGGCGCATCTTTATCTTTATACCCATGCGAGTTGCATAGATAAAGTCCTTGAATATACATATAGTAGAAAGAATATGAGATGCTCATATGATGAGTATCATGAAACTCATATTTGTAATACTGTATATTCTAAACGGTTCCTAGTCGATTCAGCCGCCACTAAGAAGGATATAGGCCGCTCGAGTTAGAGACTAGTATCTGCGATGTGAGTACCATGTTTCATTGGTAGGGGACATTGTGATGTCCGAGCATGCAGATAGGTGCTCCTGGTAGAGTGCACTGAACAACCCTCTATAAAGGATTTTCCAAGTGGTTCTCACTTATCGAGTGGAAAAGTCCTAGTTTATGGTTGTACACCATTAGTCCTTATGACCCGGGACAACATTGAGAATCTATGTGCTAGCGTTTCACTTTGACTTGTTTACCGACTCTTATGGGGTCATCAGGTGGCAAGGTTGGGTGTTACGGCGAAACATATAGGAGTCGATGCATTGTAGCCGGGGATTCACCGCTTACCTACGGGTATGGATATCCTATGTGTTTTTCATGTATGTGTGGGTTGAAATCTCTGATCAGAGTATGGTGGTAATTATGAAAGGAGTTTCATAGATTACACCATCGATGCAACCACAACATGACACATAGTATCGATTCATTGACAACTCTGGATAAACCAATAGTTGTCGAATCGGTCGGGATATATGAGTTGAAGGGACCGTACTGTACGCTAACCATAATTGATTGGTTCTTGCAGGCACTATCATGTGATACCTAGGGAATCACGTAAGCGATGCTGCTAGGCGTTTAACGTGATTGGTTGGGTACTATCAGACTTGAGTTCTGACGTTCTTACTATCAAGGAGTTGATAAGTAAGAATGGGGCAATTGGGTATGCTCGTATAAGGACATGTTTAGTCCGAATCACATGGAGATGTGAACCCACGGCTAGTTGTATCAATGAACCATTGAGGGCCACACAAGTATTAGCTTTGTAAATCCCGATGAGAAGTAGAATAGTTCAATGTGTTGAACGGCTTATAAATGTGTTTATAAGCGTAAAGAAAAATAGAAGTATGACTTCTAAGAGAGAAATATAAATTTTAATTTATGGAAGTGTTCCTAAGATTAAAATTTGGCCAAATAAATAATGTAGTTGAAAATTGTGATTTTCATAAAACATTATTGTGGACTAAATTAAATTAATTCAAGTGTTGAATTTATTAAAACACTAGTGGACCTAGTAGAGTCTAAATAATTAAATTAATTCAAGTGTTGAATTAATTAAATAATATTGAGTCTTGTAGAGCTCAATTAAAATAATTATTTAACTAGTGGGACTTGAATAAATTCAAGTAGTATTTAATTAATCTCAAATGTGTTTGAGATAATTAAAATTTAGTCCATGGTTTTTAATGTGTTAAAAAACCATATAATATATGTGAGACATGCTAGGGTTTGCATGCTTGGGAGGTGAAGAGGTGTGTATTACTTTTGATTAAAAAATTCAAAAAGCATGCAACTTTTGAGAGACAACTTTTGACACACCCAAGACTCACTCCTCTCATTCTACCCTACTCACTTGGCCGAAATCCCCCCCCCCCCCCCCCAATTCTCTCTCATTTTTCTTCCATTTTTGTTCTTCATTTTCTTGGAGAATAAAATCTTCTCATTGAAAATCCTCTTGATTTTTCTAGTGCAAATCTAGAGGGGTTTTACCTTGCTAGTGGTGGGCCTAATTTTGAAGGTGGAGGAGAGCTTGTAGATTGTCATCCATTTCAAGAGCTTAGTTGCTAGTCAACTAAGTTGGTGCCATCATCAACCTTGTGAGGTTGATAGGTAATAAACTTTCTAACACCCTATGTATGTTTTGGTGTTAAAATGTAAATATTGCACAAGAAAACAAGGTGGCCGAAATTTTGCTTGAAAATTTAAAAAATTTTGACTTCCGTTGCGCTTCCGGCCACCGTAACCGGTCCGCTTTCAAGTGGTATCCGAGCTAAGGTTACGGTTTTTGTGTAATATTTGCATAATATTATGTTGAGATCGATTTCTAACTGCTTGAGAATTTTTGTGCATAAAAATCATCAAGGCCGAAATTTTTTGAAGCAAAACAAAAAAAAAAAATAATTTTTCGGGCAGCATGTTGCTGCCCGAGGGCTGCCTGAGCTGCCCTGAAATTTCGGGCAGCAAAGGGCAGCCCGAGTGGCTGCCCGAAAAAGTGCAGGATTTTAAATAAAAAAATTTTTTTTTGTTGCCAGAATCCGGCGACGGAGCTCCGGCGACGGCAATGACGACTAGGGTTTCCAAAAGTGTTTTGGACAATCTTAGTGTCATGGGCCTTGAGATGTTGGGCCATTGGATGGCCAACATAATTTGTGAAATTTAAATGGGCCAAAATATGTGAAATTTAAATGGGCCAAAATATTTTTGGTGAAAAGTGGTTTTTGGGCCCTTAAGTTTAAATTTACAATTGTTGCACATATTTTCTCATAAAATAAATAATTGAAGTAGGACTTTAATTATTTATAGTAAATTGTTATTTACAAGAAATTCGATTATAAATAAATTAATTTGAAAGTAGACAAAGGAGTTTGTATACTTTGTTAATTTAATTTATAATTGTGACGGTTAATGATTGGATCAAGATATATAATATTGGATCAATTAATTATTGTGATAATTAATTGATGATGTATGATATGTGATATTATGCATGAAGGATGATCAAAAGCCCAAGCCCAATTTGCTAGGTGTATGCTAGGATATTTGTGTTGTATGATTGTAATAATTATCAATTTAAAGTGGGCTTGGTTTATGGCCCGTTCCCACCCCCTGAGATGTATCCCTATGTGCCATGGATATTTAATTGTAAATATTAGAATAGTGGAAGATCAAGATTGGAAGATGGTGGCCTTGGTGATTATGAAGATCGAAGACATGTAATATTGGATGCTAATGTAATAATATAGTTGCATTACATCCCTTGCATTTACCCTAGGATTGGACCTAGGCCCGTGTTTAGCTCACACGGGCCATTAGTATTGGGGCAATTGATCATCCTTGTACTGTTTTCTATTTATAATATATGCATGATATGTTATAAATAATGAGTATGTGCGTTATTATTATGATAATAACAAAGTTGCATGAATCCGGCAAACATACGATCAAACATGGCGAGCTTTTAAAATAAAATTAATGATGAGACCTTTCAAAATTAAAAACCCTCATTTTGAATAAGATTCAAAATTAATATCAAGTCCGAAAAGGGGAATTATAAATTTGTTTATAATTTCCTTGTCTTCCATCGACAATGGGTGCATGTTGAACGCTACCCGTACTCGGGGCTCTGCTCATATTATTGGGGGAGTCTTGGGTACCGGAAAGCTGTGACATCCATTGACATAGTGATGTGAACTACGTGGAACTCCCATGATTTCGGCTCATATTATTGAGGGAACTCATGGCGACCGTCCATTAAGGTTCAATATCGATGGGTTAGGCTTGACACGTGAAGATGAACGACGTCATATTATTGGGTCCTAATCAAACGTGAGACAAAAGTATACGTAGAGGGTTGCATAGCGATGCAATTGGAAACTACCTTTTAGGAATTGTGATTGGCCGATATTATTCGGGATCACAATTCGCTAATTGGACCTTACGTACCTACTGAGGAAAGTGTTTCCCGTTTTCACTAGAGGGTAGTGAAAATGTCAAAACAGTGGGAGCGATAATTTATAAAGTAAAAGTCCAAACTTTATATCTTATTAAATATTTTAAAATAGTCATTAACATTTATCTGTTTTACTTTTCAGTACAAATCTTTGACAATGTCATCAATTCGCAACCCGTTTTCCGTTATTCTCGAAAAACACATCTTAACCGGACCAAACTATCTCACTTGGCTAAGAAATTTAAAGATTGTCCTAAACTCGGAGAAAATCGCGTATACACTGACTGAGGCGCCCCCTGCTGAGGCTCCTATTGGCTGCACTCCTGAGGAATTGCAGACCCACAAGGAATGGTGTGACCATGACTTGAAGGCCAAGTGTTATATGCAGGCTTCAATGAACGATGAGCTACAGAGGCGATTCGAGGATGCTAAGAATGCTGCTGACATTCATATGCACCTCAAGGAGCTCTTCGGTGAGCAGACTCTGCCTCTAAGGCATGCCACAGTCAAGGAGCTCATCACTTTACGCATGCGAGATGGAGCTTCGGTCCATGAGCATGGCCTAAAGTTGATTGGGCTCGTGGACAAGCTCGTTGGCATGGATTTGATCTTGCCATCGGAGTTGACCACGGATGTGTTGCTTTTGTCACTGCCTAGCTCTTTCGATCCTTTTTATCGTGAACTTCAATATGAACAAGCTCGAGCCCAGCCTTGAAGAGTTGGTGAACATGCTTGTGACCTTTGAGTCCACAATCAAAAAGGAGAAGCCGGTTCTTTATGTGGGCTCTTCATCTGGCACGAAGACCGGTCCACCTGGGAAGGGAAAGAAGCGTTCTTTCCAGCGCCCCAAGAAGAGCGTGCCCTTGAAGAGGCAGACTCCGAGTCCCATAATGGCAGCCGCGCCAGCCAAGGCTGAGAAGACAGTTGACATCTGTCATCACTGCAAGAAGCCTGGACATTGGAGGCGTAACTGCAGTGAATATCTTGCGCAGAAGGGTTCTGGCAAAGGTATGTTCTTTATTGAAGTAAATATCTCGATTAACTCTACTTCTTGGGTATTGGATACCGGCTGTGGCTCACATCTCTGTAGTGATTTGCATGTGATGGGAAGAAGTAAAAGGCTCCGAGAGGGTGAGACCTTCTTGAGAATGGGCAATGGAGCAAGAGTTGCTGCCAAGGCCATAGGAGATGTTTGTTTAATTTTGAACAATGATTTTAAGTTTGTATTAAGAGATGTTTTGTTCGTACCAGACTTGATCAAAAAACATTATTTCCATTTCTATGCTTGATATTGATGGATTTTCTTGTTTATTTGGCAAAGGTGTTTGCAATATTTACAAGAATGAATGTTTAGTTGGTACCGGTGAACTTGAAAACAATCTCTACACCTTAAAATTAAAAGATATTCCACTTAACAATGTCCAAACGATAACAACAACAAATAAGCGCAAACAAGATACTCTTAATTCGGCACAATTATGGCATGCTCGATTAGGTCATATTTCCCTAAGAAGGATGAACAAGCTAGTGGGAGTTGGCATGTTTGATATGTCCGATATTAATGCTCTCACGACTTGTGAATCCTGTCTAAAAGGAAAGATGACCAAAATTCCCTTTAAGGGCCATGCGGAGCGAGCCAAAGGGTTATTGGATTTGATCCATACCGATGTGTGCGGTCCACTTAGCATCACCACTAAGCATGGACATTCCTACTTCATCACCTTTACCGATGACTTTTCGAGGTATGGGTATGTGTATTTGATGAAATACAAGTCTGAAGCCTATGAAAGGTTCAAAGAATTCAGAAGTGAAGTAGAGAGGCAATTGGGACGAAGCATCAAGACACTTCGATCGGATCGAGGTGGTGAGTACTTGAGTGCTGAGTTCCAAGAGTATCTTAGGGAGAATGGGATTCTCTCGCAGAGGACTCCGCCCGCTACACCGCAGTTGAATGGTGTTTCGGAGCGTCGTAACCGGACTTTGATGGACATGGTTCGGTCTATGATGGGGTTCACGGAGTTGCCGCCATCCTTTTGGGGATATGCGCTTGAAACAGCGGCACTGTTGTTGAACAATGTCCATACAAGGGCAGTTGACAAGACTCCATATGAGATATGGATGGGTAAGCCTCCCAAGTATTCTTATCTTAGAATATGGGGGTGTCCTACTTATGTGAAGCAGACAGTGGGAGATAAATTGGATAGTCGATCCATTTTATGCTACTTTGTGGGATATCCAAGGAATTCCATTGGATATTATTTCTATCATCCCCAAGAAACAAAGGTGTTTGTTTCTAGGAATGCAACTTTTTGGAAAAGGAATTTCTATTGGATAGAAAAGGCGAGATGATAGAACTCGAAGAGGTTCGAGAGACACCCACAGTTGTAGAACCCACACCCGAGAAGCCAAGTGAGGAGATACAAGCTCCTAGAAGATCCGAGAGGATCTCGAGACCACCTATGAGGTATGGTCTGCTTCTTGAAGAGGGCCATGATGAGCCTAATCTTGGATGTGATCCAAGGACCTTCAAGGAAGCGTTATCAGATGCCGATTCATCCAAGTGGCTTGAAGCAATGGAATCTGAGATGAATTCCATGCATTCGAACCAAGTGTGGAATCTCGTGGATCCACCTGAGGGAATTGTTCCCATAGGGTGTAAATGGATTTACAAGAGGAAACTTGGGGCGGATGGGAAGGTATTGACCTTCAAGGCGCGATTGGTAGCAAAAGGGTATACTCAAAGGCAAGGTGTTGACTATGAGGAAACCTTTTCTCCAGTTGCGATGTTCAAGTCCATTAGGATTTTGCTAGCCATAGCTGCATGGTATGACTATGAGATATGGCAGATGGATGTCAAGACTGCCTTCCTTAATGGGGATATTAAGGAAGAAATTTTCATGTCTCAACCTGAGGGGTTTACATCTATCGGAAGTGAGCATATGGTATGCAAACTTCAAAGATCTATTTATGGTCTTAAGCAGGCATCGAGGAGTTGGAACCTCAGATTCGATGGTACAATCAAAGAGTTTGGTTTTACTAAGAATCCTGAGGAACCCTGTGTGTATAAGAAGGTCAGTGGGAGTGCTGTGACATTCCTTGTTCTTTATGTTGATGACATTCTACTCATTGGGAATGATGTAGGAATGTTGCAATCAACAAAGATATGGTTAGCAAGTAAGTTCTCAATGCAGGACTTGGGTGAAGAATCTTTTGTATTGGGAATACAGATCTATAGAGATAGATCAAGGAGATTGCTTGGTCTCACCCAGTCCACATACATTGATACCATCGTGAAGCGGTTCTCGATGGATGAGTCCAAGAGAGGACATCTACCAATGTGTCATGGCGTGTCCCTATCCAAGTCCATGTCTCCCAAGACTGATGCAGAGATAGCGGCGATGACACGAATTCCGTATGCTTCGGCTATTGGTAGTATCATGTATGGGATGATATCTACACGTCCTGACGTGGCATTTGCACTAAGTGTAGTGAGTAGATATCAATCCAACCCTGGTCTTCCACACTGGAAAGCTGTGAAAGACATCCTCAAGTATTTGAGAAGGGCCAATAAATTGTTCTTGGTCTATGGGGGTGGAGAACTGAAATTGGAAGGCTATACCGACTCTAGCTTCCAAAGCGATGTTGATGACTCGAAGTCAACCTCCGGATTCATATTCATGCTCAATGGTGGTGCTGTCTCTTGGAAGAGTTCCAAGCAAGACAGTACTGCGGATTCCACCACTGAGGCAGAATACATTGCTGCATCGGCTGCAGCAAAGGAGGCTGTTTGGATTAGGAATTTCGTCCAAGAGTTGGGCGTCTTTCCAAATGGAGTTGCTCCTATCCCGGTGATGTGCGACAACACGGGAGCCATAGCTCAGGCGAAGGAGCCAAGGTCTCATCAGAAGTCCAAACACGTATTGAGAAAGTACCACATCCTCAGAGAGATCGTGGAAAGAGGAGATGTCACGATTGACAAAGTCGGCTCCGCAGATAATGTTGCTGATCCACTAACTAAGCCTTTACTAGGACCATCATTCGAGAAGCATCGCGAATCAATGGGTCTGAAGTATATGGGTAGTTGGCTCTAGTGCAAGTGGGAGATTGTTAGAGTAGGTGCACGTCGAGCCAAGTGTTGGCCGACTGTTCACGATGAAACTCTTTGTATAAACGATCTTTATTTTAATAATATTTGAATTTATTAATTTGGCGCATCTTTATCTTTATACCCATGCGAGTTGCATAGATAAAGTCTTTGAATATACATATAGTAGAAAGAATATGAGATGCTCATATGATGAGTATCATGAAACTCATATTTGTAATACTGTATATTCTAAACGGTTCCTAGTCGATTCAGCCGCCACTAAGAAGGATATAGGCCGCTCGAGTTAGAGACTAGTATCTGCGATGTGAGTACCATGTTTCATTGGTAGGGGACATTGTGATGTCCGAGCATGCAGATAGGTGCTCCTGGTAGAGTGCACTGAATAACCCTCTATAAAGGATTTTCCAAGTGGTTCTCACTTATCGAGTGGAAAAGTCCTAGTTTATGGTTGTACACCATTAGTCCTTATGACCCGGGACAACACTGAGACTCTATGTGCTAGCGTTTCACTTTGACTTGTTTACCGACTCTTATGGGGTCATCAGGTGGCAAGGTTGGGTGTTACGGCGAAACATATAGGAGTCGATGCATTGTAGCCGGGGATTCACCGCTTACCTACGGGTATGGATATCCTATGTGTTTTTCATGTATGTGTGGGTTGAAATCTCTGTTCAGAGTATGGTGGTAATTATGAAAGGGGTTTCATAGATTACACCATCGATGCAACCACAACATGACACATAGTATCGATTCATTGACAACTCTGGATAAACCAATAGTTGTCGAATCGGTCGGGATATATGAGTTGAAGGGACCGTACTGTACGCTAACCATAATTGATTGGTTCTTGCAGGCACTATCATGTGATACCTAGGGAATCACGTAAGCGATGCTGCTAGGCGTTTAACGTGATTGGTTGGGTACTATCAGACTTGAGTTCTGACGTTCTTACTATCAAGGAGTTGATAAGTAAGAATTGGGCAATTGGGTATGCTCGTATAAGGACATGTTTAGTCCGAATCACATGGAGATGTGAACCCACGGCTAGTTGTATCACACAAGTATTAGCTTTGTAAATCCCGATGAGAAGTAGAATAGTTCAATGTGTTGAACGGCTTATAAATGTGTTTATAAGCGTAAAGAAAAATAGAAGTATGACTTCTAAGAGAGAAATATAAATTTTAATTTATGGAAGTGTTCCTAAGATTAAAATTTGGCCAAGTAAATAATGTAGTAGAAAATTGTGATTTTCATAAAACATTATTGTGGAATAAATTAAATTAATTCAAGTGTTGAATTAATTAAAACACTAGTGGACCTAGTTAAATTAATTCAAGTGTTGAATTAATTAAATAATATTGAGTCTTGTAGAGCTCAATTAAAATAATTATTTAACTAGTGGGACTTGAATAAATTCAAGTAGTATTTAATTAATCTCAAATGTGTTTGAGATAATTAAAATTTAGTCCATGGTTTTTAATGTGTTAAAAAACCATATAATATATGTGAGACATGCTAGGGTTTGCATGCTTGGGAGGTGAAGAGGTGTGTATTACTTTTGATTAAAAAATTCAAAAAGCATGCGACTTTTGAGAGACAACTTTTGACACACCCAAGACTCACTCCTCTCATTCTACCCTACTCACTTGGCCGAAATCCCCCCCCCCCCCCCCCCCCCCAATTCTCTCTCATTTTTCTTCCATTTTTTTTCTTCATTTTCTTGGAGAATAAAATCTTCTCATTGAAAATCCTCTTGATTTTTCTAGTGCAAATCTAGAGGGGTTTTACCTTGCTAGTGGTGGGCCTAATTTTGAAGGTGGAGGAGAGCTTGTAGATTGTCATCCATTTCAAGAGCTTAGTTGCTAGTCAACTAAGTTGGTGCCATCATCAACCTTGTGAGGTTGATAAGTAATAAACTTTCTAACACCCTATGTATGTTTTGGTGTTAAAATGTAAATATTGCACAAGAAAACAAGGTGGCCGAAATTTTGCTTGAAAATTTAAAAAATTTTGACTTCCGTTGCGCTTCCGGCCACCGTAACCGGTCCTCTTTCACACTGCAAGCATAAAGATTTGAAGGAAAACTTCTAGTGTAAGAGAATGAAAACAGATGTTTCCGCTTTTTTTAAGAATTGTCTCTCATGCCAACTGATAAAATTTGAGCATCAAAGGTCATCTGGACTTCTACCCTTTACCCATACCTAAGTGCAAATGAGATAATATCACCATGGATATTGTAGCTAGACTTCTGCCAATCCAAGGAGGCCAGGATAGCATATGGGTAATATTTGACCATTTTACCAAGTCTGCCCACTTTATACCCACAGTCAAAAGTATCGAGTGGAGAAGATAGCCGAACTCAATCAAAAAGAAATTATCCGGTTACATGGAATCCCTACGGCTATAGTCTCATACCGGGACCCAAAGTTTACATGGATACTATGGAAAAGGCTACAAGAATGTTTGAGAGCGAAATTGAACTTCATCACCACTGTACATCCAAAGACTAACGATCAATCTGAACAAAAAATTTGAACAATGGAGGACATGCTATGCGCATGTGTGCTGGATTTTAGAAAAAAATGTGGAAAACACCTGCCTCTAGTGGAGTTTTCCTACAACAACCATTTTCATTCTACTATTCATATGGCTCCCTCTCCCCTCAATTGGGATCTGGAGAAGTGGAAAAGTGCTAAGGATGGAAAAATAGAATCATATTGTTCGATATAATACAAGATACCATTGAAAAGGTGCAACATTGGACGATAAATTCAAATAGCACAAATTCGGAAAAAGAACTACGTAGACAAATTTCGAAAGAATCTCAAGTTTAAAATTGGTGATCGTGTGCTTCTGAAGGTAACACCAAGGAAACGAATTTTTTGAGGAGGTCGAAAAGGAAAGCTACAATAAAGATTTTGAAAGGAATGTTGCTCATAAACATATACAAAATTAAAATATTGTAATGTGTGTATCAGAAGTTAGTGTTGTGCTCTGGTGTTGTCAACACGAGCACACAACATGCAGCGAAAATTGATTATTTAACACACACGTAAATTTTAATAAATAAATATCATATTTAAATTATGAACAAGTGCGAATACTTATGCGATGTCTCATGGCAAAATTTCACTAGAAAAATATGTAAACGTTTACACCAAAACAATACTATTGAAAATAACAAAATTAAATTTCTTGACACTTCAAGGAATTAAAATATACATAAAAAACACAAATCAAATCTAGATGCATAAAACAGACACGTATTGCTTAAAACCAAACAAAATCACTCATTGATCAGCACTATGCATCAGTGTTATCCTTAGAGTGTTGTCAACACCAATCAGCAACACGGTATAACAGTGAATCAATCACACAAACTCTACAAACGAAAATCTTCAACTCTGAACTATGAGTGTGTTCAGATAAAAACTTCAGCAGCTCTCCTGCGCTGCAAAGTGATCACCCGATCACACTCCTTAGCCGACCTTTTCGTGCACTCCCAAAAACTCCAGTAGCTGTGCCCTTGCAAAAAGTGATCACCCGATCACAGAAAACTTTAGCAGCTACTCAATAAAGTGATCACTCGATCACATAAAAACTGAAGAGCAAATATATGTTGGACTCTTGTGATTTTCTCTCTGTGAAAAGCTCTCTCGTTCAACTATCTCCTCTAGACAATTTTTTGTCTCTAAAACTCTCTCTCTGTGTAAAACCTCTTCTCTCTCTCTAAAAGCCTCTACTACGGCTGTAAGGCTATACATTATTATATCCATGGCTTGACCTAAAAGTTATTCCATAGAAGATTCCTACAAAATACAGAAACAATATTTTCATTAGATATAAAACTCTTTTAAACAAAAATAAAATATATTAGAAATAAAAATCATATTAAAAACAAATCCTATAATATCTAGAGATAAATCAAGTAAGATATTATCATTTAGAAATAAATCAAGCAATAATCTAGAAAGACAAAATCATAAATTGATGATATCAACTTATCAAAATAATAAAGGAATAAAATATTCCTTGCAATCCCTCTTTTTGCCTTTCTGGACAAAACATCCAAAAATGATAATCTTGGTAAGTCTCGCAGTCAGTTAAGCTCCCCCTGCGTTAGAGTGTATTTCCCCTGAGTCAAAGTTCATCTCCCCCTGAATTAAACATGTTAGAGCACTAGTGTTGTTGACAGTGTTGTCAACACCATCATTAGAAAACCTAAAAACATAAGAAGACATACAAAAGAAAAATTTAATAATCACGCAAACAGATATAAGAGCAACCCAAAAACAGCATTACAGACAGAGCATATGTATTCATCATTTATCTTCTTCTGTGTCCATAATCTTATGAGTCTCAGCAACTCGAGATGCTTCAACACCATCCATAGCACCATCCATAGTCTGTGTCATTTTTTGTTCTCCTACTCCTCTTTTTTGGTTAGAATGTAAGCCAACTTCCAAAAGTGTCCTCTACTCAGCCACTTGTTCTTCTTAGTAAACAATAGGTTCTTTGGGCTTTTGAATCTGCTATAGAACAAACCCAATTTGGGCCTTTAAGTGAGAAGCATAGAGCATTACAAATCCATTGGGAGTGGAAGTGGACGAGGACGTCATGTTTCCAACAACAGTGGCAAAACCAGTAGCTGACCAAGGTAGGTCCAATTTCTTGTTATCATTGCAATAAGGCGAAACGATCTAAAGGGTTTCACTCACATAAAAAAAGTCTCATCATCTTCTTTGAGAACCCCTATAACTCCAGTATTCCAATGACCAGGAAGAAGAAAGGATTTCATCAGTGAAATCATTGATGTCTTCTGTGATTTCACTTTCTTCATCCGCGGGGGTATTGTAGAATTTGTTGATGATAGTCGGAGAGAGCTTGACAATTGTAACAAGCAGTTGTCGATCTTTTAAGAACTTAACTCGTCAAATTTTGTTGGACATACGCCTCAATGTCAAGGTTCTTCTTTTCAATAAATTCCCCATTCACATAGAGAAACCATAGGACTAAGGCAGCTTCAATGTAGAACTTGGTGGAGACATAATGACTCACATCATAATCAAAAGAGTTAATGTTGTCAATGGTGTTGACAACATCTGACTCAACATCAGCAGTATTTTCAGCCACCTGTAGAACGTGAGAGAAAATTATAAAGGTATATCAGGAGTTATGCACAAAAATGCACAAAGAAATCATGAGAGCAAGGAAAGATTGCGATGGTAAATGAGAACAAGCGAGAGTAATTATCAGACATTTAACGACAACAAAAATATTTACTCTTACAAAAAAAAATCGATTCAATTCTTTCAGCTCCTAAAAATCCGCACGGGAAAGGTAATATTTCCGAAATTTACCCAAAACACTAATTACGGTTCTATCCCAAAATCAAACAGTAAAATTGATTCAAACTCGTGTTATGACAATTTCAAAAGAACATCCAGTGAAACCCACAACCATTATAACCGACTAACACAAGTAGACACGTAAATTCAAAATTTAGGTAATCAAGGTTTTCATCAACCGTCATGAGTCAATACCGATATGTCATTGTACATAATGAATTCACGATAAAAAAAATCAATATGCATGTCCTAAATGTGCCTCCAATATGATGAATTATCAAAATGTCAGGCAGTGTATAAATTGTGTTGTGTCAGAACTTGGTTTTGGCAACACCACTGAGTTTTATTCAAACTTCCATAAAACTTTCTTTTAATTAAGAAATAGTAGCTCTCACGCTAGAAGAACGGTCTTCAATGGACTCCCCCTAGGTAGCTTTTTCCATTACTTTTTTTACTTAGAAGTGGTAGATCCCACACTAGAAGAACGGTCTTCAATGGACTCCTCTAAGTAGCTTTTTCCATTTTCTTCTAAACAATTTTTATTATTTACCTCTTTTCTGTTTTTCTCCCTATGCTCGTATTTTCCAAGTCATTTTTTTCACATTAGACAATATCACGATTTCCATGAATATCCTCAACTATTCGGTACCTTGGATTGAACATAATTTATTCCTCGACATTTGATTGGAAGTATGACCACACAGAGAGTACCTTTCAGAAATTGCCTTCACTGTTTAGACATTACACAAATAAATAGGATGATTATGATTATGCAGTATGCCTTATATCCTAAAAATAGACATGAGAAAATGGTGTTGTCACCGGTGTTGACAACACCAATGACAACATGTGTGTGTGATTATTGTACGCACATGCTGAGAGACTTCCGAAGATTGAGAAATCTCTCAAAGTCCAAATGTTTCGAGAATATATCAGCCAGTTGATTCTCAGTCCTAACAAATTTCAGTCAAATTATGTCTTTTTCAACCAAATCTCGAATAAAGTGATGTCTTATGTCTATGTGTTTTGTTCGAGAGTGTTGAATAGGATTCTTAGAAATGTCTATAGCACTTGAGTTGTCACAATATACCATCATGTAGTTGTTTAACTTGTAATCCAAGAAATAAATTCAACTCTCCTACCATGCTCATTTCAAATTGAGAAGACATGCACTCAACAAAGTTATCAACAATTTTTGTGATGAAGAACCGAAGATAATGTCATCTAAATAAACTTGACAAATCAGGATATCATGCTTCAATTTTCGAATAAAGAGAGTTTTATCAAATTAACCTCGTTTAAAGCCCAAGTTGATCAAATAATCAGCCAACCTACCATACCATGCTCGGGGAGCCTGTTTCAGTCCATATAGAGCCTTCTTCAGCTTGTAGACATGGTTCATGTGATGTGGATCTTCAAAGCCTTTTGGTTGACTTACATATGCTTCCTCATTCAAAATTCCATTTAAAAAAGCACTTTTAACATCCATTTGATACAATTTGATGTGCAAGTGACATGCTATGGCAAGCAACAATCGGACTAACTCAATTCGGGCTACAGGAGCGAAGGTTTCATCAAAATCCACTCTCTCAACCTGTGTATACCCTTGAGCTACCAACCGAGCTTTGTTCCGAACAATGTTACCAGATTCATCTGTTTTATTCTTGAAAATCCATTTTGTTCCAATAACATTGGTATTTAAAAGTCTAGGAACTAAATCCATACATCATTGAGCACAAATTATTCAAGTTATTCATGCATTGCATTGACCCATAATTCATTTTTTAGTTCATCATTAATATTCTTGGGTTCAATTTGAGACACAAAACATGAGTGACTTACCTGGGAAAACGTGGAGCTCATGCAGATTAAACCAATCATTTTGCGGTAGTCTAACTTTTATTTCTTTTTTGTTTGCACATCATCATGTAATTCACCAATGATTTGTGATGATGGATGATTCTTCTGAATCTTGTTGGGAATTTATTTTTCACAATTGATCACCACATCATCATTATCATCGTTATCATTTTCCACAGTTTCTGTTTGGTTTAGAGGTGATGTTGTGCTTGGTGTTGTCTCACTGGTCTCAACACCATTTCTGGTCAGTGGCTCCTTTATATCCAGAAATTCTTCTACATCATCCTCCCGTGTTTTACCTGCCAGATCTGCAAGATCATTAAACACAACGTTAATTGATTCTATTGCAATCCCGGTTCTTAGATTAAATACACGATAAGCACGGCTATTAATAGCGTATCCAAGAAACAAACATTTAGCACTTTTGGAATCAAATTTAGCTAGATGATCTCTATCATTTAAAACATAGCAAACACAACCGAAGATGTGAAAGTATTTAAGGTTTGGTTTCTTCCCCATGATAATTTCATAATATGTCATGGTAGATCCACTCCTTAAAAACACACGGTTGGAAATGCGTATTTAAAGCTTCGGCTCAAAAACGTTTTGACACATTCTTGGAACTTAGCATGACTCGAGCCATTTCTTGGAGGGTTCGATTTTTCCTTTCAGCTAAGACATTTTTTTGAGGGGTTTTCAGAGCTGAAAATTCATGAGTGATACCTTTCTTATCGCACAAATAAATAAAATGAGAATTTTCAAACTCCTTATCGTGATCGGTTCTTATTTTGACCACCCTCATATCATACAGATTTGTTATCCTAGCATGCAATTTCTAAAAACATCAAATGTATCAGATTTTCCTCTAAGGAAACTTACCCAAGTAAAATGCGAAAAATCATCAGCACAAACAAAAGAATATTTCTTACCACCCAACCTCTCAACATCCATCGGACCCATTAGATCCATGTACAAGAGTTCAAGGCACCGTGTTGTTCCAAAGTGTTGCAACACCGGGTGCGCAACACAGGTTTGTTTACCTTTCTGACACGGTCCATAGACATACGCATTACCTGAACTCAAATTTGGGATACCTCACACAGCATCAAACTTACACAGATTTTTCAAGGTCTTGAAGCTCACATGTCCCAGTTTTGATTCCATAGGTCTAAATCACTCACCTTGGCACTTAGGCAACCATCACCTTTTCCCAATTGATAGTAATTGTCAGTAGAAAAAGTACCTGACATTACACAAACATTGGCATCATTAAAAAATTCACAATTATTTTTATTGAATTTAACATGTAAATCATCGTCACAAAGTTGATTTATGCTTATTAAGTTTGAGTCAAGTCCTTCAACGTTAGAACATTATGAAGTTCAGGAAGCCCGTCAACATTCAGTGTTCCTTTGCCTACAATTCTTCCTTTGGCACCACCACCATAGGTTACACGCCCACTTTTTACTTCAACATAATCCGTTAGGTGTTACTTAGATCGAGTCATGTGGCGTGAACACCCACTGTCGAAATACCATATAATTGCAACATTAGTTTTAAAAGACGTATAAATGATTTTGCAATGAATAACAGCTTTTGGTACCCAAAATTTCTTCATAGGAGGTTTCTTGACCGTTGTGTTGCACCTAGTCTTGGGCAACACAGTGGGCAATACCCGATTTGCATGCCAGTTCATATAGTCATTTCTCATATTAAAACAGAAATGTTTATTGTGACCTGGCTTATGGCAGTAGTGGCAAATAAAATGTCGCTTTCTTTGCTTTGATTTATAAGTTGACACTGGCTTCTTGGTTTTTGACATCTTCACTGACGGGTCAAATTTCAAATGAGAAGAGGAAGCTCTAATTTGTTTTAGCAATTGTTCTGAGGCTTGCTTTGATATTGGCAGAGTCTTCATGGGAGGTTTCACTATTAAGGGGACAGAGCAGTCTTCACTTGCCTTTACAAACACGGTTGATTTTGATTTAGAGTTGGAAGTTTCACCATGTTCATATGCGCTTTCAACATATCCAAGACCAGTTCTGTTGTCCTTTCCCATAGTTAACATTGAGTCAAATTTTGATGAACTTGAGCTGAGTTTAGCAAGAGTCTTTGAGGCCTTCTCAAGATCATCCTTGACTTTTCACAGTTCGAGGTCCTTCCTACTCAACAAGACTTCCAGTTGAGACAAAATACTCTTTAACTCAGTATTTTCCTTTGAGAGCACATAATTTGTTTCATTTCTTTTGATCCAATCTTCGTATAACTCTTCATACATAGCCTGCACACCTTCAAATGTGAGTTCATCAGAACCAGTAACCTGGATTTAATGATTACTTGAGTCACACTGAGATTTAGCATTGAGACACAAGGATTTGAAGTGGTGTTGCGGCCCGGTGTTGCAACGCCTGAGGCAACACCGTGCGGGTTGACTTGTAGCCAGAATATTTCCTTCAAAACAATAGTGTTTGTAGATAGTACCTCCATTGGGATTCTGTTAAATTTCCTGTAAAAGCAACAATAAACCAGAATCAATCACTTAGTATATCAAGCATTGGCTCTGATACCACTTGATAGGAATTGTAATGCCCGAGAATTAATCACTGTTAATCAAGGATTATTGACGTATAATTTAACGTGATTACGAAAGGGTAAACGGAGACATGATTTAAGATAATGTGTGGCCATTTATTTGAATTTCAGAGTGTGTTGCCGAAGCAACACCGCACCCGCGTCCTTGCATGTACCGCACCGCGGTGCATGGACAGAAACATGGTCAGTTTTACCGTATGGGTGACCGCGCCCGCGGTGTTAGCATTACCGCACCCGCGGTGCAGTACCGCACCCGCGGTCTTGACAGGTACCGCAACCCGCGGTCATGCAATTCCAAAATAGATAAGATTGACGAAACGTTAGCGCACCCGCGTGCAAGATGGAGCGCACCCGCGGTGTGACGTGCAGCATGGAAACGAGACACGTTTCTTGCATGCAATTCTGATATATATAGGCTGTGATTCCATTCGAAATTCATTCAGAATTGAGGAAAAGGGTCGAAGTTTTGGCATGAGAAATCCTTACGCCTTTTGTGAGAAATCCGTCCGTCTGAATTTGAATCCGACTTCGGTATCGAGTTCCTAGCAACGTAGGCTACAACTGGACGTAAGTTTTACTACGTTTTGACATGCTTTGAAATTATGATATTGTCAGAATTGAATGGAACTCATATATGTTGTTCTTGACATAGTAGACATCATAGAATCGAAGTCAGATTAAGAAACAGACTGATTATGGAATTGTTGTGATTTTCGGAATAGTTTTGGAGTCGAGTTGATATCAGAATTGAGTTGTTATTGAGAATGAGATATTAGAATGAATATCTGATTGATATGGTATTGTTGGGTATATTGATATTATACCGTTATGCCATCGATATTGAATTGGATTGAGTATTGAGCAGGACAGATTTAATTCGAGTGGTGTATTGATATTATACTCCTCGATATTGTTTTTATCAGATTGAGTATCGACAGGCTTTGAGTTCGAGACTTCGACAGAGCCAGGGTATCAGAAAGAAAGGTATAAATTAATGTTGAGTTGGGATTGCACAACTCGAGTGAGGTTTGACTCGAGTCTCCCTAAATCACATACTTTCAATTATTGCATTGATATTTGCAATTGATGAGATTGATGATTGTAGTCTATTGATTTATAGCCACTGCATGTAATGACTGCTGATTTGCTAGTCATCGATTGATTTGCTTAGATACTGAATGCAATCTATTGATTACTGAGTCATTGAGTCATAGGCTGATTCGCCTAGTCACCGGCTGATTCGTCGGGTTATTGACTGATTCGTCTTATTATAGGCTGATTCGCCTAGTCACCGGCTGATTCGTCTGGTGATTGACTGATTCGTCTAAACTTAAGCTGATTCGCTTAATTACAGGCTGAGTTGTCTGATTATTGGCTGATTCGCCTAATTACTGGCTGATTCGTCAGGTTATTGACTGAGTCGTCAATTCTGCGGCTGATTCGCCCAGACACTGATATATGAATTATATCGATGCCGTTTAGGGATTGATTCATTCCTATCGACTGAGATTCGATATAATTACCTATATCCAGACATCGGGATCCCTAGGATAGAGTTGAGTCGAGTCTGAGACGACGCATTAGTTGAGTCGAGTCTGAGACGACGTGTCGATTGAGTTGAGTCTGATATGACATGTTGAATTACAGTTTTATATCATTCATGTTTGTTGAATTGATACATGTTATGAATATTTCTTATATGCTTTCGTATATGATTCTATATGATTGCATGTATACATTGTTTATACTGGGAGATTTATATCTCACCGGAGTTATCCGGCTGTTGTCTTGTTTTGTATGTGTGCATGACAACAGGTGGGGCTGGATCAGGGTCAAGAAGAGGATGAAGGAAGATTAGATAGCGTGGAGATCCGGGCTTCGAAGCAACATAGGATTCAGCACTGATATGTAGTTGAACCTAGTTAAATTCTTGTAGATAACACAAGATTTGTATGTTCATGTTTAATATGTAATTTGAGTAAATTACATTACGTTTCCGCTTTGTATTTTAAAAAAAAAAATTTAGACCCTGTTTTATAATCGATTAATTAGTCCCAATAATGATTAAGAACTTGATTAGCGTCCGGGTCCCCACAGGAATGTTGCTCATAAACGTACAGTTATAATGTGTGTATCAGAAATTAGTGTTGTGCTCTGATGTTGTCAACACGTGCACACAACATACAACGGAAATTGATTATTTAACGCACACGTATACTTTTAATAAATAAATATCAGATTTCAATTACACAGAAGTATGAATACTTGTGCGATGCATCATGGAAAAAATTTCACTAGAAAAATATGTAAATCGTTTACACCAAAATAATACTAGTGAAAATAATAAAATTAAATTACTTGACACTTCAAGGAATTAAAATATGCATCAAAAACACAAATAAAATCTAGATGCATAAAACAGACATGTATTGCTTAAAACCAAACGAAACCACTCGTCGATCATCACTCTGCGTCAGTGTTGTTCTTCGAGTGTTGTCAACACCAATCAACAACAAGGTATAATAGTGAATCAATCACACAAACTCTTCACACGAAAATCTTCAACTCTGAACTATGAGTGTGTTCAGATAAAAACTCCAGCAGCTCTCCTGCGCTGCAAAGTGATCACCCGATCACACTCCTTGGCCGACCTTTTCGTGCACTCCCAAAAACTCCAGCAGCTGTGCCCTTGCAAAAAGTGATCACCCCATCACAGAAAACTTTAACAGCTATTCAATAAAGTGATCACCCGATCACATAAAAACTTTAAAGAAAATAGATGTTGAATTCTTGTGATTTTCTCTCTGTGAAAAGCTCACTCGTCCAACTCTCTCCTCTAGATAATCTTTCTTCTCTAAAACTCTCTCTCTCTCTCTCCAAAACCTCTTCTCTCTCTAAAAGCCTCTAGTACGGCTGTAAGGCTATAAATGTTTATATCCATGGCTTGACCTAAAAGTTATTCCCTAGAAGAGTCCTACAAAATATGGAAACAAGATTTTCATTAGATATAAAACTTTTTTAAACAAGAATAAAATATATTAGAGATAAAACATATTAAAAACAAATCTTATAATATCTAGAGATAAATCAAGTAAGATCTTATCATTTAAAAATAAATCAAGCAATAATAATAAGCCAAATCATAAATTCATAATATCAACTTATCAAATAATAAAAGAATAAAATATTTCTTTCAGATTTGTTTGGACTTTGATATCAAGAAGTGAACAGGTGCAGTAACAATCAACTTGATCGTATGTCGTTCTTCAATCACCATATTAAATCTACAATTGAATATTGCATTTCCTTTTTATATTGTTTTCAACGGAGTTAGGAATCCCGTAGTTTCTTTTACCTTTTTTTTATTTTATTTTTTATCTTAAGTAGCAGTTTGATCTCCGCCTCCACTTGCAGTGCTTGATTGATAGCAGAACTATAATACGAGGCTTCGGCAGATAAGGTTACCCAACGAATCTCAAGGTTGAGGCCTTGGACAAATTTCTTTCTCTTTCTTGCCTCATCTTCCTGATAGTGAATCAAAAGGTGGAATTATGCCTCGTATTGAGCCACTGTCATAGAATCTTGTCCTAATTCCATGAATTGTGTTCTCGTGTGTTAAGTGTTACCTGGGTGACGTATTTTTCTCGAATTCACGCGCATAAAGTTGGTCCAGGTTTTAAGCGTGTTTTTTTTCTTTCACTGATGATAAAATACTCTCCACCAGTTATGTGCTGCCATTCAAATTGATACACTACAAATTTCACTTTCCGTTCTTCCGAGTAGTTTAGGACAGAGAAAAAACTTTCAATTTTGATTAATCATTCTTAATTTTTAAGTGTCAGGGTTGCCGTAAAACTTGGGTGGGTGAAACCTAAGGAATTTTTCAAGAGTTCGATCATTTGTTTCTTTAAATCTTTGAATACCTCGATTATCTCCGCCAAATGCATGAACTGCTGAAATATGTCATACATATTTCTTGAATTTCGCTCTTGATGTGGAATATGTTGTCTCTCTCCTTGGTTTCCCATTGCTTGGGAGCGATGATCTTCGTCATGGCTGGTGTGGTTAGCTCCTTTTGCAGTTGACGTTAATTCATCTTGACTCCTAGCTCGAAAACTATTTCTGGATAAAAGCATCCTACGAAATAAAATTTTAAATAATTTTTATCTTAAAACACAAGTTCTCAAGGATTAATGTTCAAGATCAATTCAAAAGGGATTTTGTACAATACCATCATCAGTATTATCATGGTCAAGATTCACCTTAAATCAAAACTATCGAATCTTGTAAGGTTCAAATTTTGGGTGGAAACAAACCAATAATGATTTTATTTTCCTTACCCCATATGTTTTGGGCGTACTAGTAGGTGCCAAACTTTTATTCTAAGTCAGATCTGCAAAACAAAAAATAAAAAATCTTATTTATTTTATTTTAATACCCAAAATTTATTCAGTATAACTTGGAAGGGCTCAGATCCCACCGGTGGGCCGCTAAATTGTATTACCGTCATTAACGTATAATTACGATAGAAGAAGCGTGTACAATCTTTTAATTTACATCATATAATAAAATTGAACTCAACAGAATAACCACGGAATTGCTAAGCCAACAATTTCATTCTCAATTTTTATTATATTTGAAGTCCTGATATCGTGTATCTGGAATTTACGATAAATAGAAAGAAAATAGATATTAAGTCTTTGGAGATTTAGTGAAAGAATAGAATTGGGCTTATATATATTTATAACAAGTTAAACGATCAGTGTAGTAATTTAGTATGAGATGGCATGTATGAGTGGTAACATATATTATGAAAATATCATGTCAGGTGACATGCGGTGAATGTTAAGAGCTCTGAAGTGAATATTGTAGGATAAAGAGTGGTGGCTCCCACCAATATTTAGTGTAGAACTTTTCCTCAAATAGGATCCGCACAATCGATCATTTACGAGTCAAAGTGAAATCATATTTATGGACTGAAATCACTTTGTTCAGATGAATTATATATACCAGATTTTAAACATGTTCATTGGAGTCAATTTTCCATACTGAAGCCGTATTGTCCAGTGGACTAGCAATCCGATACATAGATCGATGTCCATGATCAGTTCATTCATTCATTCATCGTTAACCATCAAGAACAAATAAATCAATATATTCAAATATGCAGTACAATATGACTAATAATTTGTGACATGCATAACATGATGCAATATATGAATATCAGTGCTCACTTTGGACGACCAAATATTGTACTTCCGCCTTATTTTGGGATGATCAGCTAACACATTTTGTAAACTAGAAAATATTTCAACAACATGTATTCAAAACCAAAGGCAAATTCATTCAAGAAGATTGAGTAATTCGAACCTGATGTGGCTACCTTAAAATTGGTTTTCTGGAATTTTCCAGAAATTTTCTTCACAAAATTGAATTTACTAAGAAAATTTGGATAATCATATTGTTACACCTCTAGCATATCATGAATTTAGATATGAAAAGGTGGTTGTGTGAAAATTTGGATATTTTTTGACAAAATCTGGTAATTTTCTTTAACATTTTCCACTCCAACTCCCCACTACAATTTATCCTCTATAAACCCAATAATTTAGATCAAATTTTCTGATGAAATGCTTCATAATGAATGTATTTATATGAGGAGAGGAGTCACCAAGCTTAAACACTTGTCTTAGTTTATTTTCAATTTTTGACACCTGTTTTCCCCAAATGGGCACATATTTCTATTAAATTATTGACAACAGACTATTAAATTAGTGACACTTAATTATATATTAAATTTAATTATTAATAGACAATTTTTAATTAATTTATTTTTTATAAGTTTTTTAATGTTTGTATATTATATATATTGTTTTTTTTAGTTCTTTATTTAAGTTGTATTATTAGAATATTTTATGTGGTTATATTATTCAACTTGAATTTTATTGGTAGAATAATGAAATAAACTTATTAATATTATTTAGATGCATTTTTATTTATTTCATTCCAACTCCTTTAAGTATATTAATGTGAGGCTAATTATTATACGTCAAATATTTTTTCTATAATAAATATTTTATTGAAATTCTCTTTCTTCCATTTATATTTTTCTTAATTTCCCTCATTATTTACTTATATATATATATATAAATATATATTTTAGAAGCATGTTTTATGTATTTTAAATATTCAATATAATTTATTTAAATTTTTATGTTGAGGAAAAATTTCATTTTATTTAATTAACTTATTATTATTACTTTTATTCAAATCGTTTAATTAAATTTTGTCCATACATGTTAAAATTTTGGGGGGTTACATTACAAGAAAAGTGAAAGATTGTTAGATTAGGTGCATAACGAGTGAGCTTATGGTTTGCGTTTTATTGACTTTTATATAACAATATATTTATTTTAATAATATTTTATGGTTTATCTGATTATGACATTTAAATTATTTGTATATACATTCAAACTGCATAGATAAAGCCGATTAATATACTGTAAGTACCATGAGGTCCACGAGTATAGTGGATCATGAAACTCCTTAGGAAGTGTATTGTATATTCTAAATATATTCCTATTAGATTCAGCATCCTAAAATAGGGATAAAGGTCGTTCACGCTTGAGACTAGCATCTATGATTAAAACATCACATTAAGGAAGCGTAGATGTTCAATCATACGTATTGTATTTGGAGATGTTCAATCATACAAATAAACGATCATTTGATGAGACACTGAAAAATCCCCCATAAGACTACTGAAGTGGTTTTCACTTATTTAGTGGAATATTTCGCGCTTTTGGTTATACAGAATGTCTTTTCACCAGGGATTTCATGGAGGTTCAGCGTACTAACAAGTACTTTGATCCGTTTACCAACTCCAATGAGTTTCATCAAGGGGCAAGGTTTGATGCAGTTCGAAATACGTATTGTATTTGGAGATTCCATACTCGCCTATAGGTGAAGATATCATATGTAATTTGATGAATTAATATTGCAAGGAGTCTCTGGCAGTGTAAGATATGTGAATTATAAAAAAAGTGTTTTCTTAGTTGCACATACACTATCACTATTATTAATCATATATACATCACATTCATTTGCAACTCTTGATGTATCAATAATTGCAGAATTGATCGGGATATATATGTTGAGGGGATCGTACTGTATACTAACCTTAATTTATTAGTTCTTGCAGGCACTATCAGTGATACCTAGGGTACCATGGGACGATACAACTAGACTATCTTACCATGATCTGATTATGCAATCAAACTTGAATTTTGAAGTTCTTGATCAATGGTTTGATGAATAGAATGATGCCAAATAGGTTAACCCGAAGAAGAGCAAATGTTGTTCTGAATCACATGAACCTGTGAACCCACGGCTTACTATATCTCTGAACCATTGAGGGTCACACATGTATTTGATTCTATGTTCTCGTTGAGATATTCGAATTCATTATGTTGAATTTGGCTACTATAGTTTGATGGAGATCAAATGAATTATTTATAAAGGAATTTACAAGTAGATTCTATTATTGGAAATTGTGGAAGTAAGCTTAACATCCTCGAACCATGCTAGAAAATATTGCTACAAATGCCCCACTTCTTTGAGCATCCCAACAATTTTTATTTAGTAATTTCTTGTGAGACGGTCTCACAGATATATATCTATGAAAGGAGATGACTTGGTCTATATTTACAGTGAAAAATAATATTTTGGCATGAAAAATAATATTTTTCAAGGATCGGGTCGGGTTGGAGATATGTCTCATAAACTTGACTAATGATGTAAGATACGAGAGTTTTTGTGATTTTTTTATACGACGAGGACAATACAGATAATATCATTAAGGATAAAAAAATCTTGCAATTAATTATTATTTTTACTTAATAACATAAATAAGATTCTACTTATTTATCCATCATGATCTCGATCTCTTGTCTTCTATAAAATCACTATATCCATAAATTTTCATCGTATATGTATTATTATTAGGGATAAAAGATTAGTTAAACTGATTAGTCAGTTGACTCTCTAAATTCAGTTTGGCTGGTTTCAGTTGCCTTTAATAACCTGCACATTATTCTCCAGTTAGGCAACTGTCAGTTCGTGATCAGTTAGTCCAATAAATTTCTTAGTTTTTCAAACAACTGAAATTAAGTTTCCAACAATTTCTCCCTTTTTGGTGTTTGACAAAACTTGTAAAGTATGAACTGATCAACTGAACTTAAAATAATCTTCGATTTCATTGTAGATAAAATAATTCTTCTAATATACAGATTCATACAAAAAATGAGAATCTAATCTAAGTACAGATTCGTACAAAGAATAAAGAATAAAGAATCTTCAAATCTTCAACTATTAACTGAGGTCAGTCAGTTGATCTTCATATCTTCTTCTTTCCTTTGTCTTCTTTTGTCTCTCGAATAATTTCCTCCTTTTTGTCAAGCACATCCACTTTATTTGTTAATATGCGAACATCTGCTGCAATATATGATACGGAATTCATCACAATGTTCTTCAGCTTATCAATCCTTTAGTGACTGTACTCTCCAGAAATTCAAAGCGTCTACCGACTAAAGCTTTAGTTTGGAAGTGGGATTCAGTCGACAGCCTATCTTTTTTTATTTCTTCCATCTGGAGATATAGATAAGTCACACTCTGATTGAGTAGCTTCACTCTGTCCGTAGTAAACTCATTGGTCGAGTTGAGCTTCAAAGTGTGTGCGAGCTGAGTAGTCTGTATTGTAGAAATAGCATTCATCATACTGACGAGGTTCGACTGAATGGTTTGAAGTTCTTCAAATAGGGAATCGGTGTCTGAAATTCCAGGAGACATAGCTCCAGAAGTTTCTGGAATCTGTTCCCTTTCTTGTTGAGTAAATACAACCATCGCACCGTCAGTTGGTTCTGTTTCACACGCTACTATTTCTGAAATATTTTCAGTTGTGAGATCCTGGGGAGGATATGAGAGTTGGAAGAGCAGAAGTAGAAGAAGGTTCTTTGATTGGTTCAACAACTGGTTCTTCAGATGGTTGAGAAACTGCCTGTTCAGTTTGTTCCAAAACTGCCTGTTCAGTCACAGTTTCTGACTGAGTCGGCTCTTCAGTTTGTTCAAAAATATGCTCTTCAGTTTGTTCTTCAAAATTGACAGCTTGAACAGCTGGTTCTTCAGTCATGATCTCATCTTCAACTGATCTTGAATTGTCCAGTTGAATATCGGAGGTTACTGATTTGATGACCTCATCGAGATTTGCCAATGATAATTCAGCTTCAGAATATGGTATTGGATCACCAGTGGAAGATTGAGGTGCTGAAGATGAGGATGGTTGAGCAACTGATGTGGAAGGTTCAGTTGCCTGTTGAGTAGCTTCAGCAGCTGAGTCTTTTGTTGGATTTTGAAATAACTGTTCAGTTGGCTCTTCATCAGTTGATAAGTCTTGTGAAGCCGCTGGAATGATCAGTTCTTGATCCATTTCCCAGTTTTTGATTTCCATCTGTAATGAGAGAAGATCGGTGTCCAGTTTATTATGCACAGCTGTATCATTGAATACAGTTGGACTTGTAGGATCATAATTCATTCGCAATTCAGCAACTATCTTTGTAGCTTCTTGGCTCTCAGTTGATCGAAAAATAATTCTAGCGTTCCAGAGCCTGAAAAATTGTAGAAGCCTTGACTACTCTCCAAACAACAGTCTGCAGAGCAATAAACTTCTTCAGTTTAGACCTCGACTGAAGCTGTTTAGCAAATACTTCAGTTCTAAACTTCACCCACTCATTGTAGGATTTGTGTAACACCCTCTGACCGGTTTTAATAAAATATCAGCGGAGTTTAAAATTTTACTTGAAGGGAAGAAGGATTTAAAATACATTTCAATATATAAAAAAAGTATATACATGATCAATAAAAATGCTTCAACAAAATACAAAATATCATTTTTGTGATCATGTCCAAAATGCTAGCAAAATAGTCTTCTTCCTTCCTTCTCTTATGCATATGACTCCGGCCCCAATCAACATCCCGGCTCGTCGCACTTATCTGCATCACATGAAATAACTGAAATGAGTATAAAACTCAGCAAGTGAAACTCTTACATAGCAATTGATACATATCATACTCTGAAAAACATAACTTTGAAAACATTAAATATCATCAACTCTGAAACATAAATATCATAGCATGAATAGCAATAACGATGATATTTCTCTTTTCTCTGATGGATTGAATATCTAGATAGTATCTCTGTCTCTGTACCTATAACCCATCGATATGAATCGATACTCTGTTGGGATATAAGCCTATGGTCGTTGATCCACTAATTGCATGCAATCTCTGACTATGTATCTATCAATTCAATAAATCATTTGAACTCTCTCTTTGGCATTAAATCAAACACTTTGAATACTCTACTCTTTTGTATTCTCTTTTGACATAATTGAGACATAAAATGCCTCTAATACACAACAAAGTGTATTAATACATAGCATGAATCAATGGAAGGGAATAACATGTTAAAACCATTGAAACACCATACATATATTATCATGTGAGTACAAGGAAATGAATTCCACTTACAACCAATTGAAACCTTGAATCTAATCCCTTGGTACAAATCCTATAACAATAAACCATATATTGCACCATTAATAACCCAATAATCACAAACCCATAACATTAAATCATAAAACCACACCATCAACAAACCCTGATTTCCCAACATCATAATCAAGAATAAACAAAGCCACAAGCTTACCTTAGCTTCTTGAACCCAAAATAACCTTGTTCTCTTTCAAATACCCAAATAAGAAGCTTGAATCAAAGGCACAAAATGAAGAAAATAAGAACCCTAGGTTACCCTTGCTCTGAAATCGAGAAGAGGGGGAGAAGAAATGAGGAAATAAGAGCAACATTTGTCTTATATCACTTAAAATCTCAAAACACACTTACACTGTTCACGACCGTAGGTGCGCTAACATTAATACCACGGGGGCATTCTATAACACTACCAAAATCCGAAGGCGACGACCGCGGGTGCGCTGCGTTCTTACTGCGGGTGTGGTGAGCTTACTGGAAAACAACCAAAAATCTGAAGCAAGCGACCGCGGGTGCGGGTACCTATCTGACCTCGGGTGCGGTCTGGTCTTTGCCCAAACACCACGGGTGCGGTGGCCAACTGACCGCGGGTGCGGTCACCTCTGTAGCCCATAACCAACTTTCTCAACTAAAATCGAATCGCAACGTCACTTCTCTTCACAATTCGGCAACACTCCCAACAAGAAAATTGAACCTCTATAACTTATCTAACCACCACAATTGGCCTCATACCAATTGGCTCAACATACTAATTACCATGAATTAAATCGCAACAATGCTACAATAAAACCACATCATTTAATATCAACAATACTATAAACCCATAAATCACAACTCTTAGCATTAACTATACTTAATCTTAACTAAGGAGTCAATAATCATACGAAATCTTAAACCGCACCGTCACAGGCTTGGATATTACACTTTGAGCTTGTTCGCTGCAAATTCATTGATCTCTTGCCAGATGAGATCAATGTGTTTGGATTGCATTAGTTGGCCTGGGCTCTTCTTGCATCTTTCCTTTGCCCTTAGAGTCAGTCAGTATATGAAGGATGCTCAAACCTGATGTATTTGCATCAATCTTCTCTCTTATCACTATTCCCTTAAGTCTTGCAGGAGGAAGGGAAGCGTAGCCAGTAATAGTGATCAATGAAGGCTTAACCTCCAGAAAGCTTCTTCTTGTCACCAGATTCGGTGACCTTCCGTGGAACAACTTTCAGTGGGATAAGCTTGATGGCTGTTGAGCTCGTTGACTGCAACAGTCTTTCAGTTGGAATTGTCTCAACTGCAGCAACCGGCTTGGTTTTCAAAGTTCGTGGCTTCCTTCACGACCTTGGGAGATCGAGTGCTCTCAGAATCAGTTTCACTGAAATCGGTTTGCACTTGATTGTCTTCTTCTGAGTCTACTTTCATACTTTCTTGACTGATTTGGGAGCTCTTTCCATCCCAATTTCCTTCTTCACTTGAATAAATTGCTCAGGTAACATGTCCAGTTTCTGCTTAGGTGGTTGGACAGTCTTGGCATTGAAAATATTCATCTTTGATGACATTTCAGAATCATCAGTCACCATCCCTTTTACTTTTACCAAATGGCTGAGCTGCACCGCAAAGAATTTTGAATGATTGGACGATTGAGACATATTCCTCAGAATATTGAAGATTATGTTCCTCCAGTTCATCTTTCTTTCAGCCATGATTGCAGTCATAGCTTGAAACTTCTCAAGAGTGAGGGCAGCAAATGATCCTACCTTTGCCAAGAGCCTCTTTGCTACAATATCAGCTATTAATTTTACTTCTGACTTCAGTTTCTTCTTAGGATCAGAAACCTTGATTTTTCGACCATCAGCAGATAAGGTAGAGTGCATCTCCTCAATATCGGATGCCTTCACTTCAGAAAGGTTAGCTAGCCCATCAATAGGCAATTGGAAAAGATTTCAGAAGAACTCTTCCTCAATGGTCAGCAACTGACCATTTACAGTAGACGCTATAATGCCTTCTTGAGTGACATAGCCGGTGGCGTAGAGTTCTTGAACCTCTTTGACAAAGATTTATTGGGAAGATAATCCCATAAATTTCTTTAAACCGAGTGATTCTAGTTTCATAAGAGCATTCTTGACTCTTTCATCCTTCACAGTCAAAGACTGAATCAAAGACGATCTCCATAGAATTCATGACGTGAGCTGGGATCTGGTTTGCCATTTGTTTGAGTCAAATCTGCGAAAAAAGAGTATTCTATGAGTAGAATTTGCTCGGAATGCTTGAATGTGCGCGGAAGAAGAAATAATGAATTGGAGCAGGTATAATACTAATGTAGGTGACTGTTCAAATTATTGGACACGTGTCAGTCCAAAAAAAATTGAATAGAAAACGTGTGTATGTGTGGTAAAAACGTGTGTAAAATATTAATGGATTACGTGGATCCACGTTCCAAAATACTATTCAATGAAACACAACATTTAATGATTCGACAAACAGTCGCATATTAATATAGAATATTAATCGAACTACCAGTTAACATATTTGAAAAGATCAGTTAGATCAGCAGCTGAATGACCAGTTGAGAACTCAGTTAGTTCAGTTGAAGACCAACTGATTTTTTTCTTCTCAGTTAACTTTTCAAATGACATTCCCCCTTAATAATGCATATAATTTTGAGAAAAAAGGTAAGAAAAACTCAGTCTGTGTGAGTCAAAAAGACAGTTCAGTTGACTTGAGTCTCTTCATCTTCTTCAATATTAAATGAGACATGTCTATAAGTAAAATGAAAACAATGTTAGATAACAAACAGTTCAATATGTCGAGTGAGTCTGGTTTGTTTATTGAGCCTGATTCGATCATTTCAGATGCTTGTAGCATCAATCATCACATATTGACACAAAGAGCTCGAGAACTGGAAGATGTAAAAAGACATCGAGGAGTTCGTCTGGTTGAAGGTGATGTCTTCATGGATTAAAGTCCAAGAAATCCAGTCTATACGGAGACACGGTTCAGTTCCCACTACTCAACAAAGAGCTGTAGCCAGAAAGTATTTCAGGCGTTTTTAACGTCCGTCACGTTTCACAGCTTGTCACTGATGTAGTTCTATGGCATGTGATGCTGTGGAAAGAATGACATCCGCTTGAGAAGGTCTCTAATTTTGAAATTATGAGAGAACTGCATAGCCAAGAACTTGTAAATTGGTTAAATGATTGGCAAGAAGTTGTAGGAAGAGAAATGAATAATGTAGTATGGTTTTGATTTTATGCTTAATAAAATCATGTTTTGCATCATTTTTGTCTCTTTAATTTCTGCAAGAGCTTCACTTTCATTAGTCGATAAATAACTAACTGAAGACAACAACTGATAAATTAATAACTGACATCAGTTGACAGACAGTGAACGAACTGAATATCATAAATGATAAATGACTAATTAAAGTCAGTAGACACACAGTAAAAGAACTGAAGATGTGACCTGATGAATGACTAACTGACATCAGTTAATAAAAATTTAAATAATAAATGACAAACTGAATGAACATCAACAGACAAAACAACAATAAAACTGATTAAGATAAATCAATTAAACCAAGTATATTGCGAAAATGAGAAAACTTAGTCTCTGCCAATGGCTTTGTGAAGATGTCAGCAGCTTGTTGTTCAGTGACACATTTCCAGTCTGATAGCTTTCTTCAAACCATGATCTCTGATGAAGTTGATGTCTGACATCAATGTGCTTGGTCCTTGAGTGAAGAACTGGATTATAAGTTATTGCAATCGTGCTCGTATTGTCACAAAATATGGGAGATTCTTTAGTATCAACTCCATAATCTTTCGGTTGTTGCTGAATCCAGAGCAGTTGGGCACAACAGCTTCCAACAACAAGGTATCTGCTTCAGTTGTGGAAGTAGCTATGGATGTTTGCTTTTTGCTGAACCAAGAGATCAGTCTGTCTCCTAGAAACTGACATAATCCACTGGTGCTTTTACGATCTAGCTTAACATCCTGCAGAATCTGCATCTGAATATCCAACTAAATTGAAAGAAGAGTCTTTAGCGTACCATAATCCCATATTTTGAGTGCCTTTTAAATATTTTAAAATTCTTTTGGCAACAGTAAAATGAGATTGCTTAGGATTTGCTTAAAATATAGCACACATGCAAACAACAAACACAATATCAGGACAACCTAGCAGTTAGGTACAATAATAAACCTATTAACCTCTGTAGAATGACGTCTCAACTGATATTCCCCATTGATCATTGTCCAGTTTAATTGATGAGCTCATGGGAGTGCTTGAAGGTGAACATGTTTCCATCCCAAATTCTTGAGCATTTCCTTAGTGATTTGGTCTGACTGATAAAGATACTAGTTTCCAGTTGTTTCACTTGCAGACCGAGGAAAAATGTCAGTTCACCCATCATGCTCATTTCGAATTTGTTCTGCATTAACTTGTCAAATTTCTAATATAATTTGGGGTTAGTTGACCCAAATATAATATCATCAACATAAATTTGCACAAGTAAAATATGATTATTCTTAGAAAATTTGAACAAGGTCTTGTCAACTGATCCAACAGTGAAATCATGATCACTTAAGAATTTTAAAAGTGTCTCATACCAAGCTCTTGGTGCTTGTTTAATATCATATAAAGCTTTGTTCAAATGATAGACATGATCAGGAAAAGAATGATTGATAAAACCTGAAAGTTGTTCAACATACACTTGTTCTTGCAACTGACCATTCAGAAATGCACTTTTTACATCCATTTGCGACCTTGAAGTTCTCGAATGATGCATGGGCAAGGAACATTCTGATTGTTTCCAGTCTTGCAACTGGTGCATACGTTTCATCATAGTCAATTCTTTCTTCCTGCCTATATCCTTGTGCTACCAATCTTGTTTTGTTGCGTACAACTCAACCATCTTCGTTCAGTTTTTTTCTGAATATCCATTTTGTACTTATAATTGTTTTACAAACTGATCTTGGAACTAAGTCCCAGACATTGTTATGAGTAAACTGATTTAGTTCCTCTTGCATATAATTTATCCATTTAGGATCATCAAGAGCTTCGTCAGTTTTCTTTGGTTCCAGTTGTGAGACAAAAGCAGAATGAATAAACAAATTAAGCATTTGATTTATTGTTCTTATCGGGTCAGATGGATTACCTATCACCAATTCTGGTGGATGTGATTTATGCCATCTGAGCTCATTATGTGTTGCTTCCATATCAGCAACTACTTCTGTTGGCAACTGAATGTTTTCAGTTTCAGTTGGAGCTGTATCAGTTGGTAATTGAATATCATCTGTTTGCTCCACCAACTGATTATCAGGAACAGGTTCCTGTTCAACTGATTGATCTAAAATTTCTGGTTCAGGTGTTTGAAGGATATTTATATTGACATGATTTTCTTCTCAGTTTCATCCTCCAAACTGATCTCTGTAAATCGATCAACTAGCTCAACTGGATCAGTTGACTTATCAGTTAGGACAGTTTCATCAAAAACAATATGGATAGATTCTTCAATATTTAAAGAGGTTTTATTAAAAACTCTATATGCTTTGCTAACTGAAGAATATCCAAGAAATATTCCCTCTGCAGATTTAGCATCAAAGGCTTTTAAATTATTTTTACCATTGTCAAGAATAAAACATCTGCAGCCAAATATCTTGAAATAAGAAACCACACTTTTCTTCCATGCCATATCTCATATGGTGTTTTCACATGATTCTTATTAATCATTGATCTGTTCTGAATATAACACTCAGTGTTTACTACTTCAGCCCAAAACCTTTGAGAAAAACCAGAATCACCAAGCATTGTTATAGTAGCTTCTTTAAGGGTCCGATTTCTTCTCTCAGCTGCACATTTTGATGAGGTGTTCTTAGTTAATGAGAGCTCATGCTTGATTCCAATATTTTCTAAAAAAGTTGAAAGATTTGATTGATGAATTCAGTCCCTCTGTCAGACCTTATTCGATCAATCCCAACTGATTTTTCATTTAAAAGTCCTTTGATTGAGTTTAATCAGTTGTTGCAGCAGTTGGTTGGTGTTTGATTTGAGAAAAATTCCCAAGTAAATCTTTAAAAGTCATCCACAACTACTAGGGTCTATTTCATTCCTCCTAAACTCATGACTGGTATTGGACCAAAAAGATCATGTGCAACAGTTCTAAGCACCGGGAAGATGATTTACAACCTCGATTTTTGAATGAAGATCTGCTTGTTTTCCAACTGACATGCTGAACAAATTTTGTCTTTTGAAAAATCTATTTTCGGCAAACCAGTTACAAGATCTTGGTTACTCAGATAGGCAATAGATTTTTAAGTTTAAGTGGTTCAATCTCTTATTCCATAACTAGTTTTTAGAAGATTTGGAAGCAATAAAACAAACTGTGTGGATAAGGTTGTTCAGTCCAACTGACTTTGTAAGTATTACCACAACGATTTCTAGTTACGATGACCTCATCAGTTGTGTTCTAACAGAAATGTGGTCTGTCAAACTGAACTAGAAATTTATTGTCGCATAACAGAATGATACTTGTCAAGTATACTTAAAATTCTCCACTAGCAAAAATCTTTAATTGTAAGTTAATATGGATAAGCTTACCTTACCACAGTTTTACCTTTGAAGTTGTATCCAAAACTGATGTTTGGTCCAGTATATCTTTGATCAGTTGAGATAGCAATTTGCATCTCTTGTCATATTTCGCAAACAGCCACTATCTAGATACCAAATTGATTCTTTGCTGTGTACCTGTTACCTGTAATCACACAATATATATAATTTTGGTACCCATTTACATTTGGGTCCTAAACTGATTAGTTCTTTTGGAACCCAGACTGAATCAGTCTAATGATTTCCCAGTTACTGTGTTCCAAATGGTTTTTTTTTTCGAATTTTTGGCAATATGTGTATGATGTGAGGATGAAACGTATGATTTGTATCCTTTTTCAACTGACTGTTCTTTTGATATAATTTCTGAACTGACTTACAGTTGTAGTAATTGTAATAACCATTCTTTGAGTACTGATTTCTATGACTGAATCATTTAGGTGACCGGGTTTCTTGTATCAGTTGAACTCTCTAAGCTATATCCAATATCATACCTTTTGCCTTTGTTCTACTTCCAGTCAATTGAACAGTTGGTCTACTAGGTTCTTAGAATTCATTTACCATAGTGGATTTTACAAAGGTAATGTACTTTCCTTTGTTTTTATTCAACTTTGGTTGAGCATCACTTGCAGAATTTTCATCAAGACTGTTAAAACATGGCTTTGGTTTTGGCTTGCAAGCTTAAGGGTAATTGGACCTTCTTTAAATAATTAAATTGAGCCTAATAACAATTAATTAATTAAAACATAAAAATTTATAAAATTACTTTCCACAAAATAATATTTTTGATCTTCTAAAACTCCTTGTTTGCCCAAAACCAGCTTCCCGAGAAATATCGAGCTCGACTCGTAAAATAATTTGAACTCCAACATTTTTAGGAAAATTAATTCATTTTTAAATCATATTAGGAAGCCTTGACATTAATTAAATAAAATTATATATTTTTGTCTTGGTCGTCCCCGGTCTCCTTACCCATGCCTATTATCGAATATTTGGATAAAATCTTTAATTTCATGTAATAATGTCATATTATCATTTAATCATGTAATCATACATTTAATCATATAATAAATATCATGTTAGCATTTAAAATAAATAAATTAAAACAATTAAACAATTAAAATAATTTTGCATGCAGCAGTTTACATAAGTTGGTTTTTCTGAAGTTACAACAACTCAATAATTGTGAAGTCATTCTCTATTAATTACTTCACTAAAACAAAAAAAAAAAAGATTTGAGCACATAAGCCAACTTGATGAGCCCAAGCTATTGACCTATTTCCCTAAATTCCTTGCGTTCATTTTCTTGCATTGAACTTTCTTTGGGTTTAAACTACAATTCGTATTGGTGACAAATTGCATTAAATGAATCAAGCCCATAAAATGTACATTAACAAGGCTCGATAGAGCAAAGCTCAATAAATGGGATTTTTTACCCAAATCATTTTTTGGTGCTCCAAGATCAAGTTTTACGCCTAAAAGACTTCCTAGAGGGAAAGGGTGCAAAGAATGAAAACCGAAGAGCATCTCTTTCCATTACATAAGGGAGTCATTACAGAGGCAGGCTAGAGGTCAAGTGCATCCCTGTACTATCCCTACTCTATATGCCATCTGAAAGGATTCCACACATTTCTTGAAATTGAGAAAGTCGGGATCCTCGTCCTCGAGCACGAGGCCTTGGCTTTTGAATATATCTCGGCATCCTTCAAAGCCGACATGAAGGTATCAGTTGGCACTCGGACCCACCATCTTCACAAACTCGGGGGAAGAGATAAGCTCTGCTTTCTTTTCCCCTTCCCCACAAGAAAAGCCTCCAAGGCGGTCTTAGCACGAGCTATTTCTGTTGGAAATTTGAATCAATAGAGTTCGATTGAAAGTTATGACTCATGAATGTGAGATTGTCATGTGATCCTGATGAAATGGATGAGTAGGGTCGGGTGCTCCACCAGATCGAATCAATAATATTATTCAGGAAAATGAATAAAGTAGATGGCTTCAATCGTGACCTGCAAACAATGAAAAGAACTCGTGAATTGGTGCCGGAGGGGTGTCCGACGTGGCCACTCCGATGCTAAAGTCAGCAGGTTGTAGACAAAAAACACAAACAATATATGTGAGGATATATGTGTGTTTGAGAGTTCAGAGATTTCAGAATCCTTTAAATGAGATGCTTACCTGCAATTTATAGGAATGAAAATCAAGGATTACCTCGATTTCCGTGTACACCTACCACTCGTAGCCATTGATGTTGACTTATGTCAAGCCACCTTACATCTGATAGCTTCTCTGACACGCCAAACCCCTGTAGTTCTGGCAGATAAGATAACACTCGATTTCGACACTGTTATCGAGGTATTTCGGGTCATAAGCTTCTCGGGAGATGGCTTGAGAGCCCGGGAATCTGGTTGTCCGGGGAGAATATGTCCCAGACATTCACCTGCTCGGCTTCTTGCAGAATAACCCAGATTTGGGCTATGCACTTAGCAACTCGGGTAATCCATGACCCGTGCTCTTATGTGGGCATCATCAATGTCTCGGGTTATCCATGACCCGCCGGCACAATTCACACCCACGACCTGGGCTGTCCCAAAGGTATCATCCCTCCCTCCTTAAATAGTCGGGCTAGAATCATACTCGCTTTTCCGATTAGTCTTGTGTGCTCGGTCATGAACTTCAATAGAAAAATTATCAATTCTAGACTATAAAAGCATCGAGGGCTTCAAATATCCCATAGATGGGATGAGGTACAGGGGCCTTAAGTCTCTCGAGCTAGAGATAAAATGTCGGGGCCTTATGCCTCCTGGACTTACTCGATGACTAGGGTACGGATCCCTATGTCTAATAAATGGTCGAGGTGCGGAGCCTTGGGCCGAGGAGCATGTCTCGGAACATGGGAATGGTCAAGGTGCAGAGCCCCGAGCCAGGGTGTAGTGCCCTGGGACTAGATAATGGTCAAGGTGCAAAGCCCCGAGCCAGGGTGGTGCCCTGGGCTCATCAAAAGATGCGGAGCCTTGGGCCGATGAGCATGTCTCGGGACTTGGGAATGGTCGAGGTGCGGAACCCCGAGCCAGGGTGTAGTGCTCTGGGCTTAGATAATGGTCCAGGTGCGGGGCCCTGAGCCAGGGTGTAGTGCCCCAGGCTTATCAATAACCAAGGTGCGGAGCCTTGGGCCGGGGAGCATGTCCCGGGACTTGGGAATGGTCGAGGTGCAGAGCCCCGAGCCAGGGTGTAGTGCCCTGGGCTTAGATAATGGTCGAGGTGCGGAGCCCCGAGCCAGGGTGTAGTTCCCTGGGCTTATCAATAAGAAAGGTGCGGATCCTTGGGCCGTGGAGCATGTCCTTGGTCTTGGGAATGGTCGAGGTGCGGATTCCCGAGCCAGGGTGTAGTGCCCTGAGATTAGATAATTGTCGAGGTGCGGAGTCCCGAGTCAGGGTGTAGTGCCCTGGGCTTATCAATAACCAAGGTGCAGAGCCTTGGGCCGGTGATCATGTCCCGGGACTTGGGAATGGTCGAGGTGCGGAGCCCTGAGCCAGGGTGTAGTGCCTTGGGCTTAGATAATAGTCGGGGCCTCATGTCTCCCGGACTTACAAGAATGTGCCGGGACCTCATGTCTCCCGGACTTAATATATGGTGTCGGAGACTCATATCTCCCGGACTTACAAGAATGTGTCGGGGCCTTATGTCTCTCGGACTTAATATATGGTGTCGAGGCCTCATATCTCCCGGACTTAAAAGATTGTGCCGGGGTCTCATGTCTCCCACACTTAATATATGGTGCCATGGCCTCATATCTCCCGGACTTACAAGAATGTGCCAGGGCCTCATGTCTCCCAGACTTAATATATGGTGTCGGGGCCTCATATCTCCTGGACTTACAAGAATGTGCCGGGGCTTCATGTCTCCCGGACTTAATATATGGTGTCGGGGCCTCATATCTCCAGGACTTAAAAGATTTTTATTCTCTTGCTATATTAGTTTTATTAAAAACCAAATCACTAACCTGGAAATACTGAATCCGAATTCATTTTTGGTAGAGTGAAACTTCTTTGGTTTAGCTAAATTAGGTGATTAATATAGATTTATGTTACTGAGTGCATAGCAAATGCTCTTCCACGCCAATCCGTGATAGCTGATGAGCTTTGAGCCCATATAAAATTCACATATAAGATTTGAGTGCTGAGCTGGTCGGACTTGTATGTTTGCCTAGCAGAGTTGAGCTTACTGAGGTGCCGAGCAAGGTCGAACTTACTTTTGAATGGAAACCATATCTACTTCTTGATCTCAAGTTCCCACAGACGGTGCCAATGATGCGATCCTGATTAAATGGATGAGCAGGGTCAGGTGCTCCACCGGATCGAATCAATAATGTTGTTCAGGAAATGAGTAAAGTAGATGGCTTCGATCGTGACCTGCAAACAATGAAAAGAACTCGTGAATTGTCGTCGGAGGGGTGTCCGGCGTGACCACTCCGATGCTAAAGTCAGCAGGTTGGAGAATGAAGAACACAATAATATATGTGAGGATACATGTGTGTTTGAGAGTTCAGAGATTTCAGAATCCTTTAAAAGAGATGCATACCTGCTATTTATAGGAAGGAAAATAAAGGATTACCTCGATTTTTGCGTACACCTATCACTCATAGCTTTGATGTTGACTTCCTGTCAAGCCACCCTACCTCTGATAGCTTCTCGGACACGCCAAACCCCTGTAGTTCTGACAGATAAGACAGCACTCGAGTGCGGCACTGTTATCGAGGTAGCCCGGGTGATAAGATTCTCGGGAGATGGCTCGAGAGCCTGGGCATCTGGTTGCCCGGGGAGAATATGTCCCTGAAATTCACCTTCCTGGCTTCTAAAGAATCCATCATGCAGATTAACCCAGATTTGGGCTATCCAGTTAGCATCCTGGGTCATCCATGCATGACCCGAGCTCTTATGAGGGCATCATCATATTTCTAGGGTTATCCATGACCGAACACAATTCACACCCACGACCCGCGCTGTCCCAAGGGTATCAGAGTGTCTTTCGATTCTCCACATTATTGAGTTATTTGTGGCTCGTGATTGTGGAAGTGACTTTTGGTTTTCCACATTCTTGAGTTAATTGAAAACTTTGGCTCTTTATATTCTTGAGTTAATTGCAAGTTTAGTTGAGTTAATTAATCTTTCATGACTTTTGGTTTGATTTTGGAGCTTATAAATAGTGTAACCGTAAAGTATAGAAATTTGTACGACGTAATTTGGTTGCATGCAAATTTAGGGTGTTATTTAAATTTTTATATAATTATTTTTAAATGCATGTTTATGACGTGATTAGGTGTTTTATTTCATGAATTACTATATTGCATTTATTTGGGGTTTTAGCAGTATCTCACGCTCGAACGAGAAACGGAGATCAGTGACATTTAAGGAAAATGTTTTATTAAATAATTATTTTTAACTATTTAAAATATGATATATTTAATATGAATTTTCAAAAATGAGAATTTCTAAGATATTTTTACGTTGACCCGTATTTTTTAAACCAGTAGTAGATTTTTAGCAAATCGGAAGACTTTTTGGGGGTTTGAGTAATATTTTTGAAAACGTACCAAAACAAAATATATTACGTACTTGTTAATGGGCTTATGAGCCCATTTTAATAGGATGTTGGGCCAAACTCTTTTCTTTTTAATACTTTGAACCTAGGTCCATTATCCTATTATTTGTTATACCATTTTTTCACTCCCAAAACCATACCATCACCCCTTCACTCGGCCGCCCCACTCTTCCCTTCCAGCAGTAGGGTTTTGGTCAGTTTTGCAAGGAAAACCGCAGCTAAGTCTTCCCCGTCCCTCCGTTGTCTGTCCCTCACGTCGTTGAATTGTTTTTCGATCGTATTTACGCAAAGGCACGCCCTAAACTTTTTTTTTCTCATCGATTACATCTTAATATGTATTTTGATTGAATTTGCATGGTATATAATAGATCTAATGAATTGTATACGTTTTGAATACATGTACATGAAGAAAATCAGTTTCCATGATTTGTGGCCCACGTTTTTTTAATGGCTTGAAGGGGGTACTAGGGCCGATGGATAGGACTTGAATCACACTAGGGAGAGGAAGTTTAAGTGCTTCAATCAGATTTGAAGTGGGTCGAGTAGGGGTCTGATCGGATGTCCATGTTTCGATTAGGGCTTGACCGAGGGTTAGGAGTAGGGAAACTGTGCAAGGGTCATTCCAGGCCGTGGATTTGACCTTGGTGGGTCTGAAACGGGGCCTAGAGTGGCTCGTGCACAGCTGACTGGAACGTCCACTACTTTTTATCTATTTTTTTTTTTTATAGATCATTCGAAATTCCTCATTTTAAAATAACTTAATATTTCCATAAATCAAAATAGTTTAACATTAAAATCTCAAATGCATAAAAATACCTAAATCGTCAATTAGCACAATTCGACTCAACCATCAACATGATCATCCTACCTTCAAAATAAAGCATAAAAGTCTCTAGTAAATTCATTAACAAATTTTTTTTAATTTTTTAACTATAAAGCTAATGCAGAAAGTAAAGTCCCTCGGGAGTGTACTGCTGAACTCGATCCACTCAAGCGTCAGCGCCTCCCTCAATATCATCATCATCTGCGACCATTCAAACCTAGCGAATATAATGATTCAGAATGCTCAAGCTTAACATAGCAAGTACATATATATATCATCATATGCATAAAAAATTCTTTTACTAAAAATAGATTTTTCCATACAATCGTGAAACCTTCAAAATGTGCAGCTTTTAAACCATGCTTAAATATGAACATTTTCCATTTAAAATCATCCTTCTTATGTGAAGTCCGATCCTTGAAAGTGACATCATACATTTGATTGATCAATATATAAACCATAGTACTAGGCTGCCGGGTTCAACATCCACTTTTTCGACAATCCCACCGACTATCATAAAAATAACTTCACCGTTCACTTATCAACGGATTCATTATCATCGAGATTCTCGTCCCCGTTTTCGAAGGTTCACTCCTTTTTCATTGCAAGTTCACCGTTGTCGTTTTCAACGGATTCCTTGCTACTTTTTCGTCACAATCAATTCACATTCCTCAAAAAATTTTCCTTTACTTTTTCATTTCATAACACATTCATGACTTTCCATGTCTTTTAAAAATTCCCAAAAATATGCTTTATATAATTCAGATACGACGAGATTGCCAAAAACTGCATATACGTTGAAAAAACATTAAAACTTATAAAAATAGCATATATCATACATATACTTTAAAACTTCTAAGAATAATATATTTCATGATTTGGAATTGTTTTAGGATGTTGCAAACCGCCCTCGACTTTCGTCGAACCGACCGCTCACGATTCAACGCTATACGTACCTGGACGACCTTAAACTTTGACTCAAGAAGAACGACTCGATATCAAAACTTTAAAAACACACAAAAAATATCCAGTAACTTGCTGGAAATTCAATCTTAGGACATACGTTTCAAAAATGACTCGATTCGCTTACCGGACGACTCTTTTATTACCGTTTTCGCGTTTTTGGTTGAACCAGTGACCAAACTAATCTTCTGACTCGAAGCAACCCGAGACCAGACCTTTATTAACATCCCAAGACATATAAGTTGCTGGAAGTCCCCAAGCCCAAGCCAAAACCGAAACAAGGATTTAAAATTTAACATAGGCTCACTTCGCTCCTATTTTTACATGTTCGGGCAATTTACGACCCCGAAAGGACGACGGCTCGTAACAACCTCGAACTAGGTCCTAGACCCCTTCTTTAGACACTAAATAAGACCATGGTCAGGCCCCTTGACACAGACCCGATGCTCAAGGCCCTGAAGCTCACGCATCAGCAGAACACAAAACACGTCCTCACGCTCACCTTGGCTTCCTCGTGCACCAGCTGCTGTCCCATCCCATGGCTTGACTTTTGGCTCATACTAGACCCTCACCAGGACCCTAAGGCACGTGCCTAGCCCCTATACCAGCCCTTTACACCACCCCCTTGGCCTAGGAACCACACGACCCCTAACAAGCCAACATGTTCAACCTTTGGAGTCTCGGCCGTTGTGCTGCACCAGCACGTCCAGACCTTATTTTAACCCCACCAAGACTCACCTAGGACCATAAAAAAAAACCCCTCCAGACCATGGCTAGGCACGATCCCCCCATGGCCTTAGCACCCAAGTCGCGCCCCCCTTTTAACTCAAGGCCTGCACACATTTACGTGCAGGGCTGGACAGCTATGGGGCTTCTTGATTCACCCTTTGTCACTTAACTCCTATTCTTAAACATCTAGTCCAGCCCTTTCTTACCTTGGTTTTCATCCTTCCCTCAACAATTTAATAAACATCCAAAATCTTTATGGAAACATGTGATGCACATGTAGGAAATTGAAAAACCACCATCCTTGTGAACTTCACACACAAAATCAGAATCATGCAATATTATGGATTGAATGGTGCATCAAGAAGGTTTTGAAAGAAACGTCTTGTTCCTTTATTCTTACGATATACGAGTGACAACACGACGAGAGATAAACGTGTTAGAGTAGGTGCCCGTCGAGCCAAGTTTTAGCCGAGTGTTCACAATGAAACTCTATGTATAAGCAATCTTTATTTTAATAATATTTGAAATTATTGTTTTGGCAAATCTTTATCTGTATACCCATGCTAGTTGCATAGATAAAGCCCTTGATTATACAAATAGTAGAAAGAATATGAGATGCCCATATGATGAGTATCATGAAACTCATATTTGGAATACTGTATATTCGAAACAGTTTCTAGTCGATTCAGCCGCCGTTAAGAAGGATATAGGCCGCTAGAGTTCGAGACTAGTATCTGTGATGTGAGTACCATGTTTCATTGGTAGGGGACATTGTGATATCCGAGCATGCAGATAGGTGCTCCTGGTAGAGTGCACTGAACAACCCTCCATAAAAGAACTTTCCAAGTGGTTCTCACTTATCGAGTGGAAACGTCCTGGTTTATGGTTGTACACCATTAGTCCTTATGACCCGGGACAACATTGAGACTCTATGTGCTAGCATTACACTTTGACTTGTTTACCGACTCTCAAGGGGTCATCAGGTGGCAAGGTTGGGTGTTTGTTCGAAATATATAGGAGTCGATGCATTGTAGCCGGGGATTCACCGCTTACCTTCGGGTATGGATATCCTATGTGTATGCAGTATGAAATCTCTGATCAGAATATGGTGGTAATTATGAAAGGGGTTTCATAGATTACACCATCGATGCAACTACAACATGACACATAGTATCGATTCATTGACAAATCTCGATACACCAATGGTTGTCGAATCGATCGGGATATATGAGTTGAAGGGACCTTACTGTACGCTAACCATAATTGAATGGTTTTGCAGGCACTATCATTTGATACCTAGGGAATCATGTAAACAATGCTGCTAGGCGTTTAACATGATTGGTTAGGTACTATCAGACTTGAGTTCTGACGTTCTTATTATCAAGGAGTTGATAAATAAGAATGGAGCAATTGGGGTATGCTCATATAAGGACATGTTTAGTCCGAATCACATGGAGATGTGAACACACGGCTAGTTGTATCAATGAACCATTGAGGGCCGGCCCACACAAGTGCTAGCTTTCTAGATCCCGTTGAGAAGTAAAATAGTTCAATGTGTTGAACGGCTTATAAATGAGTTTATAAGCGTAAAGAAAAATGGAAGTATGACTTCTATGAGAGAAATGTAAATTTTAATTTATGGAAACGTTCCTAAATTAAAAGTTGGCCAAGTGAATAATGTATTTGAAAATTGTGATTTTCATAAACATTATTATGGACTAAATTAAATTAATTCGAGTGTTGAATTAATTAAACACTAGTGGACCTAGTAGAGTCCAAATAATTAAATTAATTCAAGTGTTGAATTAATTAAATAACATTGGGCCTTGTAGAGCCCAATTGAAAATAATTATTAAACTAGTGGGCTTGAGTAAAATCAAGTAAGATTAATTGTGCTCAAATGTGTTTGAGACAATTTAAATTAAAAGTCCATGGGCCCTTTGTAAATGTTACAAGTCCACTAGGTTTTGCATGCATGGGAGGTGAAAGGTTGGGAGACAACTTTTTGAGTTATCAAGGCATGGCATGCAAAAAGTGATAATACTTTTCCCACAACCAAGACAAGTCTCCTTTCCCCTCATTCATGCTAGTCTTGGCCGAAATTTGGAGTTCAAAAATTCTCTCAATTTTTTTCTCATTTTCTTCTTCAATTGTTGAGGAAAGAAATCACTTCTCTTTGAAAAATCTTCTTATTTTTCTAGTGCAAAATAAGAAGGGTTCTAGCTAGTTGGTGGTGGTCCTAATTTTGAAGGAAGGAGGAAGCTTGTAGATTGTCTACCATTGAAGAGCCAAGTTGTTTACAACTTGGTTGGAGCCATCATCAACCTCAAGAGGTTGATAGGTAACTATTTCTCAACACACTATGTATGACAAAGTTGAGATTTCGTATATGCTACACCTAGTACAAGGTGGCCGAAATCTATCATGTATATTTCGAAAATTTTTGCTTCCATTGTGCATTTTGGTCACCTAAAATCGATCCCTTTCAAGTGGTATCAGAGCTAAGGGTACTAGTTTTTGTAGCATATACATGATATTATATTGAGGTCGATTTCTAACCGAATGAGATGTAATTTTGCAACAAATCAAGGCCGATTTTTGGGGGTAATCTCGGCAGCAAGCTGCTGCCCAAGGGGCTGCCCATTTCGGGCAGCAAGGGCAGCCCGAACGCCCCTATCTTATAAATAAAAAAATAAAAAATTTTGTTGGCCGGAATCCGGCGACGGCGATGACGACTAGGGTTTCCAAAAGTGTTTTGGATTATCAAAGTGTCATGGGCCTTGAGTTGTAGGGCCATTAGATGGCTAACATATTTGTGAATTTTAAATGGGCCAAAATGTTTTTGGTGAAAAATAAGTTTTTGGGCCCTTAAATTTAAAATTACAAAAGTTGCAAATATTTGCTCATTAAATAAATATTTTAAATTGGACTTTAAATATTTATAGTAAATGGTGATTTACAAGAAATTCGGTTATAAATAAATTAATTTGAAAGTAGAAAAAGGTGTTTGTATACTTTGTTAATTTAGTTTATAATCGTGGCGGTTAGTGATTGGATCAAGATATATAATATTGGATCAATTAATTATTGTGATAATTAATTTATGGTGTATGATATATGATATTATGCATGAAGGATGATCAAAAGCCCAAGCCCAATTTGCTAGGTGTATGCTAGGATATTTTGTGTTGAATGATTGTAATAATTATCAAATTTAAATTGGGCTTGGTTTATGGCCCGTTCCCACCCCATGAGATGTATCCCTATTTGCCATGGATATTTATTTGTAAATATTAGTATAGTGGATGATCAAGATTGGAAGATGGTGGCCATGATGATTATGTAGATCGAAGACATGTAAATATTGGAAGCTTATGTAATAGTTGCATTTACATCCCATGCATTTCCCTAGGATTGGACATAGGCCCGTGTTTAGCTCACACGGGCCATTAGTATTGGGCGATTGATCATCCTTGTTTGTTTACTGTTTATAATATATGCATGATATGTTATAAATAATGAGTATGTGCGTTATTATTATGATAATAACAAAGTAGAATGAATCCTGCAAACATACGATCAAACATGGCGAGCTTTTAAATAAAATTAATGATGAGACCTTTCAAAAAATAAAAACCCTCATTTTGAATAAGATTCAAAATTAATATCAAGCCCGAAAAGGAGAATTATAAATTTGTTTATAATTTCCATGTCTTCCATCGACAATGGGTGCATGATGAACGCTACCTTACTCGTGGCTCAGCTCATATTATTGGGGGGGCCCTGGGTGCCGGAAAGCTGTGACATCCATTGACATGGTGATGTGAACTACGTGGAACTCCCATGATTTCGGCTCATATTATTGGGGGAACTCATGGCGGCCGTCCATTGAGGTTCAACATCGATGGGTAAGGCTTGACACGTGAAGATGAACGACGTCATATTATTGGGTCCTAATCAAACGTGATACAAAAGTTTACGTAGAGGGTTGCATTGTGATGCAATTGGAAACTACCTTGTAGGAATTGTGATTGGCTAATATTATTCAGGATCATAATTCGCTAATTGGACCTTACGTACCTACTGAGGAAAGGAGTTTCCCGTTTTCACTAGAGGGTAGTGAAAGATGTCAAAACAGTGGGAGCAAATATTTATGAAGTAAAAGTCCAAACTTCATATCTTACTAAATATTTTAAAATAGTCATCAACATTTATTTGTTTTTACTTTTCAGTAAAAATTGACAATGTCTTCGATTCGCAATCCGATATCTGTAATACTTGACAAACACATATTAACCGGACCTAACTATCTCACTTGGCTAAGAAACCTGAAAATCGTCTTGAATTCGGAAAGGGTAGCATATACACTGACTGAGTCGCCCCTTGTTGAGGCTCCGACTGACTGCACTCCTGAAGAATTGCAGGCTTACAAGGAATGGTGTGATCATGACTTGATAGCCAGGTGTTATATGCTGACTTCTATGAATGATGAGCTGCAGAGGAGTTTTGAGGATGCGAAGAGTGCTACTGACATTCATTTGCATCTCAAGGAGCTCTTTGGTGAGCAAACACGGCCTCTT